>NC_059128.1:27729183-28031168 GCF_020740605.2 Lemur catta
GAGATTTCTCAAAAAATAGAGCTATCATATGACCCAGCAATCCCACTACTGGGTATTTATCCAAACAAAAAGAAATCAACACATCAAAGGGATATATGCCAGCTGAAATACTCATCAATGGAGGGATGGATAAAGAAAATGTGGTGTATATATACAATGGAATACCATTCAGCCACAAAAAACAGAATGAAATTATGTCATTTGCAGCAACATGGATGGAACTGGAGGTCATTATGTCAAGTGAAATAAGCCAGGCACAGAAAGATGGATATTCCATGTTCTCTCTCATATACAGGAGCTAAAAAAGTGATCATATGGAGGTAGAGAGTGGAATGATAAATACCAGAGACTGAGAAAGATGCATGGATGGGAGGTGGGGATGAAAAGAGGTTGGTAAATGGGTACAAACATACAGTTAGAGAAAGGAATAATAAATTCTACTACTATGGCTGACTAGGGTGACTATAGTTAATGATAATGTTTGCATTTTTCAAAATAGCTAGCAGAGAAGACCTGAAATGTACCCAACACATAGAAATGATAAATACTCAGGAATGGATACCCTAAATATCCTGACTTAATCATTACATATTCTACACATGTAACAAAATTTCACATGTACCCCATAAATATATACAAATATAATGTGTCCCCAAAATTAATTTTTTTAAAAAAAAGACTAGGATGGGGTTACCAGGGGATGGAAGTAGGCATGGGGAGATGTTGGTCAAAAGGTATAAAGTTTCAGTTAAATAGGATGAGTAATCTCTGGAGATGTATTATACAGCATGGTGACTATAGTTAATAATAATGTAGGCTTGAAAATTGCCAAAAGAGTGGATCTTAAATATTCTCATCACCACAATATCCTCATTGTGGGGTGATCAATATATTAATTGTTCATTAGCTTGATTTAATTATTTCACAATGTATACATATATGGAAACATCACTTTCTACCAAAAAAAAAAAAAAGGAAAGAAAATAAGGAGGGAAAAGAGACTTGTTCAATGACAAAAAAAATAAAATAAAATAAAAAATAAATAAACCCTCAAAAGGATAAAGCCTTTATGTTGTATGTTAAGCCCCTGGTTGTTCCTTAAAGAAAATTATTTTTTTAAATGAGCGTTACTCATTTGAAAGGAGTCCTCCTTGCTGTAAGCATTCCTTTACAAAATCTAACAATAGGTGGTGACACCAGCAGCAGGTGTCACTATTTCCCAGCTGTCTTTTTTCATGTTCCCAGCCCTGCCTGGCACTTGACAGTGTATCTGATTTAAACTTTAACAAGTAAGTGAGTAAATTTTATAATCCCCATATTACAAAGGAGGAAATTAAAGCTTTGAGAGATTAAGCAATTTGCCAAGGCCACTTTGTCTTCTAAGCAGAGCCAAGATTCAAATCAAATTCTTCCTTATTCCAGAACCCATACTCTCTCCACTAATGCTGCCTTGCTGGCAGATAATCAGTGTATTTATTCATTCGTTCAACAAGTAATTATTGAGCACCTACTATGTGCTTGGCATCATGCTAGGCATGTAGAGAGACCTATCCCTTGGACCTCATGGATGAAGATCACTGGGCAGTGTGACATGGAAACAATAAACTGATCAACAAACTACTAAATATATAATTCTGAATGGCAATAGTGCAACAAGGGAGAACAGGTGATGAGTATAGAGATGGCAGGGAGTTCGCCTAATCCAATCTAACTCTTGGCAGGTATGTGGTTTCAAGAACATGACCTCTTTCTGATAGCCTCCACTACTTAGAAGTATTAATAGCTGCAGTAAGCCTCCTACCAGGTGGTGATTTATAATAAAGGCGAGGTCAGACCAATTTCTGCTACACATACTGAGAAAAAAAATTGTCCTTAAATCGACATAGAACTTTGTGATCTGATTTGAATAGCTGCTCCTTCGGAGAGGTAATTACCATTCCTGATAAATTGCATAAGCTATTTTCTGATAGGCTTCAATGAGCTCAAGAGTCCTTTCTAGAAAATTTGTTGTGCCAGATTTTCGGTCTGCCCCTCCAGTTCCACTCCCCACCCTTCTCCTCTCCCTGAGTCCTGGAAGCTGGCCTTCACGGACCACATCCATGGGCTCCTTGGCCTTCCAGCTGGGGTTGGATTTGACCCATGAGAAGCACCAGCCGGCAGCAGACAGGAGGGAAAGAGCAGGAGGAAAGACTGGGTCTACCTCCTCTGGTCTCTCTCAACAGAGATGCCATGGGCTGGCAAAATCCCTCTACCACAGGCCTCAGCTCCTGGCAGAGAGCACCTTCCATGGAGCTCCTTCTTTAGTTGCACCACCAGCTCCCATCCCTTCCCCTTCAGGCCCAGGAGTAGTAATGGCTCCTGCTGTTGCTAGCTGTGAAGACCACACCACCCCTTGTTAGTATCCCCAAACTCTGCACTCACCACGCCAGGTAGTCTCTTTATTCAACCGTCTTCTCATTACTCATTGAGCCATTTGCTTTCTACCAAGACCTTGACTAACACACCCACCAGCTGCTCCTCAACATTGCAAGTTGCTTAACAACCTTTGACCAGACTCCCAGGGGGTCTAATGATCTTTATCTAAACATTCTTTGAAGAAAAAAATACAGTCTAATAGTGATTATCTCGCTATCTTTTTATCCCTAAAAAATCTGTATCAAGTAAGAAACATTTAAGTTGCTTTGCTCATAAGCCTCCTCCCTGGAGGTGAGTTTGAAAAAATACCTTTGATATATGCTTGTGATTAGTTTGCCTAAGTTACTTTCACAATACAAATGCAAAAAGAGTCATATATCCTATTCTGTGAACTCAATGAAGTCCCCCCTTTCTGTCCTTTCAGGTACTGGGATAGCATCATTCATGAAAAGTTTGCTCCAATGTGGTAATATTCTAGAGGCAGGATTCAGCTACCAAGCCAAAGCAGGGTCATGAGAATCCTCCCATCAGCATCTGAGCACAGGGGAAGTTTTGCATCAACATCCTAGTGCAGGATTCTTACATCCTGTTTATATAGGTAGGAATACTCAAACAATGTTTCTAGCAAATGCACACATTTGAAGACCCTTATTTCATCAGGGACAAAATTCTTAATTAAATCCTCTAGTGTAGATCAGAGATGAGGAATGCTGAAGTCCTTCAGTAGCAGCTGTCTCTGGAGTGTAGACTTTGTTTAGAACTTTCAAATGCTAAATAACCATCCTTTTAGTGTATAATTTCTGATTTCTCAAATATTCACTGCCTCTAAAGTATAGATAAAAACCAACTAATAAAGATTTTACAAGGTCTACAAAGAAGTGTTTTTAAATCAAATAACACAGAATACAACAGCTAAAAATCCTAAGGCAGAACACGGCCATGCCAGGAGGCTGGCTGGGGCCATGTACTGACCTGTATGTAGAGAATATTATTATTGTCTTGTTAAGTTTTGTCCTGTAAGACAAAACTACATATGAAACATTAATATGAAGTCACCATGAAAAGCCATAAAATGCCATCATATTATAGAAGCCATATTACACTTGTCAATTCCTAATAATCTATTACTTTACATGAACTATGTTTAATTTCTAAGAAAGCATTCATAGTTGACTGAATAACCCTATTGTCATCTCAGTGGCATGCTATTCCTTCTAGATTCACCATTTCCTTTTGCTCAGGATACGTTTAAATAGTTTGCATATCAAAGTACACACCCTGGGAAGTGCTCTCAGTGTGAAATGCTTGGGTTATCCTGGGCCATGTGCTCTCTATCTGCACAGCCCATCTTCAGGACTTGCCTCCCAGAGAAGAAACCACCCCTGCATTCTTACTCAAGTACTGGGAGGCGGGTGGGCTGCCTTCTGTCCACCTCGGTTCTTCATTATTAAGCAGCTCATATAAGCATCATACTGCAGCTGAACTGGGACCCTGGGAAGGAAAACTTAAGGTGTTTGTGAAAAAGCTGTACCCATATGGCTGAAGATTATTGGCAATCATCCCATTTTTAAAGCAAGGAAGAATCTACTTTTATGAGGCTTACTTACCGGTGGCTAATTGCTTAAAAATGTTAGACAGAATATAATTTCTCAGGCATTGAACCAGCTCCCAGTAGATTTCTTTTTCTAAGGTGCACCCAACCCATTACAGTGGTTTCCAAATGGACTGTCCTTAGTATTATATTTTGTTGTGAAGGAATTTCATTGTATCATTTGAAAGAGAAGGGCAATTAGATGCTATTAAGGGGAAAAAACACAGAGACTCTTCATTGAAACAATGTGTATTATAATAAGATGCATGTGTTAGGTAGTCATGTGAAAGATATTTCAAAGAACGAGCTATTATATTAAAATTTCTACTTTGTAAGACATATAAAAATAAAATTTTATGACAGACATTCTACATGCAAGTTAGGAATCTATTAACTGATTAGAACCAAATCAGCTAGAAAGTGCTTAAAAAGGAAGGAAGAGATACCTAAGATGATTTGTCCAAGCAGATAGAAAGAAAGGGGAGGAAAGTGCAAGGAGGTTCTGGGAAGAAGCTAGAGTATGCAGTGTGCTAAGTGGACATGCAGATGCTAACAGGGAGACATGAGCTCGGTAAGAATCCCGAGAGTGCTCAGGGAGGTCTCAAGGCTGGCTGGACAGCCTTAAGCCAAACCCATAGCAGTTTGGTTTTGTTTTTTAAATGGCTGCAAATGATCTGATACTCCTCCCACTTGTGTGTGAGTGGGGCTGTGATTGCTTCAACCAAAACTGTCTCCAATGCAATCCATATTAAAATACCAACATCATTTTTTGCAGATCTACAAAAAATAATTCTATGCTTCATATGGAACCAAACAAGACCCCTTATAGCCAAAGCAACCTTAAGCAAAAAGAACAAATCTGGAGGCATCACTTTACCAGACTTCAAGCTATACTACAAGGCTCTCGTAACCAAAACAGCATGGTTGGTACTGGCATAAGAAAAGAGATATAGAACAGAACTGAGAACCCAGACATAAAACCATCCTCATATTGCCATCTGATTTTTGACAAAGCAGACAAAAACACACACTGGGGAAAAGAAACCCTATTCAATAAATGGTGCTGGGAAAATTGGAAAGTCACATATAGAAGACTAAAACAGGATCCACACCTCTCACCTCTCACAAAAATCAACTCACGATGGATAACAGACTTAAACCTAGGGCATGAAACCAAAGGAATTCTGGAAGAAAATGTTGGAAAAACTCTCACAGACAGTGGTCCAGGCAAACAATTTATGAAGACAACCCCAGAGGCAATCACAGCAACAACAAAAATAAATAAATGGGACCTGATCAAATTAAAAAGCTCCTGCATAGCCAAAGAAACTATCACTAGAGAGAATAGATCACCTACAAAATGGGAGAAAATATTTGCATGCTAACATCTGATAAAGGGCTGATAACTAGAATCTATATAGAACTCAGGAAAATCAACAAGAAAAAAAATCAAACAACCCCATTAAAAAGTGGACAAAGGACATGAACAGAAACTTTTCAAAAGAAGATAGACTAATGGCCAAAAAATATATGAAAAAATGCTCAACATTTCTAATCATCAGGGAAATGTAAATCAAAACCACAATTAGATATCCCTTAACTCCAGTGAGAATGGCTTTCATCAAAAAGTCCCAAAACAACAAATGCTGGCATGGATGCAGACAGATAGGAACACTCATACACTGCTGGTGGGACTGCAACTAGTACAACCTCTGTGGAAAGTAATATGGAGATACCTCAAAGTGCTAAAAAGTAGAGTAACCATTTGATCCAGCAATCCCATTACTGGGTACTTATCCAAAGGAAAAAAAGACATTCTATAAAAAAAAGACATATGCACTCAAATGTTTATAGCAGCACAATTCACAATTGCAAAGATGTGGGAACAACCCAAGTGTCCATCAATACATGAGTGGATTAATAAAATGTGCTATATGTATACCTTGAGTACTACTCAGCCATAAAAATAAATGATGAACTACCTATTATTTTATCCTGGATGGAGCTGGAGCCCATTCTTCTAAGTGAAGAATCACAAAAGTAGAAAAACAAACACCACATGTACTTACCATTAAATTGGTACTAATTGATCAACACTAGCATGGACATAGGGTTTCGTAGGGTGTCAGGCAGGTGGGAGGGGTGAGGAGGGGATGGGTAAATCCACAGCTAACGGATGCAGTGCACGCTATCTGGGGGAAGGACACACTTGTCAGGTGGTGCAAAGGCAATTTATGTAACCAAAGTGTTTGTACCACGGCAATACTCTGGAATAAAAAATAAAATAAAAAAACCAATACTGTCACGTATGACTTTTGAAGCTTATAGCTTCCACCTGGTTTTTTGGGGATGTTTGTTCTGGAAGAAGCCAGTTGCCATGTAAGAAATCAGGCTACTCCAAGATCACCCTGCTGGACAGACCAAGTGTAGGTGCCATCGGGGCTCCTGGCCAACAGCCAGCCCCAACTGCCAGCCTCGTGACGTGTCATCCTGAATGTCCAGGTCCAGCCAAACCCTCAGATGACTGTAGTCCCAGTCACTGTAGCCCCAGTAGACATCTGACTGCAACAATGTGAGAGATGCCTAGTGAGAACTAACTACTCAGTTGAGCCCTTCCCGAATTTCTGGCCCTTGAGTAATTTGTATTATATCAGCAATAACCAGAACGAGGACTGATTCATTGACCTACAGGAGGCCTGGTGAGAATTTTACAAATTACAATATTCTATGAACTGCATTAAGCAAGTTTTTAAAAAAATAAGACTGGGAACTTACTGGCAGATTCTGGCAAACTGTCTTAACAACTGTGGAGCCTTCTTTTCTTTCTAGATCTAGAAAAGTACCCTGTCCCTCAGACATCCAATAAAACTGAACTGAATTACCCCTTAAAGCTAGAATCCATTTTCTCACATTTTATTTTACTGAGCATTAAAATATTTTCTCAAAATATATAGAGTTGAGATGTAAAGAGAAAATTTTTATTTAAAAAGTTCTGTATTTTGCTATTTTTAAACCAAAGCTGAACTGAATCCTTCTTGGTTGCTCCTGAGCTAAATCTTTTTTGCTAATAAAGGTTTTATTCGTAAAGGTTTCACTAGCTCTGAATCAACTTCTGTTGTGACTCATCTGGTGCGTGGGTAGCAGCTAAAGGCTTTCTAGAAGGGTAAGTTACTACAGGGGAAACATCCCAAATGATTTTGAAAAATAAGTTGTAACAGTTATAAAACATCCATGGCAGAATCGGCAGGCAGCCCTAGAATTAACCGTGCTGAGGATTAGCAGCAGGTACGTGGTCAGAAATGGAATAAACTATAAAATAACCTTTTGAAGAGTGGGTTAGAACAAAGATCTATGCTCAACAAAAACATCTGACAGTTGGGCCTTACCGGTTGGATAGGTGCCATAGATTTACGAGATGTTAAGAGAGCTGAAGATGCTAATTCAGCCTCTAGACAAGATCTCTGTTTCTCTCTCTCTCTCTCTTTCTTTTTCTCTCTCTCTGTCTCATGCACATGCACACACAGAGAAAATTATCTTAGAGCCATAATATCAGACTTATACTACCCTGTTGTCGTTCTTCCTGGCAGACTTCTCTTGCACTGATTTTTGCCTTTCATGTAGCATTAAAATGACCCAACATGAGTCAGGCTGAGCAAGTCTCTGGGATGCTCAGGGCAGAAACCTGGCAAAACTAAAACAGCAAAAATTTTCATTGCCCTCTTGCTTTTCCTTTCTGTATCTTATACCCCCTGAAGTGCACGGCCCCCAGTCCTCCCCTATCTAACTATCCCCCCTCTGATCAGGTAGGTGTGACCCACTTGGTGAAGTGTCCTTGCTAAGGGACAGTTTTCATGATGGCACTTTTCCCCACTCCCCTTCCCCCAGCCTCCAGTTTCCCATTCTCTGAGAGCTAAATTCCCTCCACTGACTCTCCGCTGCCTTTAGGAAATAAACGCAGGCTCCACATCTTAGTAATTTAAGAATATCCACAATGTAAGATTCGACCCGTCTTTACAGCTACATTTCTCACGCTTTCCTTCTCCAGACAAAGGCAGATATCCATTGCTTCTCCTTCCGCTGCTGTTGGTCACCATGTACTTTCCTACAACCATATCTTTGTCTGTGTCTTGCCCCCAACCCAGAATGCCCTTCCTCCTATTTCAGACAGACCTCGGTCCACCTTTCTTTTAAGGCCCAGAGCAAATGTGACCATCTCCATGGAGCGTTCTCCTCTCCCCTAAGCCGCAGTGATCTTGCTCTGCTCTGAATTCTCTATCACTTGTTTCGCCCTTAACGCGTGCTACGCTGGAATATTATCCATTTGTGTATATTTCTCTTTCTCAATGGAGGGCCGTGACAATATCTCACATCTTTGGTGTCTCTGATGAACCATGCCCAGCCCTGAGCTTGTATTAGGTGACAGTAATGCCACAGTCAAGAGACAGTCTACACCAAAAACTCCTGACTTGGTGCTCTTTTCAGGGAGCCAGCACATTTAAATGTTTCATGGTGGTGGTTGTTTCCAACAATGTAACAACTCTTAGGAATAATTCTAAGGATGTATATTTTTTAGCTACTCAGCAGCCAAATGGAAAAGATATATTGAGGCAGCTCACCTAACCTGTTAGACCAAAGTAGGTGCTCTTGAACCTTTATGTTCCCAGCCTAGTCTATGTGTCCCCGTAATTAGGACAGAAACCTGTGCACTTTCCCAAATTTGCTGGACCAGCTCCTTTTCTTCCTCCTGAATGGAATCCTACCTATACCAAGTCACCCCACCACTTAGAGACTCGGATGAAACACCCCATTGCAGAGCGTGGGATCTGGCTGATTCGAGTGGCCGTTGAGGGAGCCCGCTGTTGCATCCTGGAAGGGAGAGTTTGCTTCCTGTGGGGGGACCATTCATCAATAAGGAGCAGGAAAGGGGAGGGCCAGGCAGACAAACTCACCTTCTTCTTTTTCACCTCTTAGCTGTTCCAGGGCATGACTTCTCCTAGCCACCCTTCTGGGAGAAGTCCTGAGTGCTGAATGAACACACCTGCTGACCAGCCTGCTGTGTGTCCCTTGTCCCTTTGCAGCTCACTGTGAAGCAGTGACTAGGGTGGTGTACATTGCATTACGCTACCTCCCAGCCTCCTTGCTTCACGTCTTTTTTCTTTTGCTCGCTCTGCTTTGAGTTTGCACCTTCCCCCCAAAACAAGGTGAGCACCCTAATCCTTGCCTCAAGCTCTGTACAAAATAGTCCCCCTTACTTATGATTACATTTGATTATTGAGAGTCGGAGTTCACTTCCCAGAATGGAATGTAAATAATAGCTTTCCAGTACTACAATATCTCTAGGTTTCATACTTGAGATCTCATCTGCCCATTTTCCAGGCAGGCAGGCTCAGTCTACCTGAACAGGTTTGGGAGGAAATAAATCCTCCGTGCAAATCTCTGCTAGTTACTAATGGTTTACCCAATGTTTATTCTCCCCCCTCTTTCCTTACTAATGGAACCTGATTTGTGATGGGGTAGCATTTGCCATTGCCCACCACCATCACCAATATAGCTTTTGCTTCGGAAATGCATGTGTGTAAGGTAAAAAAGCTGTATCCTCAGCCTCCTTGCATTTGAGGGTGACCATACTGCACAGTGTTGGAAAAAGTCTCCTGGAACTTCAAGAAAGGTTTTGATCTCCCAGTATGGGCGCCTCTCCTTCCACTTTGTCGTTTCCTCCTTCTTGAATGGAAAGTGAATATGGAGGCCTGAAGTGGAACAAATTTTGCAACCATGAGGAGTGAAATCTAATGCCTGAGATGGCAGAGCAGAAGGACAGAAAGATCCTGAAGCATTGACAACATCATGGAACCACTGCACCAGCCTTAGATTACCTCACCGGCCTGCTTGTTCTAAGCGGAAAAATAAATCCCAATGTGGTTAAGCTTCCAAAGTCAGGATCCTAATGTGTGCAGGAAAAGCAATCTCTAATGTTCCCCTCCAAAAACCCTGGGTTTCTTTCAAAAATTTGTCAAGATATACCCAGCAGTCTTCAAGTAATATTCAGTAATTTTCCTTCAAAATAAATCAATAAAATTAAAGACCTACCTTTCAAACATGTAATCCACTGAAATTACTTGTTTGTGGCTTTCATTTCGTACAAGACTCTAAATTTTATAAAGGAAAGGGCCATGTTGGTCTTGTTCACTGCCTTATCCTCAGTGCCTAACACACTGCCTGGCTTATGTATCCAAATGTATCCTGGATAGAAGGATTACTAAATGAAAGAACTCAAACACACTATTATCTATGTACTTGGCTTATTCATTATCAGAACACAGCTCATTCCTATATTCATTCATTCATTCAACCAGTATTAATTGATTGCCTACTAAGCAATGTGCACAGTGATATTAATTGAAGATCCTGCCATGAATAAGTCAAAGCCACTGCCCTTACCTCCCAGTAGGAGAAACAGACAATCCACACTTAAACAGAAAAAAAAAGGGTTTCAGATCGTGATAAGTATGATAATTCCTTGATAAGATGGGATTATGCTTAAATATTGCCTTCCCCTGGAGTGTTCTGGGAAACGCAGTATTTAAGCATAATTCACTGTCACTGTATCAACATGGCTTAAACCTTAATCATTTCAATCTACACAGCCCAAGTTCTGAGAACTAATTGCTTTCTAATGACTAGCAAGGGATGGTAGGTCAATTTCCCTTCTTTGGATTTAGGATCACATGCATTTCTGAAGGAAGAAAAAAAAAAGAAAGGAGAGAGGAAAGAAGGAAGCAAAGGAGAGAAGAAAGGGAAGGAAAGGAGGGGAGAAAGGGAAGGAAAGAAAGGAAGGGAAGGAGGAAAGAGAAAAAGGAGAGAGAGAGAAGGAGGAAAGAAGGAAAGAACAAAGGAATGAAGGAATTTTATCCCCTAGTATTAAAGAGGCTTTCTCTTCTGTGGCCAGAGAGACGCTGTGCAGGTGAAAGAGGAGGCCAAAAGGCAGGGTCTTCTATGAAAGGAGACAGCACTGGGAAGAATGGCTAATGTCCCACAAGAACAGCCTTCTAATTCCCCTATATTAAAAAGAATGCCCCATCTCTAGTAAAAAAAAAAAAAAGAAAGAAAGAAAGTAATTAGCTGAACAACTAAAAATATACATAGAAAAAATTAGCTGGGCATGGTGGTGCATGCCTGTAGTCCTAGATACTCGGGAGGCTGAGGCAGGAGGATCGCTTGAGCCCAGGAGTTTGAGGTTGCTGTGAGCTAGGCTGACGCCACGGCACTCTAGCCTGGGCAACAGAGTGAGACTTTGTCTTAAAAAAAAAAAAAATGCACAGTACCTTGGATTTTTAATTTTGCAGCCCTTGTTTATGTTTCAAGCCCTCTGACAACCTCAGTCATTGTGGTCCCTCAAATCCCTTCTGGGTTCTTTGGAGTGATGAGTGAGCCTCACATAATCCTAGGAGAACCACCAAGACTTCCCCTCGCACTCTGCCCTCTCTCCAGCTCTTGAGCCCCAAAAACATAGCAAGCTGCCCCTGGCAGATCTGGCTCTGGGAAGAACTGAAAAACAGTTTTAATTTCTAAAACCCAGAGAAGGCTGTAATACCACTTAGTTCAGGCATTCTAGAAATTAATGTCACATGTCCTTATATCCTGAGTTAACCTAGCAACTTCATGAAGGAAAAGAAAAAATTTTTTTAGCTTGGTTATGTTTGTGGAATACAAATGTTTGGTTTTGGTTTGTTTTCTTTAGTGTTGATTAAACAACAATTTGTTTACAATTTCAACACACTGTCTCTTTCAACAGGTGAGTTAGAAGAATGGCCAGGCTCCAGGGGAGTAAAGGAGGCCTGGGTGAAGCCACCTGAGCCCAGGTGAGGCTGTACTGAGGGAGGGCCACAGCACTGGAGAGAAGGCATCTGCATTAGCAGTGCTGTCTGGGGACCAGGACCCGGTGAGGCAAGTGAGGCATCCAGAGTGCAAAATTTAAGGAGGTGCTCCAGTGCCGACTGGCGCTTGTACCACGTGGAGAGTGAGGGCCTCCTTAAATCGTGTGCCCCACTGCACCCTAGCTCCCAGTTCTGGCCCTGGGGAAATGAGCTCTATTAGGATTTTCATAAAATCTGTGGATCCAGACATAAATTCTTTTAATCATGACAAATGGGCATGCAAAGGTGGAAAACGGGATTGGTGAAGAGCTGACAGATTTGCCACTAAAAAAGAAATACCCCTTATGCTCCCGGCTAAGAAGAACAAAGCGTCCCCTGGCTTAGAAGAGACAGGATCGCTCTCCCCGGGCAAGGAGAGAAAACCCAGCCTGTCCCCTTGACCCCGGCCTGCCTGTTCATGCTCGTCTCTCTTCTAAACGCCCCTCCTACTGCCCAACTAGGATCCTAAACAAGTATAAGTCACAAAATGAACTAGAAGAAGGAGAAAATACCTGAACTTGTTAAAGAGAGAGCAGGATTCTCCATAAGAAATGAGGACTCCAATCAAGAGTCAAGGTTATTGACTGAAAAGCTGAGTGGCAGGCTAGGAAAAGCCTCCCCCTGCCCCCAAATAACCTCACTCCCTCCTCAGACCACCACCCAGGAGCTCTAGAGGTTCAAGACACCTGGGGCTTTCTTCTTTACTTCTCAGTGTAAGGATTTGTATTTCCCCAGCCGGACTGTCAACTCCTCCAGGGCAGAAGCCGCCTCTCCTTCTCCCGCACTCCACCATGGCACAGTAGGGCACCTGGTACATAGTAGGTGCCATTGGGTAAGAGCTAAAGCTTCTCTGGATGGTGGGACACAACACAATGACACTGGAATAGATAACAGGCAGAACTCTGTACACACAGGGCCACAGATGGGGCCATGTCCAAGGACAAGGTAACATGGAGCCGGAGCTTGGTGGCAGCGTACGTATGGCAATCAGGGTGGGGCGAGCTAGGTTTCATGGGCTCCCTGTGGGTTGGCTAAGCTGAATAATTTTGCAGGCTGCAGGGCCTGTCCCTAACTCTGGCCCCAGGGAAATTAGGATCAGTACACAAGGCCTAGAGTCGGAGAGACTGAAAAGGCATGTGGTTGGTTGTGTGAACTTAGCTGCTCAAAGAGGGGAATTTGTTGGCCTCAAAACTGGATTGAGACAGCAATAAAAAAAAAAAAAAAAACTACACTATAGGTACTAAATAAATATTTGCTGAGTTATCACATTGATTTATAAAACCTGAAATTCCTCCATGGAGCTTATTTGGGTCACAGTTAAGAAGCTTGAAATGTAAACACCCCTGAAAGAGGAACACTGAGTCAAACTCAGCCGCTCTGGGAAGGAAACTTGCAGGTAAGAGGCTGCCCTGCGGGAAGAAGACTTGGGATGTCACATTAGCACCCAAACAAGGGTTTCTTTGCTGTTTGGCCCAGGACCAACGCTGGCCTAAGGAAAGGCAATTTAGGGAAAATACCTGGTAGATGAAGTGATAAGCAAATCTACACATGGACTCTTTCGGAAGCAGAGCAAGATACGGACCAAGAAGCAAAAATCATCCTTATTAAATTAAACAGATTTTCTCTTTCTTTCATGGACTCTTTCAAACCTGTTAAAATATCCTACAAAGCATTAACTATATCCTTGGGTTAACTTTCTTTGCTCCTGGGCAGAAATCATTTGCATTGCTATCGGACAAGAATCATGTGTAATGCAATCAGTTTTATACACACTCACCTCTACCCTTATAGATTGTAAAATAACAGAATCAATCATAAATAGCAATTCAAACAAAGGTAAACATCCCTAGAAAATTCAGATCACGGTAGACCTGTTAACTTAAACTAAACTGCACCCAGAACTTCATTGAAAGAACATCAGTAATGCCTTCAGCTTATTTCCAAGTTTTTGTCATTTTTCTTAGCACACCACATCTTTTAAAACTGACGTCCAGAAAACAGGGATTCAAACAGCTTATGTGTACACCAATGTCCATAGCAGCATTATTCATAACTGCCGGAAGGCAGAAGCCCCCCAAATGTCCACATCAACAGATGAAGGGATAAACAAAACGTGCTATACAGGTATATACATACAGTAGAAAATTATTCAGTTGTAAAAAGGAATACAATTCTGATACATGCTACGACATGGATAAAACTTGAGGACATTATGCTAAGTGAAATAAGCCAGACACAAAAGCACAAATATTACATGATTCCACTTATATAAGGTCCCTAGAATAGGCAAGTTCACAGAGACAGCAAGTAGAAGGGTAGTTACCAGAAGTTGGAGGCGGGAGGGGTAGAGCAGACGGGGATGTAGTGTTTAACGGGTGCAGAGTTTCAGTTTGGAACGATAAAAGCTCTAGAGATGGGTGGTGGTAACGGTTGCACAACAATGCAAATGTAACTAATGGCGCTGCACTATGCACCTAAATATGGATAAAATGGTAAATTTTATGTTATGTGGATTTTACCATAATAAAAATAAAGGAAGGAAGGAATAGAGGGAGAGAGGGAGGGAGGGAGGGAGCGAGGGAAGCAGACAGAAAGAAAAATGTACTGTCCAATTGTCAGATCCACCTTTAGTTTGGGGGTTGTGATTTTGTCTGCTGTGCATGTCAGGCTCTGTGCTAAGCACCTGCCATTTAGTCTTCACAACACTGTGAGGAGTTATCTTGCTTGTCTTACAGAGGTTCAGAGAGGTTAAGTCAGTTCCTTTAAGCCACACAGCAGAGCCAGTCTGTCCTTGCTCAAAGCCTCTGCTCTTAACCACTCCTCTTCTTTCCAGCCAAATCTTCTTTCATTTCTGAATAAAGCAGATTTCAGAATTACTTGTTGTGTCTTCAAACTCTTGTGCTTTCAAAGAGGGCACATGAAAATGACTTTCTCCCATAAATCCACATTGAGTTTTTTCCCCAAGAGGCCTTATAACTTAGAAGGCTCTGGTCTTGGTGAGTTTTTCCTTCCTTCTCCTAAACCTCAGGCTGAACATATTGCAGGGTTGAGAACCCAGCAAAGGGTCCTGTGTCGGGTGTAAAAGAGAATGGACCGTGAAGTGGACACATCCAGAAAAATGAGCAAATATGCCTGATATGCCTGATTAAATGACACAAAACCAGACACAGAAACAAAGTCTTGATGGGACTCTAGGAAAAAGAATTCTACCTCATCATCCCTAAATAAAGGGAGATATGGCAAGGAGAAAACAAAATGCTGGATTTAAAAAAAAAAAAAAATCTTGTTTACATTGTTTTAGAATATATTTTCTATATATATACTCTCTCTTCAATTTTGCTAGGTTCTATCCAATTATAGTATTAGATTAAAGTCCTCTTTAAGGGGTTGCTACACAAAAGGGATGGTTGGGGACCCCAGTACCCGCAGCAGCTGGTGAGCACCCCTCAAGCCAGGTTAGGCCCTGAGGGGAGAAAAGAGGAGAGAACAGAAAGCAGTTTATTGAGCTTACAAGGAAAGGAATCATTCCCCTCTGCATCCTGATCAGAGACTGCAGCCGCACCACATGGACCAGGCGACACTAATCCTGGGAAATGTGCACCAGGGGTGGGACTGTCAGCAGGAGAAGGAGGCCCTGAGTCACTGAATCCATTCTTCTTTTATCCGATCTTGTGGGCGGAAGTGTGGGAAACTGCTCATTTTTTCAGCTTCTCCTAGTGAGAGTAACATGAGTTAGTGGCTAAGGGCGGGGCGGGGGGTGGGTATTGCGTTCACTTGTAATTAGAACCCAACCAACCTGGGTCCAAACCAGAGCCGGAGCCCTGCAGGGTGGCTGCCCATGGCCTGCTCCCCACAGAGCTGCCAAGCAGGGGCAGCTGCCTGCTCCCCCCTTGCCTCCTCATCTTCTCCACCACCCCGTCCACCCCCATGCTGGTTGAGCTCAAATTCATTGCACCAGGAAATAGACGTTGGAGGTTTGGATGTAAGTGGGTGACAGGATACAGTGAAGATGCCCAAGGAAGATTCGTCCCACAGGATGGTGCAGGATGAGCTGGAGAGGAAGAGAGAGCTGTAGGCTGGATCCCTGACACCACGGCAGCTCAGGGGTGTGATGATCAAGACCTCAGTCGGAGGGGTAGATACAGTCGGAGGGGTAGATACAGGAGCAGCAAACAATGGAGGAGAAGAAGGAAATTGCCTGAACTTGATGGTCATGCTGGTATGGCGAGTGGAGACAAAGTGTTCTGGGGGGACTTCACAGTTCCAGATTTCTGGGTGACACCTGGGTAACGGGAGCATCCACGGAAAGATCTATAGGCAGGAGTGGAGATAGGTTGAGAGGAATCCACAAAGGTGATATTTAGGGAGCTGGGTCTTGGGGAATTAGCTTTCAAATAAGAAAAAAAAAAAAAAAATCAGAGTAAACAGCCAAAGAGCAAACCTTGGGAATACACAGTACAGGGTCTGAAGACAGAAATTAGTCATCAGAGACAACATGAAAGAATATGAAAGTCCGCCAGCGACATGCTGGACGGAGATTTTGGTCACTTTGAGAGGCAGTGTGGCTTCCATCAACCACGTATCCATTTGTGTGAATGGAAGATTCTGGAGACAATGCTCTGGTTTGGGACTTTCTCCTCCATTGCCCTTCCCTGGTCATTGTTTTGAGAGTGGGGGGCCTGGTGCAACCTTTCAGACCACCCTGAAATCACCAAATAGCTTCCCACCCCCAAATAGGCAGGGGCTAGAGCTGACCCAAAGAGGCTCCATCTATGGGAACAGGGTCTCTGAGCCGGAAGCTTTACCTACGCTGTTCCATTCTGGTCCAGAGGTCAGCTGGGCCCTGGGCTGGGCCAGTCCTTGGCAAGACGATTAAACAGCTGATTCGATTTCTTCCATGCTCCCACCCCACTGCTGTCATTTTCCCCTCCTCTGCCATCCCCAGAGTACAACCCTCTGTACGCCTTTCAGAGAGACCCAGAGGAGAGGCCTGTGGCCTCCTACTAAGGGCTCACTTTTCAAGTGCGGCCCTTAGCTGGGCAGTCACAGTGGACAGTCCTGGTGTCCTAGGCCCACACTGGAAGGGAGGGACCTGGCAGCTGCCCCGAGGGTCCCAGTTGCCGTCCCTGACTGCAAATGCCCTCCCCCCAGGTGCTCTGAGCCAGGACCTCCAGGGGGACGGCCAGAACCAGACGGTGAGAGCCATTGAGCACCACAGGCCTTTGGAGACTCATTTCTCCGGGAACTTTTCACAGCCGTGGTGATCACAGCCTTCCTGTGACACCAAGCCTGTGTCACCATGGAAGTGCCCCATTCCTCATTCACTGAGGCAGCCACAAGTCCGCCAAAACTCCCTTCACTCTGCATGAATCCTCAGGCTTCCTTAGCAACAAGTCCTTAAACAGTACCCAGGGTCCATAAGCAAAGTCACCCCCCACACACACCCCTTCACCTCCCCACGCCAACAGCCTCGGGTGTCTCACAGGGAGGCGATGATGTAAATCAGCCTTACTAACACTGAAGACTCCTCCATTCTAGTTTCCGCCCACATTCCAGGTGAATCAGATTCATGTAATTGTTATCCTGACTCCACTCAGCTTTCTTTAGCCTAGTTCCAAAGGAGCTAATAGTTGAATGAAAAATAAGAAAAAGAAAAGACGCTATAACTCTGTAGAGATGGATTTGCGTTCTGGTCACGTAGGACTGGTCATTGTGCGATTGCAGAAGGCATGGACTGGGGATGCCCAAAAGAACGTGGCCTGGAGTTTAGCACAGTATTCCTTTGGCAAACTGATACCTTAGTCCATTTTGTGCTAATAGTATAATAGAGTACCTGAGACTGGGTAGTTTATAATGAACAGAAGTTTGTTGGCTCACAGTTCCAGAGCCTGGGAAGTCCAATGTCAAGGTGCCGGCAACTGGCAAGAGCCTTCTTGCTGCATCATCACATGGTGGGAGGTGGGAGGGTGTGAGAGCAAGAGGGGGGGGGTCGAACTCACCCTTTTATAACAGCACCAATCCCACTCACGACAGAGACACCCTCCTGGCCTAATCACCTCTTAAAGATTCCACCTCTTAATACCCTCACAGTGGCATTAAATTTCAGCATGAGTTTTGAGGGAACAAACATTCAAATCGCAGCAACTACACTGTGCCCAGTTTTTACATGCCCATCAAGTTTGGGGAGTTTTAACCGAAGGTGTTGCCTCATGTTTTTGACAGGCATTCTATTGCTGTAATAGGTTTTCTCTCTTTCCAAATGGATATTTTACTTTTAATTTAGCCCATTGAAGGATAAGTCATTTTCCTTTGTTGGGAACGCTTGTCAGGTTCAATTTGAGTCTCAGCAGTGACTATAGCAACAGTGTCTAGAGAGTAATTTTGTTTCCCCAATTACTGTCATTTCAACATAATTCCATTTGCAAAGCAAAGGATGGTCACCCTTCCCCCACCTGGGAAAGAACCCCTGGAATCGTAGTCCTGGTAGTCACACTGGGAGTGCAGAGGTCTGAGAACACTTCTAATCTCGCTTTCTTCTGGCAGACAAGTGGGGACTTGTTAGATAATGCAGGTAAGAAACCTGCTTGCTCCTCTGTAGCTGGTAGCATCTTCGGTGCTAACATTTCCAATGTTAAGCTGATTTTAAAAGCAAAGTTGGCACGGAACCTAAGACACAATACTTTGAAAATGCAAGGCAGGTTTTCACACCTGTCCCTGCCTGAGTTCCCCTGAAGCAGAGCCCAAGGCAAAAGCTTATGTGCTTCTCCTTATTAAGAAGCAGGATCCCAGGGAAGTAGGCGTGAGAGGAAAGGAGTGAGGCAGGAAAGCAGGGGGCACTGGGATCAAGCACAGCTGACGGCTTGATCTCCAAGGCTGGTCCTCGCAGGCCTGCTCAAGAGGACATCCCAGGGCAGCCTGCCCCTGGAGGAGAGGGGAAGAATGCACCTGCAGGTTCCATGTCTCATTGGTCAAAGATTCACACCACAGGACATGAACCCCACACTCTGGGGTTGTGCGGGGTGTCGTGGCACCCCATCAGCAGGGATGCCCTGGGGCAGGAGGTGGAAGGAGCGCAATAGGGTGAGAGGCCAAGGGGCTATGGAATTGCACCTGTCTGAGGTTGGCTGCAGCTCTTGAGCAAATGTTTGCTGGAGCAATCCAAGTGCTCAGAGGTCCCAGGGACAGGTGAGATTAAGAGGATCTGAATGGTTCATGAAAGGTATTTAACAGAACAACATACCACAAACTGGATTTCTAGAACTTACTTCCACACCTGTACTATGTGACCACCTCACTGGTCACACAGTGCAGTATTAAGAGGTGGGACCTTTAAGAGGTGATTAGGCCAGGAGGGCGTCACTGTCGCGAGTGGGACTGGTGCTGCCATAAGAGGGCAAGTTCACACCAAGGAGCAAAGAGCCACAGCCTCCCAAGAAGGGGCCACCCCGAAGATGTGATTGATTCTCTGAAGGGACCCCAGACACCTCGGAACCGGTCTGAAAGTGAGTCTCACATCCACGAGGCCTGCTGAGACTGTCACCCATCCATATGCAGACAACAGAAAACAGTTAGAAAAGGAGTAAGCAAAGGGTCATACGTCCACCAGCCTTGACGGAGCCAATGCCATCTTCCCGCTTTCCCCTCCCAGCCCAACACCAGCGGGAAGAGCACAGGAAACAGGAGGGGTGCGGGGGGAGCTGACCCTGCCCCACAGCGCTCCTATCTAGCCGGCGCTGGGCAAGGGTGGACGGAGTGGGGAGCCGTGCATTGAATTTGAAATTGGAAGTTTCCAATGAACAAGACTGAATTTTAAGGCCTAAAAGGAGATGATTCCGATAACAAGGTGACGGAAGAGCTATGGGCTTACAGTGAAATGTCATTCAGGAAGCTCCCCCTTCCAGTGGGAAAGGGTGCGACAGAGCCCAGTGAAGAGCGGGCACTGGAGAGGCCGGACCACGTCCCGTCTGCACGTCTGTGTCGGATTCCTCCTCGCTAAACCGACTGTGTTCCCTTTCCAGATGGTACGTTCTCCTGATGGGGCCGGTGGTGATTGTGGTGGTGGGGTGGGGCCTGCTGACACTGTTGCCCCTCGGCAAGTGTTTTTGGAATGTTGCTGTCCCCAAGTTGCTGGCCATTCTCTGCCTGTGCAATATGGGGACACGGGTGCTTTTGTTTTCAGCAGTGAAGTTAGTTATCAGTTCTAACCAATATGAGAAAAAAACTCCCACTTGGCACCTACCTTCATCCTGGTATATAAATATCTCTAGTTACTGACTTTTTTTTTTTTTTAAGTATTAGCAATTCTGGTGCCTTTGGGGGTGATTTTGCAGCCTCTCTGAATTTTTGTCTGTTTTTCTCAATGTTTTCATGTCTAGGCGGGGGAGGTTTGCCACTTATTCCCTTAGTGTTTAGTTCATTTCCAGCCAATTATCCCCGGCCTCCGCTGTTGGAGTGTTAGGTCTCATATCCAAGTTCCAGGCAGCAGAACTGAAGATGGGAAGGGCCCACTCCACCCCTTTTAAGGAGATTTTCTGGAAGGACCACATAACCCCTCTGCTAAGGTCAGACCCAGTCCCGAGGCCCATCCCGCTACAGGGGGGGCTGGGAAAGGCAGCCCTCTGGCTTGCTGCCTCGAATGACACCGTGGTCATGCAGGCAACTGGAAGTCCCTACAGCAGCCACAACGGCATGAAAATTCCAGGTCATTCTCTTCCATGGTTTACCTTACTAAGAAAGTTTCCCAAATTATTTTTCTTATTAAAAAAGCAATAGATTTATTTTTAAAAGAAAAATATAGACAAAAGGCAATTGTAAACAACCCCCATAGGCCCCCCCATTAGAAATAATCAAGATATACATCTTTCAGATTTTTTTCTATGTGTGCACATATGTCTTTTCTGTAAGAATGGATTATATATCTGTACCTTAGGTCTGGGTCTTGAAAAATAGCCAATTTGGGGGATAGCTGAGGATTTTCATACTTCTTTGAAACATACTGTAATTTTTTTTAAGCAATCACCTATTGTTAGACATGGAGTCATTTCAACTAATTCTCTTTTGCTAAGTGTTCAGGATGTTTCCAATTTTTCATTACCATACACAGTGTGGAGCTAGAGTAATTGTTTGAAAATTAATTGCAAATTTAAAATATCAAAGAATAAGGGAAAAACTCACCGCATTGAAAAAAAAGGCAGGAGAGGGGACACAAAAAGAATCAGACAAATGCATTAATGGTTGCAAAATCTGCCTCGTGTTCTCCCAAAATGATTAACAAATGAAAAATCAATGACTTAAAAGCATTCATTTTTGACCAAAATTATTTTACTGGCCAGTTTATGTTTCACCAAATGGCTTTTGCTCAAATTGCTTTCAGCCAAATCACCTGGAGCTGAGATAAATCATTAAGCTCATCTGGAAGGCAGTTAGGGCACCCAGTCTACACCTGCATCCTTTTCTTTAGAGACGTGCTCGGGTACAGTTGGTAGAATGTGCTAGTGCCCTTTCAATCACAAAAGAGAAGGTATACATTAAAGACCCATCGTTTTCTTTCCCCAGCCCTCAGGTTTTGCTCAAACAGGATTCCAAAAAGTTTGGAGCACTCTTCAGAATATTTAATTAGAGATTTTCTGACTTCCCTCAGATACAAAGAAAAGGATGCCCAGCAGACCCACCCCACCCTGAGTTGTTAGAAGCCAGGAGGCTTTCGGCGTTCACTCCTTTTGATACTCGTGCTGGAAAGAGAACGAACTGCTCCTTTCCCTCAGCTTTTCTTGGGATTTCTCTGAAGCTAAATTAATTGTAACTTCTTGTGCTCATGACCAGGGATTCATTCCTCCACAAGTCTCTTTCCTTGCAAGGCACTAAAGTAATGTCTCAGGACAAAAGCCTGGCTTCTTTGTACTTTTCTGCCTTTCTCTTGTTAACTCCAGCAACAGGGCCCTCTCCAAAGGTAAGCAGGGAGCCCCGCTTTTTCTGGGGATAAAAGGACCAACTTGATTCCATCCATCAGGCAGGTGCCGCTGGGTTCAAGGGAAACACGTGGATAATTCTAAGCCACAGCAGCCCATCTACCCAGATTTCCTTAGGGACTCATTTCTGCAGGAAAGCTGTGAACATCTGATAGGGCACCTTTTTAAGCATCAGCACTTTTTTATTTTGTTTTAGTCATTTGAGATGGTAATCTTTTTCAGAATACATGTCATACTTTCTAGCTTTTAAACAGAATACATTGAATATAAGTAAGGCTTTTTTGATGGGGATCACCTTACAAAACATTTTAAACATGTATTGGGAACCAATTTTTGTTCCTGGCACTATGCTAAGGGGATATAAATATAAATAAGACCCCCCAAAAAATCCATGGCTAAAAATTTAGTC
Source organism: Lemur catta (assembly GCF_020740605.2). Taxonomy (NCBI): domain Eukaryota; kingdom Metazoa; phylum Chordata; class Mammalia; order Primates; family Lemuridae; genus Lemur; species Lemur catta. Next base: position 27,751,480 of record NC_059128.1, read on the forward strand.
TAGTGGGAGAGATAGGGAACTAATCAACTAGTTACAACACTTCCTGATAACGGAATGAATTGTGATATAGAAGGTTTGGTAACACAGAAAGTAACATTTAACTCTCCCTGACTTTCAGAAAGGGAAATCCTTAGAGAGAAATCGATGTCAAGGATTAAATAAGAAATGCTTCAGTTCAAAAACAGTGCGAATGATGGAAGAGCATTCCAGGCAGAAAGAAGTACATGCAAAACCCAGAGTTGTTCAGGATATACTTAGAGGAACTTCCAGTGGTTTGGGCTAGCCAGATGCTAGTGTGTATTGGTGAATGGCAGGAATTTGGACTAAGTCTCAGAGAGAGACTTAGTCATCCCAAAGGGTCTGAATGTGACTCTTGAACTCCTTTAAGAGGGAGACAGCAGATAAGCTTGTGACACCCACTGGGGATATAAAAAATCTAATGTCATTTATATGTGGTATATGATAAAGAAATAGTTTTGTGTAAAAAATATTTTTAGATTAGTATATTATAGATTATATTACAGGTTTCACTCTCTAATTCAATCTTTAATAATATTTATTTTAAGATGCAATTTTTTTGTTCCACTTCATAAGCAACATATGCTCCTTAATTTACCTTAATTAATTATGTAAGGAAAGGCATGGTTTCTTGACCAATGCATTTAACATTAGCATCTTGTATTGTGGGTGTGTTTTGAGATTGAGCACACCTAATATAGAAGGATTTTGACTGCATTTTACAGTAGCAAAAATAGATTAAAACTGCTTTCATGACCTAATGCTGGAATGCTTGCCTTTGCCATTAAAAAAAAATAGCCAACTGGTTTATTTTTGAAACTTTCATGTTTGTTTCTAAATGATGACATTAGAAAAGGGTTTCAGGCTGCCTTCTCGCAGTTCTTCCCAGCAGAGAACAAACACATTACAGGTATTGTTGGTCTTTATGCCAATAAACTAGACAAACAATTGCATATAACAGTCACTATTTTTTGAAGTATCAGAGATATCTTGTTTTAATGTTGACATAAACAGAGATATCTTGAAGTGCTATATAAGAAATTTTATTATGTAATTGCAACTTCCAGATCTGATGAAATCATCTTGAAGAGAATTTAGAGAATGTTCCTTCAGATGTTTTTCATAGCTTGTTGTAGTTCAACGTGGGAATCTTTGTGTGTCCCATCTTTAGCCATTAATCCATTCTGGGTATAAATTTTAAAATATATGCCCCAAAATAAAAACAACTTAAAATAGTATAACAGCTAAGACCCCCACAGTGCCTATCAGTGGTCCCCTGACATCCCAACTGGCTCAGAACTTCAAGAGAGTGTTCTTTACGATCTCACATACCGCTATGCACCCCGTTCAGAGGGCAGAAAAATGCTTCTGCTTTACATTCATATTTCAAATTCAGAAAAATAAAAATTGAAATAGGAAATAGAAAAAAACTATAAGAGCATGAATCCTCTGGAACATCTGGGAGGTTTCCTGTTTGGGAAATACTGCCACTGAAAGATTTTAAGCATAATTTGGTCTGCATTTTAAAATGATTTTTCTGGCAACAACAGTGGGGATGAATTAAGGACAGATGAGTCTGAAGCCAGAGAGACCAGGGAGGAGGCTACCTTGATAATCCTGTCTATACCTGGGCAACAGCAACAGGCAATGGAATACTATATCAGGTCAAGAGCAAGGATTTAGAAATTGAAACAGTTTCATCTATAAGTCTATAAACACTGATCCTTTCGGGGCCACCTGGAGTGTATTAAGCCGTTAGCCCAAACTGAATGACCCCACCCTGCTGTAGATGCTGATAATCATGACTCTTAATTTTAAATCAAGTTTTTGCCCTTTCCTTGCATTCATATTTTAGTTCTTTCTATGCTTTCCTGTAGCACAAAACCACTCCCTTCTAATCGTTTTTTACTTCTAACCTGTTCCAGGTTATTGTGATCAAAAGCACCAATCGGTTTGGTCATGTGTTTTTTCTTCTTTAGATGGTTAAATGTGGCTGATTACATTGACCATCATTTGAAAATTGAACCAGCCTTCTTACATTCCCAGGATAAAACCTACTTGGTATGGTGTTTTACAGAGAGAGAGAAAGAGAGAGAGAACAAGTGCTAGATTTAATTTGCTAATATCTTGTTGAAATTTTTTCACCTATTTTCATGAGAAATATTGGTATGTGGGGTTTTTTTTTCCTTGTAACATATTTTCTGGTTTTGATAGTAGAATAATTCAGTAATCATGCAATGAGTTGGGAAGTGTTTTTTCCTATTCTATTTTCTGGAAGAGATTGTGAAGAATTGGTGCTATTTCTTCTTAAAATGGTTGGTAGAAGTTGCCAGTGAAAGCATCTAGGCCTAAAGATTTCTTTTTCAGAAGCTTGTTAACTACGAATTAACTTTCTTTAGTACTTATAGGACTATCTAGGTTATCTAATTCATCTTGGATGAGTTTTGGTAACTTGTGGTTTTTGAGGAACTGGTCCATTTCATCTAAGTTGTTGAATTTATGTGTGTGGAATTACACTATTTCCTTCTTATCCTTTTAACATCTTCAGGGTCTGTAGTGAAATCCCCTTTTTTATGCCTGAGTAATTTGTTGTAGGACCAACTGTCCTAGTTTGCTCAGAACTGAGAGATTTCCTGGGATGTGGGACTCTGAGTGCTAAAACTGGAAAGTCCCAGGCAAACCAGGATAAGGTGGTTGCTCTTTTCCTTCTTTCTTCCTTTCTTTTTTCTTTTCTTTTTTTGTATTTGTGATCTTTTCAAAGAACCAGCTTTTGGTTTTATTGATTTTTTTCTCTATTTTTTTTTTCTGTTTTCAATTGCCTTGATTTCTGCTGTTATCTTTATTTCCTTCCTTATGATTGGTTTGGGTTTATTTTGCTCTTCTTTTTCTAGTGTCTTATGGTGGAAGTTGAGATTATTGATTTGAAGTATTTCTTCTTTTCTCATGTAAGTATTTAAGGCTACAAATTTCTCTCCAAGCACTATTTTAGTAGCCTTCTGCAAATCTTAATATGCTATGTTTTCATTCTCATTCAGTTCAAAATATTTTCTAATTTTCTTTGAGACTTACTCTTTGATGCATGGATTATTTAGACGTGTGATGTTTACCATTTTTCAAATAGTTGAGGACCTTCCTGTTATCTTTCTGTCATTGACTTTTAGTTTAATTCCATTATGATTAGAGAATATACATGAATAATTTCAATTCTTTTACATTGGCTAAGGTTTCTTTATGACCCAGGAGATAGTCTATTTTGGCAGATGTTCCAAGTACACTCGGAAGGACAGCTGAGCTCCAGTGCCTGCCCTACCACTAACTTAGCAATGACACATCTGGAAAATCACCTCATGTCACATGATCTTCAGTTTTCATGTCTGGAAAATGAGGATGGTGAATTATATAATCTCTACAAGTGCCATATGATCTGCTCCCGAAGGGATATGGAAGATGCAAATAACCTGTTTGCTATGCCCTGTCTTTAGTTACCCAGAAGAATACCCAGGAAAAACTTACCAAAAAATGTTCCTTCCTACAAGGCCGTCTCCATATAACCTAATGTTAAGAAAGGAGGATGTGGATCTGTTTGTTTGTATTTTTTAACCTGAAAAGATATTGTAATTTCTTTAGTCTCTTGCTGACTAGCCTGAGTGGTACAATTTCTCTCATGATCTGGGATTACAGAAGTCATTCCACAATCTCCTTGAAAAAGGGCCAACACAATAGGCTTCTGCTGGACGGAAGGGTTAGTATTGTTTCTCCACCCAGTTAGACTACTGCTGGCTGTTCCAGAAACCAGCAAATCAGTCAGATATGTTGTGTTCAATAGTTCCCTGGAGTTAGCAGACCTGGGCACATCTTGCAAACAGAGCAACCTACACCCAGCCCTTTCTCTCTCCCTGGTCCATCTCAGTTAGTCATTCTGTTTTCAAATATTTCACCAGCATCACACCCTTGAAAGCTAAGATTAAGTAAAACCAGAAAGGATGGTATTTCAGAAATATATCCCAGAACATGTCCAGGAGCAAAGAAGTGAAAAAAATCGGAGGGATGGGAATAAAAGGGGGAGTGGGGATCAGCTGGGGGGAGTGAATTTTATGAACCCACGTCCCTGGAAAATGAACCTCAAAGGCAGGGGCTTTTATGTCTCTTGTATCTCCCCAGAAGCCCATGGTACTTTTAAAAAGCAGTCACTAAGAATTTTTGAATAGAAGGGACACTCATTTATTAAACATCATCTAAAAGGACCCTGTGACATGGTGAAAGCTTAACCTCAGGCTCATAAAACGGCAGGGTCAGCAGGGGGCAGCAGCACAGCAGGAATACTGAGCAGGCCTGGGATATGTGGACTCAGCTAATGAAAACTGCCTACAGGAAACCATTGTGTTTCTGCGTTTGGAAGAGTTTAATTAGGAGCCGGATCTTCACCTAATAATTGAGATAGGAAATTTGTGGAAGTTCAATTTTCTTTTAACTTTTTGCTATGAAAATTTTTACAGATGCATAGAAAAGTATAGTGAACCGATATGTCCATTCCCCAGATTCATCATGTATCAATATTCTACCATACTTCCTTACCTACACCTATTTTCTTTCTTATTTTAGAGACAATTGGAGTTTTAAATTCTAAAGTGTGTGTTCTTGAAAGGTGAGATTCGGTGGGTAGTCGAGCCCTAGCACAGTCCCACACTGCCATCAAGAACTCAAGCTCCCTGTATCTTTCTGCTCTGACACCCTCAGGGTGTAGACTAATCCTCATGGTGGCAACACGGCTGCTGCACCTCTAGAAATCACATCAACATTCCAGGTATGAAGAAGGAGGATCCAGGTAAAAAGGCAAATATTAAAGGGCCACTTTCAGCATTAGAGATGAAGAAAGGGTGCTGAGCGAGCAGTAAAAGTTGGGGGCCACCACTTGGCAACTGTAATTCAGCACTGACAAATGTGAAGCACAGAGGAAAGATAAGTTTAACAAAGAAATAGGGGAGAATACTACGAAGTTCAACTCGGGGGGAAAAAAGGCAGCTAATATTTAGTCATCACTTCTTATAGTTTGTAATGAGACCAGGACAATACACATTATCTCATTAAATCCCCACAGCAACCCAACTGAGTAGGTTAAATAATTTTTCAGATGATGAAATGAGACCTCAAGAGACCTAGTAGCTTTCTTAAGGGTACAGAGCTGGTAAACGGTGGGTCCAAAGCTATCCACTTTTCATTGTCCTCATTTCCTTATTACTGATTGTCTCAGAGACGCAGTAAATGTTCCTGACTGAAGACGCTATTACCCTTACCATCAAAGGCCACTATTGTGTATACTTCATTCCAACGCAGGTGCACGATCTTCCTGTGCCCATGGCAGAATGCTGTCCCCCAGCCTGCAGGCCCGGCTGTACCTTCCTCCCAAAGGGCCCGCTGGGTGAGGGTCTCGGCTGCCTCTGAGCAGAGGCTCAGACACATCTACATTAAGAAATGGAATAAAACTTCCACAAAGGCATTGTTGTTCCACTCTTTCCAAAAGGAAATGCACGTAGGTCCACTGGGCTCAAAGTGACCTTCTGTCAAGGACTTCTGAATTGTCTTCAAAGAAGAAAAATATTGCTTTATGCACAGCTCTTGGGATAGTTTAATCATGAGCTGAACGTCACATAAAAGCAGAGATGAGAGATTTGATGCGGTCCAAAATTCCTCTTTAACTTTTTATTATGAAGGTTTTCACAAGTACACAAAAGAGAGAATAGTATAATGAACCCAATATACCCATCCCTGATTCAAAAATTATTCGCTTTTTTTGCTCCACTTGCTTCCTGTATTCCCTTTTGTGAGTCTGCCTTTTTTATGGATATTTCTTCAAGCAGATTCCTGTCATTGGTCTATTTCACCCCTAAGTCCTTCCATGTTTATCTCTAATAAATACAGACATTTTAAAATATAAACATAAAACCTTTATTACAATCAGTAGTATTAACACCCACTCTATATTCAAATTTTCAACTGTCTCAAAAATGTCTTTTTATAACTTAGTTTCTTCAAAACAAGCTCTAAACAAAGTCAAGTCACTGAGTTGACTGTTATGTTGCTTAAATCTCTTCTAACCTACAGTAGCGTTAACATGTAAATGCCAGCAAGGTCTCCAACTTCTTGAGTTCCTCACATGAGCTGTTTCTCACCTCCAGGCCTCTGCAATTGCTATTCTTTCTGCCTGAAAGATGTCCCCCACCACCACGCACACATCACCTCAAAATCTACTTGTCCTTCATCCTTCAGATGGGATATTTTTCTTTCTATAAAGTCGCCGTCTATCAGAGCTTCTCTTGTTAAATGCAGGCTGTGATTCCCCAGTTCCGGGGTGGGGCTGTGAGGTTCTGGATTTCTAATAAGCTCCACGGTGATGCCGGTGCTGCCGGTGTGAGGACAGCACATTGAGTAGTGACAGGCTGCATCATTCCCCATTTCCTCTGTCATGACACTTATCACACTGTACGGTCACGGCCTCTTTGAATATCTGTCTTCCCTCTAGAGCCGGAGTTGGCAAACGATTAGAACGTAGCCACGCCCATTTGTTTATGTCGTATATATTACTGCTTTTGAACTGTAACACCAGAGCTGAGTAGTTGTAAGACAGACTGTATGCCCTTTTGTGGGCCACAAAGCCTAATATATTTGCCATCTGGCCCGTTATGGAAAAAGTTTACCAACCTTTGCTCTAGATTGTAGTGCAGGGATGATAGTTTTATCACTAGACGATCTTGTACACAGTAGGTACTGAATAAGTGGGTTACTGAATGATGAATAAGGACAGTAGCTGACAATAATTGAGTGCTTACTACATGCCAGGGTCTGTACTAAATGCTTTACATGCAGCATCTCTTTTAGTCTCCATGCTAACCCCATGCAGGGGATAGAGTGGTCTCATGTTTCAGATCAAGAATCAGAGGCTTAGCGGTTCCTTTCCTATTCGTGTTTAAAGGATTAACAAACCCATGTAATCTGACTCCACCACATTTTAAAAGTCGTTGTCTTTGTAAAAACAGCTACAAATAAGCCGGGCACGGTGGCTCACACCTGTAATCCTAGCACTCTGGGAGGCCGAGGCGGGTGGATCACTCGAGGTCAGGAGTTCGAGACCAGCCTGAGCAAGACCCCATCTCTACTAAAAATAGAAATAAATTATCTGGACAACTAAAAAATATATATAGAAAAAATTAGCCAGGCATGGTGGCGCATGCCTGTAGTCCCCCTACTTGGGAGGCTGAGGCAGTAGGATCGCTTAAGCCCAGGAGTTTGAGGTTGCTGTGAGCTAGGCTGACGCCACGGCACTCACTCTAGCCCTGGCAACAAAGTGAGACTCTGTCTCAAAAAAAAAAAAAAAGCTACAAATAAGACTGGGCTAAAAATTCAAAACATTCTTAGTATTTAAATCCAAAGATGCCAGGTTAGTCAAACATATACACATACACAAAAGCACCTTCTTTGTAGTAAACACTACTCCGATTATAATGGGCCCAGTCACTCTTCTAAGAACCCAAGCAGGATCTACACCTAAGAGATTAGCATTATAAGGTTATAGACTCCTGGAGACTCCTTTTCCATGGAAGCTCTTTCTTCACCCAGCACACCCCAGAAGTTCTCCTGGTATAGCGCTTTACACAGCCCTGAGCCATAGTAGGCATTTAATAAGAAAGAGCTCACATGGAAGAATTAAACAGATGAAATCTGTTTGACCTTGAGAAAAATTCACCGACAAACTTCATTTCCTAGCACCAGGATTCCTGGCAGACAAGGAGAGAGGTGACAACTAGTTTAACCTTTATTATTATTTTGTTAAAAGTCAAAGGGTAAAGTGACTTAGCCAGTTTCATGGACATAGTAATAATTCTAGGAGTAAAAAGCACACATTTTGTGTTCCAATGAAGTAAGAAAGTTGCTTTCTTACTACATTGGAACACAATGAAAGGGATACAGAAAGAATGAGAGGGAGAGAGAGAGATAAACACAGAGAATGGTGGAAAAAAGAAAAACACAGAGGAGACAGATAATAGCCTGCCAGAGCCACTGCACAGGCCCAGAAGCAGTGGTGAGAAATAGATTTGGAAAAGAAAACCCTTTGATTGTGATCCTGGTTTGCATAGTGATTACCATACCTGTTAAGACTGGATCTTGTGGAAAAAAGAAACTGAGATATACATTTAAGAAACTCTTCGGTCATATCATCTATCATCATTGAAAGGATTTCAACGGAAAAAAGAATCACTCCTATTTTTAATCTGGAAAATAACACTGACATCTAGTCTCAAAACCTCCCCTTTGAACAGAGCATTTCCATGCCCTTGTGGAGAACTCTGTTTTGTGGCTCTGAACGGTAATCTCAATGAGAATCTCGAGATTTGACAAGGAAGGAATTGAGGGCTCCAGGTAATCATGTGTAGGAGCCTCCTCATGATGACATTTGACTGCAACCAGTCTGTTCTCTAGGGATTCAGAGAGGAATTAAGTATGAGTACCGAATTTTTTAGTTTAAAAAGAATTCCTTGGCTCACTCTTTCAGGCCGGATAGAGTAACGGTCTGGTTTTACTCTCCAGCCTAAAACAATAAAAAAAAATTGACAAAATATAAGAGATAATGATATTCCAGGCACTGTCCATCAGAAAATGGAGCATAGTGATCTCCAAAAGGCTGTAATCCCTGCAACTGCCCTGGCTTACTGTCCTGAGTTTCCAAGCCATTATGCAGAGACAGGGAACCTAAGCAGAGCTCAACCATTCCTGATCTGAAGAGACTGAGCTGAGAGTCTGAGAGCTGAGAGTCAAAGCAGTTGGAACTGGCAAAACAGAGTACCAGAAAGTAAAAAGCTGCACAGAGAGAGAACCCTGGAGATCAGCAGAGGATCTGCCTTGAGAATTCAGCAATGTGATCATCACATTCATGTAATTAAACTACCCCCAGCCAGGAAAAGAACCACTCTAAAGAATTAGATGGAAAAGTAGAAACCTCAGAATTGACAGGGTATTGGATAGACAACTCAGAAGGGTCTTGGAACTCTCTGGTCCCACTTGAAGAATCCTAAAATCAAAACCTGAAAGGATCAAACTGTTTCCAAGTAAATGAATTGTGTCACAAAACTAAGCTCAAGAATATTTTTAGAAAGACACAAATATCCTACACCTAATAATGTAAAATTCACAATGTCTGGCATCCATTCAAAAATTACCAGGCATCCAAAGAAGCAGGAAAATATGATCCACAATGAGAATAATAATCAGTCAATCAAAACTTACCCAGAACTGACACAGATGTCATAATCATCCAATAAGAGAATTTAAAATATCATTATAACTATATTTTATGTGTTCAAAATTTAGGTAGACACATGGAAGAAATAAGAATGACCCAAATTAAACTTGTATACAAAAATATTGAATGGAATTAATGGCAGATTAGACATTTCAGAAGAAAAGATTAGTGAACTTGAAGACATAATAGTAGAAACTACCAAATGAAACAGAAAAAAATAAATTTTTTACATGAGCTGTGAGACAACTTTAAGTGTCCTAATAAACATGTAATTTAGAGTCAAAAGGCAGAGATTATTAGGTTGATGAAAAAAGTGAGACACAACTATATGCTACCTACAAGAAGCACACATTTATATTAAAGACACAAATAGGTTAAAGCAAAGGAATGGGAAAAGGTATACTACGCTTATACTAATCAAAAGAAAGCTGGAATGACTAGATTAATGTCAATAATATTTAGAGCAAAGTATATACCAGTGTAAAGGAGGTCAATTCATAATGATAAAGGGATCAATTCGTCAAAAGGACATAAGAATAATAAAGGTTTATTTATAAAATAACAGAGCTTCAAAATACATGAAATGAAAACTTATAGAACTTCAAAGACAGCCAAATGTATAACTGTAATCAGAGAGTTTAATACCCCTTTTCAATAACTAATAGAACAAATACAGATAAAACCAGTAAAAATAGAAAAGACTTGAACACCACAAATAACCAGCTTTACCTAATTGACACTCCACCAAACAATAGCAGCATTTACATTTTTTTCAAGTGTACAGGGAAAAGTTATCCATGATAGACCATATTCTAGGATATAAAATAAGAATCAATAAATTGAAAAGGATTCAAATTACATAAAGTATGATCTCTGACCACAGTAGAATTAAGTTAGAAAGATCTGTGAAAAATCTCCCATTATTTGAAACTTAAATAACACATTTCTAAATAATCAATGAGTCAGAGACGAAATCAAATAGGAAATTAGAAAGTATTCTGAACTGAATAAAAATGAAAAGACAACATATCAAAATTTGGGGAATGCTGCAAAAGTATTACTTAGAGGGAAATTTATAGCTTTTAATGCTTAAATTAGAAAAGAATGAAGGTATCATACCAATGACCTCAGTTTTTGCCTTAAGAAACTAGAAAAAGAACAAATTAAACCCAAAATAAGCAGAAGAAATGAAATAATAAATATTAAAGCAAAAAATCAGTGAAATAGAAACAGAAATACAGTAGAGGAAATCAGTAAAACTAAAAGCTAGTTCTATGAGAAGGTCAATAAAGTGATGAAACTCTAGCCAGGCTGATTAGGAAAAAAAGGAAAGCAAAAATTACCAACATCAAGAATGTGAGTGGCTACTTCATTACACATTCTACACATATTAAGCAAAAATAAGGAGATATTATAAACAACTTTATGACCACAATTTTGACAATTTACATTAAATAGACCAATACAAAATCTCACTCAGGAAGAAACAGATAAACTGAATAGCTCTGTATCTATTAGAGAATTTGACTTTGTAGTTAAAAATCTTCTCACAAAGAAAACTCTAGGCCAATATAGCTTCACTGATAAGTTCTACTAAATGCTTAAGGAAGAAATAATGTCAATTCTACACAAAGTTTCCCATAAAATTAAGGAATACAATCTCGACTCATTCTGTGGCTGGCATTATCCTGGTACTAAAACCATTGTAATGAAAGAAAACTTCAGACCAATATACCTAATGAGCATACATATAAACATTCTAAACAAAATTTTAACAAACCAAATCCAACAATCTACAAAAAGTATAATACATCATGACCAAGTGGAATTTATCCTAGAAATCCAAGATTAGTTAAACACTGGAAAATCATTCAATGTAATTCACCCTATTAACAAAAAGTTTGCTAAAAAAGAAAAACCATATGATCATTTTAATAGATGCAGGAAAAGCATTGACAAAATCCAATGTCCACTTCTAATAAAAACCCTCAGCAAACTGAGAATAGAAAGGAACTTTCTCAACTAAATAAAGGTCACCTGGAGAAACCTACTCCCAACATCATACTTAATGGTAAAAAACTGAATGTTTTCTCCTAAGATCTGGAACAAGATAAGGATGTCTGCTCTTACCACTTCTATTAATCATTATATTGGAGGTTCTAGTCAGTGCAATAAGGGAAGGTTAAGAAATAAAAGGCATCCAGATTGGAAAGAAAGCAAATAAATTGTAAACAACCCTTGGTATGATTGTCTACATAGAAAATCTACTGGAATCTATAAAAAAAAGCTGCTAGTATTAATAAATGAATTTAGCAAGTTTTCAGTATATAAGATCAATATTTAAAATCAGTAAATTTCTATTTACTAGCAATGAACAACCAAAAATTTACATTTTAAGCAGTTATCATTTATAATGTCAAACATATGAAATATCTAGCAATAAATCTCACAAAAAATGTTTTAACGATGTACATTGAAATTTGCAAAATAGCTTAGGAAAATTAAATAAGACCTAAATTAATGGATATTTGCCCTGTACATAGGTTGAAAGACTAAAAATTTTTAAGGTCTTTCAAATTGTTCTATAGATTTAATGCAAATCCTATCCAAATCCCAGCAGGGGTTTTTTTTTTTTTTTTTTTTTTTTTGGTAGAAATTCACAAGCTGATTTTAAACTTCATATGGAAATGCAAAGGACCTAAAATAGCCAAAACAACTTTGAACAAGACACAGTAGGAATGCTTATACTATCTGAATCTAAGACTTATTATAAAGCTACAGTAATCCAGGCAATATGGTATTGGCATAAGGATAAATGTATAGATTAACGGCACAGAATAGAAAGTCCAGAAATAGGCCCATTCAGTGGAGACAAGATAGTCTTTTCAAAAAATGGGGCTGGAACAATTGGATCTCCGTGACCCAAAATACTGAATGTAGATCCAATCCTCATATTATATATAAAAATTAACTCAAAATGGTTCATAGACCTACATACAAAACCCAAAACTATAAAATTTTTAGAAGAAAACATAGGGGAAAATCTTTATGAACTTGAGTTAGGCAAAAATTTCTTAGCCATGATACCAAAAGGAGTCCGTAAAAGAAAAAACTGATAAATTGCACTTCATCAAAGATAAAAACTTCTGCTCTTTGAAAGACATTGTTATGAGAACAAAACGACATTGAAAGACTAAGAAAAAAAATTTTTAAAGCATATATTTAATAAAGGACTTATATCCAGGATAAATTAAGAACTCTCAAAACTCAAAAATTGTTTTTAAATGGGAAAAGGATTTGAATAAACACTTCACCGAAGGAAAATAACACAGAAGGAAAATAAGCACATGAAAAGATGCTCATCGTTTTCAGTCATTAGGGAAATATGAGTTAAAACTATGAGGAGGTACCACTATACACTTATTAGAATGACTAAAGTTTAAAAGTGTGACTGACAATTCTGAGCACTGGTAAGGGCGCAGAGAAACTGGAACTCTCATGTACTGCTGGTGGGAATATAAACTGGTACAATCACTTTGGCAAATAGTTTGTCAGTTTCTTAAACAGTTGTTATGACCTAAAAGTGTATGTCCACACAGATTTATACATGAATGTTCACAGCAGCTTTTTTGTAATAACCAAAAATGGGAAACAATTCAAATGTAAATTAACAGGTGAATGACTAAACAAATTATGGCGTATCTATACAATGGAATACTAAGCAATAAAAAAATTAGTGAACTCTTAGTACATTTAACATGGATGAATCTTAAAATAATTATGCCAAGTAAAAGATGAATACATACACTATGATTTCATCTATATAAAATTCAAGAAAATGCAAACTAAGCCAGAGTGACAGAAAGCAGATTAGTAGTTGCCTCGTGGGAAGGAGCGAGACAAAAAGGCCAAAGAAACTTTTGTGGGTGGTAGATACGTTCATTATCTTGACTATGGTGATAATCTCACAGTGTATAACTTATTTAATTGTGCACTTTAAATATATGCAGTTCATTGTATACCAATTCTACTTTAACAAACCTGTCTTTAAAAAAAAAGACTGCCTTATTTCAAATTAATAGAATAGAATTAGGTAGGATAAGAGGCACGGGTCACTGAGCAGAGCTGAATGAACAAAATAAACGTGTCCCTAGAAGCACCGTGAACAGGATGCAATTTCTTTGTGAGTCTTCCCTTCCTGCCTACGTAGGACCCATCTTCCTCCTTCCCTGGAATTCCGTGGCATTTTCAGCTTGCCTGGTAGTCAGGGTCTGCCATCCTATTCCCCAAAAGGATCATCCTGGCAGTGGCTTCTTTAATCTTTTCTCTCTCTCATTACTCCTCTTGGGACCGATTCTTAACTTATCTGTCACTTTGGAAAGGAGCTGATCTTGCTATTTCACGCAAAAAATTTAACACACACACACAAATGAACACTAAAAGCAGCTCATTATTTTATTTCCTTTAGCACTGACCCCACAACCCCTGGTGAGATTTTCATTTTGAAAGACACAATTGCTTTTATTCAAAACAAACAAATGTTATGGGTGGAATTTTAGGCAGCATCAAGGAAATTCTATGGGATGTAGGGAATTTGCCTGCATCCATTTCATACTTTAAATCAATCTTCGTTTAAGTAATAATAGTCCATGTGCCATCTTCCCATTGGTTAGAGCAAATTTATCTGGAATCTGTAAAAAAGGATAATTTAACAGCTTTGGCCACTTTTTCCCTTCATAAATATACATGACTTTGCATTTTTAGGTTCCAGATGGGACTGTAATCTATGAGGTCAAAATACCAGAAGAAATGCTTCTCTAGCTTTTATAAAGCAAAAAGTTCTAGAAATCTCATCTCCTGAGGGTTACTCCCATAAGAACACTAACCTAATTTTCACATAGTGAATTAAGTCCTGGATATGAGTTCTTTAAAGTGTCTGAAGTGTTTCTAAGACACCCAAAATTCTCAGAGGCCATGAACCTAGAGAGAGGAATATATCTCAGTGATCCCAGTTTTACTTCTGGGATGTAAGCAGTTTAAACATATTTTTCATAGGGCTGTTATGTGCCAAGCCCTTTGGTAGGCAATAAGGAAACAACTGTGAATAAGACGGTCACTGTCCATGGCCTAAATAAGTTTAAAGCTAGAAGGCAAGACACACCTCCAACAGCAGTTCCAACAGGATAAGTGTTGGCAATTGCCATGGCCATGTAAGGCTGGGGCACCTAACCCAGGTGGGAGCAGCAGAGAAGGCTTCCTGGAGGAGGTAATATTTGAGACTTAAAAGATGATAACACAAAGAGAAAGTGGAAGAGAGTTTCAAGCTTAGTTTCAAGTACAGTATGTGTCATGTTCTTGGAGGAGAACCCATATTATATTCGAAAATCTTAGACATGATTATGAATGAAGTAGAACAAGAGAGAGAAAGTAATTCAAAATGAGGCTTGGGAGGTGAGCAGGAGCTAGATCTTGTAGGGTTTTATAAGATAGGTAAAGAATTTTGGTCTTTAACCTAAGAACAATGTCAAGATATTGCAAAGATTTGGGCAGTAAAGTTCCATGACCAGATGTACATTTCAGATTCAGAGTCCAACAGTTTACTTGAAGTCACCATGTAGCCTAAGTGGTCCAAAGTTAGGCTCCTGAGCTTACTGCCTGGGCTCACACTCTACCTCTCTCCTCTATTAGCTCTGCAAGTAATTTACCCTCTCTGAGCCTCAGTTTCTCATCTATGAAAGACAACAATGATGGTACCCTCCTCACAGATACCTCATAGGGTGTTACAAGCATTAAATCTATGTACATATGAAGTATTTGAAATTGTGCTTGTCATATAGAAAAGACTCAAAAAATTATCTCCACTTTTACTTATATAGCTCTTAAGAATCTTAAACATAACATGTCTACAGCTGAGTTATGATTCATCTTCCCAATTACTCTTCCTCTTTCAGCTGTCTCCATCTCAAAAAAAGAAAAAAAGAAAAATAAATTGCACCTACCATTTATAAAGCCAGAACACCAAATAATCCATCATTAGTATAAGAGTGAACCACCCTCACAATCAGAAGACTGTAAGGAAAATTAACTGTCCTGAACTTTGGCACTAAATGGAGGGTAAAAAAAATCACAAAGAGTATGACCAGAGATAAAGAGACATTTCATAAAGATAAAAGGATAAGTTTTTTTAATATCAAAAAGATGTAATAATCCTAAATTACTATGTATATCATAATAGAGTTTCAAAATGCAAGAAAATTTAACAGAACTAAAAGGAGAAATAGGCAAATTCATAATCAGTTATAAATTTTTTTATCTTATTTTTATTAGTTTTTTTATTTTAATAGTTTAGGGGGTACAAATTGAATTCCATTACATGTATGTATGGTATAGTGGTAAAGTTTGAGCTTTTGGTGTACCCATCACCCAAGTAGTGTACATTGTACCCCGTAGGTAATTGTTTATCCCTTACCCCCACCACCGTCCCCCCTTGTGAGTCTCCAGTGTACATTATACCACTCTGTGTGCCCTTGTGTACCCATAGTTTAGGTCCTACTTATAAGAGAGAACATGCAGCATTTATTATTCCGTTCCTGAGTTACTTTGCGATGAGTCAAAGACAAAATCATACGAGAAACTAGAAGATATTTTAAATTCCATGATATTGAAAATGTAACAAATATGTGTGATGCAACTACAGCACTGCTTAGAGGAAAATATATCATTATAAATGCTAATCTTACAAAAAAGGGAAGATTTAAAATGGTAATCTAAGATTAAGAAGCTAGACAAAAAAAGCAAACTAAACCCAAAACAAGTAACAGAAAGAAAATGATAAAGGTAAGAACAGTAATTTGAAAATGGAAAATAGAAAAACAGCAATGAAAATCTTAAAAGTCTACGGAACTGTACAATTAAAAATGGGTTAAAATGATAAAAGTTTATGTTACTTATATTTTAATACATTCCCATTTTTGGCTATTACAAAAAAAGATGGTATGAACATTCATGTATAAATCACTGTGTGGACATACACTTTTAGGTCATAACAACTTTTTAGAAACTGAAAAACTATTTTTCAAAGGGATTATACCAGTTTACATTCCCACCAGCAGTACATGAGAGTTCCAGTTTCTCTGCATCCCTACCAATGCTCAGTATTGTCACATATTTAAACGTTAGCCATTCTAATAAATATATTAAATTCCTGTATTAAATTCTGAATGTTTGAAATACCTAAAATGGTTTCTGTTTCCTTGAGAGGATACTGACTTATACAACAATTGAGTAGAACATTGCACTCAACATTGTAGGAGACGTTTTCTTTTCAAACACATGTGGAACGTTTTCAACATTAACCATGTATTGAGTCAGTCATACAGTAATTGAAATCATACAAAAATGTTTTCTGATCACAATGCAATAAAACTAGATATAAACTATAAAGGATAACTAGAAAAAATCATAGTTAGAAATTAAGGAACCACTTTTGGAAAACGAATGAATCAGAGAAGAAATAACAGCTAACACATAACAACTTACAGTTATGTTGCACTTACTGTGTGCCAGGCTCTATTTAATCTTCACAACAATCCCCCTGAGGTAGGCATCATTATTTTCCCCATTTCTACAACTAAAGGAATTAATGCCCCAAGGAGTTGAGTTACTAGCCAAGCTCACACAGATGACAATGCTGGATTCAATCAGTAAAGCCCCAGATTCTACAGTCGTAATCAAAATGCTATACTGTTTCTCATCAAAAAGGAAATTAGGCCAGGTGCAGCGCATCACACCTCTAATCCCAGTACTTTGGGAGGCCGAGGTGGGAAGCTTGCTTGAGGCCAGGAGTTGGAGACCAGCTTGAGCAACATAGAGAGAAACTCATCTCTATAGAAAAATTAGCCAGCATGGGGGCACATGCCTGTAGTCCCAGCTACCAGGGAGGCTGAGGCAGGAGCATCACTGGAGCCCAGAAGTTTGACGTTGCAGTGAGCTATATGATCATGCGACTGCACCCCAGCCTGGGGGAAGAAAAGGAAATTAGAACTATTTAAAGCTGAATGATCATGAAAACACTAGATAGGAAAACTTAAAGGATAAGATAAAGCTGAACTTACAGGGATATGTATAGCTTTACATGCTTCTATACATAAATATATGAAAATATGAAAGGCTGGAAATTAATATACTATAGTTGTAAAATTAGGTAAAGATTTAGAAAAATATTAGCAAAGTAATTTCAAAGATAATAGATGGAAGAAAATAATAAAGATAAAACCAAAAATTGATGAAATTGCAAACAGAATCTAAACCAGAAGCTGATTTCTTAAAGGCTCATAAAATTGAAAAGTCTCTACAAAGACTCCTAAAAAAAGAAAGAAAAGGCAAAATAAATAATATTAGGAATAAAAAGGGAAACATAACTCTAGATGATGTAGCCATTAAAAAGATGAGTCCTTCAAAAGTGGAGAAATAAAGAAAAAATTTTTTAAGATGAGGATATTATAAACAACTTTGTGCCAATACATTTGAAAATTTAGTTGTGATGAATAAATACTTAGAAAAATATGACTTAACAAAACTGACTCAAGAAGAAATAGAAAATATGAATGTCTGAAAACCATTAAGGAAATTTAATCCAATTTTAAAGCCTCACAAAGGAAACTTGAGCCCCAGATGGCTTCCTAGCTAGTTCTACCAAATTTAAATGCAAATTAAAAATCAATCTTATGCAAGCTATAGCCAAGTATAGAAAAAGAGGGAACACTCCCCTGTTTATATTAAAAGGCTAATATAATCTTAATGCCAATACCAGACAAGGAAAATACAAGAAAAGAAAATTATAAGGCAATCACTCTCATGAATAAAGATGAAAAAAATAAACGAAATATTAGAAAACCAAATCCAGGAAAGTATAAAAATGACTACTTCATAAACAAGTTTGGTTTATCCCAGGAATGCAATTCTGGGTTGACACTTATTTTCTTTCATTGCTTTAAAAATTTTGTTCTAGGCCGGGTGCGGTGGCTCACGCCTGTAATCCTAGCACTCTGGGAGGCCGAGGCGGGTGGATCGCTAGAGGTCAGGAGTTCGAGACCAGCCTGAGCAAGAGTGAGACCCCGTCTCTACCAAAAAAATAGAAAGAAATGATTTGGACAGCTAAAAATCTATATAGAAAAAAAATTAGCTGGGCATGGTGGCACGTGCCTGTAGTCCCAGCTACTCGGGAGGCTGAGGCAGTAGGATCGCTTAAGCCCAGGAGTTTGAGGTTGCTGTGAGCTAGGCTGACACCACGGCACTCACTCTAGCCCAGGCAACAGAGCGAGACTCTGTCTCAAAAAAAAAAAAAAAAAAATTTTGTTCTCCTTCTTCCTGGCATCCATGGTTTACAATGAAAAATCCATAGCATTTTGAATTATTTCCCACTATAAGTTACATGCTGTTCTTCTCTGGCTGCTTTTAAGATTTTTCTTCCTTGTCTTTAGTTTTCAGCAGTTTGATTATGATATATTTGAAAATAGATTTATTTGGTTAATTTTGTTTGAGGTTAGCTGAGCTTGAATCTGTAAATTTATATCTTCTGACAAATTTGTTTAGCCATTATTTCTTCATATATTTTTTTCTGCACCACACTCTTTATGTTGTAGGACTCTGCTGACCTTTTGACCTAGGACTCTGTTAGACCTTTTGGTATGGTCCCAAGGTTCTTGAGGGTCTGTTAATTTTTTTTCAGTCTTTTTCTCTCTATAGTTTATACTGAATAACATCTATCGATATATCTGATAGTTCACTGATTCCTGCCTTTGTCGTCTCCATTTTGCTGTTGGATCCATCTGGTGAGATTTTTATTGTATTTTTGAGTTCTAAAATATCCATTTTTTTAAAGATTCTTTTATTTCTTTGCTGACACTTTCTATCTTTCCATTCATTAAAAGAATGTTCACCATTACTTCTTGGAGCAATTTTGTAATAGCTACTTTAAAGTCCTTGTCCGATAATTCCAACATCTGTGCCACCTTAGAATTGGTGTCTGTTGATTGTCTTTTTCCATACAAATTGAGTTAATATGCTAAATAATTTTGGATTATATTCTGGACATTTTGGATATTGTTGTCAGACTCTAAGCCTTGTTTAAACCTCATGGAAAGCACTGATACTTTTGTTTTGCCAGGTAACAGGCCTCAAGTTCTGAATGGCCTTCTGTGGGATGTAATTCCAGCGTCAGTTCTGTGTTCAAAGCCTTTCCTGTGCTATTCACATCTGTCTGGCATGTGTGCCGCCCAGTGGTCAGCCTGACATTCGGGTAGGGGCCTATCCTGTTCACTTCTCAAGTCTAGGGTATGCTGTTTATGGTCAGGTCCGCATATGCATAACTTGAGGGTGAACCCGAGGATTTACAGGGTATCTTTCCCAAGCTCCTCCCTCCCTGTGATATCTCCGGTACTTTATACTTTCCTGGGGCTCCGTTTATGGTCCTCTGGCCACAAAGATGGGGCTTGTTTTTTCATTCTGCTGCATATTTTACACAACTGAGCTTATGACAGGAACCTAGAGGTGGAAAGATAGAGAGAAAAAGCAAAATAGAGGTTCACCTTACACTTTGAGGACCACAGCCCCCCTAATTAGAAAAGAAGTTCCCTTCATCAGAGTTTTAGGTCCCTGTAGGTCCCTCTGCTGCCACTATTACTGCTGTTGCCATTGCAGAATTGTCTTGCGGCCAGGGTGCAAGAGAATGAAGGAAGCAAAGAGAAATGGAGGATTTCTCAATATGTTAGGAACACCCATTCCCATTCCTCAAGCCAGACCTAGAGGGCTTCTCCTGGAGCTGTGTTCACACCTGGGTGCCCATTTTCTGGTTTGGGCTGCCTTGAGTAGTCCAGGCTGGGGGAAACAGAGGAAAAAAGGGGGGAAAGTCATAACTGATTTGGGAGTTTATAGCTGCATTCAGTAGGAGAGACACGGTACAGTGTGTCTACTCCATCTTACCTGGAACTGGAACTCTGGCTCCTTCCATCTGCTCTTCACCATCCTCAGTGGTCCAAAGTCATTGCCAACATTCTAGTTTTTATGTCTATAGTCTAGTCAGCAAGGAGGAGAAGGAGATAAGGAACACATCCCTTCCATTTAAGAACACTGCCATTTAAGAACATTGCCTAGATATCTCACATACTCCTCCCACTTACATCAGAGTGGGCTTCATTCTGGCTAATCATTTGCCCAGTTAAGAAATGGTGGCTGTATTAATAAGGAAGAAGAAAATTAATATATGGGAAATAAATGGAAGCCTCTCTTATTTGAGCTCTTTCCAATTTCTTGCTCTAATCCTCAGCTCTTAAAAATTTCCAAAGTGTGTATAGAACTGAAGCCTTAATAAATTATAAAAGATGGAGAATTATCATAGAACAATCCAGGCTTCTCTGCATTTCCTACTAGTCTCCCTGTAGTACCCTGTGAGGGACTTCAGAGCAGCTGAATTTTAATAAATCAGAGAATAGGAATATTTTTGCCCCTCCCAACTATCCCCCACAGGCTTTCCTCTGTCTGTAGATCTCTTAGGATTCCACCTGAGTTTAGTTAGAAGAGCAAGGCATGGGCTGGCTCTTTAATCACTCTCTTTCCCTTACATTTTCCTGCAGCCTCTAGCTCTGGTTTTCTACCTCTCTGAGAATCTCAACTTGGGATAATTGGCCAGCTTTTTGGCATTCTGCAGGTTCTGAGGAGACTTGGGAAGAACATGGCAGTTACTCTGATTTTTTTTTCAATGAGTAAAAGGCCATATAAGAAGAGCAGAGAAAGGAATTGATAGGAAGAAATACAGTGTAAGAGAATAATTTAAAACCAACAGGAGAAAAAGAAACTCTTCATGAAAAATATTAAACTACTGATTTAGGCAGGTATCTCCCCTAAAAGATCTATGTTTCTGCTTCTGGCATCCACCTGTGTTGTGTCTGTTTTCTCTCCTTTTTCTCCTCTTATTTCTCTCCAATACACATACATTCCTTCAGGAAAATAAAAAATGACTCAGTATGTAGACAATTTAATGTGCCTTCTTAATTGTTAGATGTGTAACACTTGCTAAATAACATCTCTTTCAGTTTGGCCCTGATCTAGTTCTAGCTGTTGCCAGCCTGCACCTAACTAGTTGGCTGTGACAAATCTATCCTCAAACTGTTCTCCTCTGTCCATAATCTGGAGCTTAGTTTTGTTAAGTTATATGTTAATCATCACATTTCATTTATGCCAATCTTCCCTGCCTGACTTAGCTGGAATCTTTTTGAGGGAAGGGCGCTTGCATGTCCTTGTTCAAAGATGGGCTGGCTGTATGTCAGAGGATTATATCATAGCTTCCCTGTAGTCATTTGTACCTAGGAAGGAGTTTCACATTCCCATGAAGCCAGTCTTAGTCCACTGGCCCAACTCAGACTTTCTGGAATTCAGTTTTAAAAATCCCTGGAGCTCCAGTTCTCAGTCTTGGCTGCACATTAAAATCACATGAGGCTTATGTAATTATTACATCAGGAACTTTGGGGGTGGGACAAGGTATTAATGATTTTTAAATCTCCCAGACAGTAGTGGTATGGTATTAATGTTTGATAGCCATCTCTCAAAAAGAAAACAAAAACCTCTATGATCTTACTTACATAAGTTTCTTATAAATTTGGATGTGTAGCACATAATTTGCATATACAAATAAAAACCGTAATACTCTATTATAAATTTCATTTAGCCAATGGATCCTCACAAAATGCCCTCATTGATTTTCACTGAACTCTTGTATCCATAGTTAATATATGGTTGCAATTGATAAGTATAGTTCAGATATGAATGTTGGTTGATATTTCCACTGATGTTAATGAGGAAAAGGAAAGTGAAACATGTAAAAGTATGTCAGAGTTTTACTTGATTGTCAATAACAGGAGTATTTGCTAAATAAGGTAATAATTTTGAATGCTAGAAGACTACTTCCTCAATTTTTTGTGCTATTCACAAGGTAATGGTTACAGACAAGATTTACTTTTAAATTTAATCTGTATTATTTACATTTTTCTCATCACTTTCATAAGCCTAGACAATCATCAAGATAAGTCAACCTTTAATTATAGTATTTGCCAATTTCCATGGTGTAAATTCTCCCATCATGGTCAATTGTAAGCTGAGCACAGGAACTGGGAAGAGATGAGCAGTTATATATCATTATATAGTATTTCTATTATGTATATATATTAAACATAAATAACCTCAAGAGGATAGGTAAGAGTAATTAGCAAATAATGAGTTTTGAGCATTTATTACTTTTGCTTTTAAAATAATTATACATTTATATAATTGATTTTTAATAGCGATGGGTTCAACTATTGGTTTACAGAATTCCTGAAAATTTTAGAATTGTTTTTCATGAGCTAGTATGAACTGGCTCCAAAATATCACTTCTTCCAGAAGAGTCCAACAGGCAACCAAGATTGGAAACCCAACCACAGAAGAAAACAGGATGAGATTCTGTTGCTCTGAGGCCACAGGATGACCTGCATGGCTTCCTCCACTCCAGGGCTGGTTCAGCTTTACTCTCCTTTTCTCCTTCTATTTGGTCCTAACGTAGAAATGTCAGGTTATGCCTCTATGAATATCCAAAGGGGGAAGTATCACATTAGAGGGTATCTGTTAAAAGAATTGCCTTTATCTTTATTTTGTTTATCCAGTAAGTGTGGTGAGTGTGCCCAGTGTCTTTTGCCCAGAACTGTCTGCTCCCCTGGGCCAAAAGGCAGGCTCACTGAGTGCTGGAAGAAACCATTCTACTAGCTGAGCCAGCCACTCTATCCCAAGGGGATCCTCTCCACATCAACTTAAACAATAATTCCTTGGTCTTGTTTCTTCCCCAAAGGAAGATGTCACTCCCTCTGCAGATGCCTATAGTCCAAACACTGGGTGTCATGGAGCTCCCTGGGCAGAGTCCCAAAACCTGCGTTCCAGGCCTCTGTCATTTCTCACCATTTTATTGGACTCACTTAACTTCACAGAGGCTCTGTCTCCTTGTCTGTCTATAGGGTGGGGTAACACCTGCACTGTCTGCTTCCCACAGTTGCCGAAAGGCTCCACATAAATGATCAATAAGTGGTACAAAGCTTTATATCTCTCTGTAAGGTGCCATGACTATCTCTGGAGCTCCCCATCATTTTTGAAGGGTGGAATCATCCAGTAATTAAGTGCATTGTGCTTTGTGCACTTCTTTTCATTTTATGTTTTACTATGACTTATTTAATATGTCCCCATTTGAAGATCTTTTGTGTTGCTTCTGGTGTTTTGCTCTTACAAACAACACTGAAGCGAGTGTCTTCAGAGATACATCTTATTTGTGCGTGCATGTATATGTATGTATGTACATATGTATACATACATATGAAGGAGAAAATCCTAGAGTAGAACTTGCATTAGTTACACTAGTTTACCTGTCTCCCAACAAATATGTCACTGCATTCCTTTTATTGTGATGTCTTTACAGTTTTACACCCGACTCAGTGCATTAATTTTTTGGTGACCTGCCTGTTCACGCCCTTTGCCAATTTGTCTTTTGGATTATTGGAATTTATCTTACATGTTTTTAAAATTGGCCCTTTGTTAAAAAGAAAAAGAGTGTGTACTTTGGAGTTAGATATAGGTTCAAATCTGAAATCTTTCACTTACCAGCCCCTAGGAAATAATAAACTTTTGTTAAGGGCTTAGCTGTGTTCCTTTGGGCAAGTTATACAATCTCTCAGAGCCTCAGTTTCCTCAGTGTAAAATGGGAAAGATTAAATCCATCTTTCAGGATTCTTGTGAAAATTAAAAAATATATAAGTGACTTATTAATAATAAATGTTAAGAAACAATGATGATCACCCCTACCTTTCTGAGCCTCCCTCAGACCAGTCCAGAATGAGTTTCGAGAACCAGCCTCTGTTTCTATAGCAGCCTTCGCTGGGATCCAGAAACAAACCAGACCTTTTGTTTCTGACTTGTTCCCGCCTGGAGGTCAGAGCGGCTGCAGGCCTCCCTCCTCCTCCAAGGGCTGCCTGGGGAATTCTTGACTGCAGATGAGCAGTCCCTGACTACTTCATCTCCTGCAGCCTTGGGGTCACTGTTTCCCAGTCCATTTCCTCATAATTTTTTACTTGCAAATGGAAGCTGATTCTCCATGCTAATTTCTAAGGCCCTTGCACTTTCAGTTAATCTAGTTAATAACTGAGACTGCAGTCTACTTCATCATCTTGTTGTTTGTCCCACGGCTCTAAGTATATTAAACATGTCAGGTTTCCTCTGGCTCTCAAGACCTTTGAGGGTTTAATTATATCCACTGTTTTGTTCCCCTTTTCCCCTAAAGTTCCTTTGGTTTTATGCGTGTGTGGTTTTTGGTTTTTGCCTGTTCTTTATTTACTTGTTATTGTGGCTGCCTTTCCCACCCTCACAATAACTGCTATCCTCAGGCAATAAAAAGAGCTTGCATTTCCTTGAACCCACGATTTCATCCACTTACATGAGAATTTCTTCACCCACTAGTAGATCAGCCCCTGGAGGCCTGATGAGCTGTACTAGAATCCAACCAGGGAGGTTGCCTCAGCTGCTTTGGGGCCTTCTGGTTTGAAACAATTTCGCTGAGTCAAAATCTGCCTTTCTGTAATATAACTTCAGCCCACGAGTCCTAGTTTTTCCCACAGTAACAATACTACCTCTTATAAAATGGTATTTCTCAACATTTTCTAATGAAAGAACTACCTGGGGTGCTTGTTAAAAAACAAAACAAACAAAATATTCCCTAGTCCCATTCCATACCCAACAAACTGAATATTGGGAAAAGCCTGGGATTACATATTTTAACAAGCTCTTCAGGTGAGCCTTGTGTTGAAAACACTTTTCTACAAGATGACGCTTCCTATATTTGAAGGCTATTAATATCTATCTCCAAACTTCTTTTTCCGCAATGAAATATTCCTTGTTCCTATAACCAACCCTTCCAACAAATGGTCGTCACACCTCCTTCCGACCTGTTTGTTCTGCAAACAACAGACACTGCAGAGGTCCCTGTTGAAATATGACACCCATATGTGACACAATCTTCATTTATTCCTTCATTAATGTATTCATTCTTTTAGCAAATGCCTATTGAGTACCTGTTATGGACAGGCATTGTGTTAGGTGTTGAAGATAAACAAAGAGCAGAATAATCACAATTCCTGTTCTGTACTCCTAAACCTTATAGAAATAAAGAAAAAAAGAAAGATGGAGAACGAGAGAGAAATCAGGAAAGAAAAAAGAAAGGAAAGAGGGAGAGAAGGAGAGAAGAAGGGAAAGAGAAATAACTAAAGAAATGTATTAAGTGCTATGAAAGAAGCAAGCAAGGGGCTGGGAGGGGGTGGTCAGGGAAGGCATCTCTGCAAATGCGGTATTTAAGCTCAGACCTATAGGAAGAGAAGGACCCAATAAAGTAAAGAATG
This sequence comes from Lemur catta, assembly GCF_020740605.2. Taxonomy (NCBI): domain Eukaryota; kingdom Metazoa; phylum Chordata; class Mammalia; order Primates; family Lemuridae; genus Lemur; species Lemur catta. The sequence goes on from NC_059128.1 coordinate 27,777,256, forward strand.
CTGGGCCCATATGGAGTAGGGCAAAAGGAGTGTTTAATGGACAAAGACCCTTAAGTAGGCAAGAACCTGGCATACTCAAAGAGCCCCAGCAAAGCCAATGGACTGGAGCATAGTATATGTGAGAGAGCGTAACAGGTATGGAGGCTTAGCATGACTGACTCCATTTTTGCTTCTGACCCCAGGGCCAATATCCCTTAGGTTAAAAGCTTCTGCTTAGCACTGTACAAAGGCCAACTAATAATAGGATGAATTTAGTTTAACTTTAGAGGAAAAATGATAACTGTCTCTTTCCCAAAACAACCTCTCAAGGAGATAAGGAAAGTATACACACAAGCAACAATGTTATGTTAAAAATTTATAGGAAGCCAATTGACCGAGAACAAAGAAGTTCACAACTTCCTTTACCGGGACCCTCGCTGACACCCAGATGTCTGTGGTCAGTGGTCACCTCTTGACCTTAACCTCCTCTTCCCCCTTCATTTAACATAAAAAGGAGCCTAAAGTCATACTACTTTATGACAGTTCTTTGGGACACTAGTCCACCATCTTCTTGGTTTGCTAGCTTTCCGAATAAAAGCTACTTTCTTGGCCCCAACACTTTGTCTCTCAACTTACCAGCTGACACGTGGCAAGTGGTACAAGCTTGGATTCAGTTACAAGAGATCCAATGTGAGGTTGGAGAGATCAACAGAAACTAGACCATCACATGAGACTTATTGGGACTGGGAAGAAAATTGGATTTTATTCTATATGAAGTGTGAAGCCACTGAAGGATTTTAAGCTGAAAATGACATGATCTGATTTTTATTTTTAGAAGGTCATTCTTCAGAACTTCTGATAGAAACACAGTTATGCAAATCAGCATCTTTCCTTCTCCTGGAAATTATACAGAAGCAATAAAAAGAATGAAAAAAATACCCACAAACTCAATTTCAGCTATACTAGGAGACAAATATAATTCACAGGTATCAAAATATGCTAAAAGGTGCCCCAAAGCAGTAAGGATAAGAAATATAGAGAGTTCAGTGGTATCAGATCTAAAAGTGCCATAAAACACTCTTCCTGCAAGGGAGGGGTTCATGCAAAGTGCAAAACTCTCTCTTTTATTTACAATATAAGCATGGAAATTGGGATGAGCAGGGTGAGTATGACCTCCTAGGTCTTGTTTGGTCAGAGAGGCAATGGAGATGCATGACACAAAGATTTAGCCAAATGAGCCATACTTGCGGATAGTGGAGAGCCTTTGGGTTACAAATCCTGAAAAGTTCCTTACTGCTCCGTCCCAAAGGAATCTCCCCCAAACAGCTTCCGCAAAAATGTATCTCACTTAAAGGTGAGTAATAATAAAGAAATAAACATAATGGTGATACAAAGAAACCATAAGAAAAAAAAAGAGCAGAAAAACTTACCAACAGATAAAAATCATTTGAAATGACATTCAAAATGTCACAATGAAATAGATGGAAATCATGAGCAAACAGTTTGCTGAGGATTAAAACAACCTGTAAAGGAAAATAAAAATCTCAGGACCCTTCCCAACGCCTTAAGCAAGAAGGAAGGTCAAGCCTGGAGGCTGAGTTGTGCAACATCCCTTCCAAATGAATAGCAGTACTAACATTACGCAGTAGCCAGATCCCCACAGAAAGGTAAAAAGCCTCGGGTATCTATGAAGGACTTACCCCACAGATCATTCATAAGGAAATTCTGTGCTGGCCTCCCATAAACAAGGACATGCCAATCAGCTAGCTCCTAAAACTAAAGTCTGTTCCATTCCACACTGATAACATTGATCCCAAGCTTATCTTCCCAGGTGCAGAACAGAGACAGGAGGAGATCAATCATTCCTCCACCCACCCAGAGACATCTGCATAATTGATGCTTCCTTCACTCCCTTTTTCTCTTCAAACATTCACCTTATGTAAAATGTAGATTTCCTGGGTGCTAAAGTCCCACAAGAATGTAACCATTTGTCTTACCACCTACCTGCCCCTCTTCCTACATCCCTGCCTACCCACCTTTTAAGGAAATGTATAAATACTAAACCTCCTGAAAACCTCTTCAGAAAAAATAATCACAGATGCGTCTGTGGCTTGTGTGTTTTTTCCCAGGCACATCCTAAGCCTGACTTAATAAACCTCAGTTGAGATCCTTGCCTCAGTCACTCGTTTTGGGTTTTCAAAGCTAATGAAGTAATTGCTTTTATTGATATAAAGAAAAAGCCACAAGCACAAAGGTAAGGAATCAAGGAAGAGATGGCAAGGCTTCAGGAGGAGATACATTTTGAGCTGGTAAAGCTTGGGAAATATCAGAGGCAAAAAAGAAGCAAAATTTGGAAGGAGCACAGGGAATATAGGCATTTCAGAAAAACACAATAAAGGATACAGACGATGTAAAGAAAAACAGAGAATAAAATAAAATAGAAACAAAAGTGTCACTAAAAAGGACTAAACAGTGATAGACATAGAGAACAGATGAAAGAAATCCAAAATATTCTTAATCAAGAAAATCAATGAAACAGGAGAACATTTAAAGGTAAAATTCAAGAGATCATTCCTGAATCTTAAATTTGTGTATTAAAATGTCACATTTTATGTCAGGGCAAATGCTACAGAATGGAATATTAAATATAATTATTCCTGACAACGTAAAAATTATACAAGAGAGAATGAGAGAGAAAGGGGGAAAGTTGTAAGGGGGTAGATTAAGTTCACAGATGGCTTTATCTGTAAAAACGGGATCCAAAGATATCATTTAAAACTTAAATTGACAAGTAATAGAAGTGTAAGCATACAAAACAGTTCAAAGGAAATGCTAAGAAAGGTAACGTTGACAAAAATCAAGTCATAGAGAAGGGGGAGGGAAGTAAAGTGATGCTCACTTTATCCCTTCCCATGTTAAGGAATTAACAAGTATTTTCTAAACAACTAAGAACATTAAATGAAATTGTAATTATAAATTATTTTTTTATTGACAAAACGAAAATAGATACCTTTCTAAATATCAGAAGTGCCACATAGAGAACCAGCACAAAGAAAAAAAAGACCATACAGTAAACAGGCTTTGCTAAATACAGAAAACCTAGATTCAAATGCCAGAACTAAAACCAAACATCCATCACATCAGTAATATAAATGGCTTCATTCACTTATTAGAAAGATTTTCAGATTTGATCACTAAGCAAAATCTACTTCTGTGCAACAATCAAAACATATACCTGAAAAAAAAATAAAGCCTATAGTAAGGTTGGAAATGGAAACAAAAAAAGCAGAGGCCATCATCTTAAATACAAGGTAAGCTAGAATTTAGTCTAAAAAGAATTAAGTGGAATAAAGAATGAGTAGAACATAGAATACCTAAATAATTAATAAGGTACATTTGAATTGATATACATTGAACTGTGTATGCTAAAAATTAAAAATATGGCTTCTCACCAACCAGGGAAGATTAACTGGGGTCACAGGTGGGGAGACTGCCAGTTGGCATCTGCCCAGACCCGAGAAACTTTATCTGCATAATAAGACAACCTTTAATCACCACATACTTCCTCACCTCACCCTCCCACGACTTGTGTTCTCACTACCCGCCAAAAGCCCCAAGCTCCTATTCCTTTCTGCAGCTCAGGATGCTGTACAAGCTTCAATCATCTGAATCTTCTTGGAGTCTCATAGCTTGTGGGACTCCCGTGCATACATATGAAATTAAATATGGTTTTTCTCCTGTTGATCTGTCTTATGTCAATTTAATTTGTAGCCAAGGAACCTATAAGGGTGGAGGGAAGCCATTCTTTACTCCCCTGATATAGCCCCTCACTCAGATCATGCTACTTTCTGGGGTGGTGCACATCCGCTACCTGATCAAAGCAGGAGTAGAAGCCTGGCCATCCCCGCCTCATGGGGAAGAATTTTGAAGGGCCATTCTAGCTCCAGAGCTGCCCAGGAAGTGACCAGAGGTTGTCATTGGAACTTGATCACAGTGAGACTTCTCCCTCTGCCCTCTCCTGCTTCCTTTCCCTCCCTTTTACAGGTGTTTATTCCAGCACATTCCCCAATGTGCTGGAATAACACTCAACTCTGCCTCAGAGTCCTCTCCCCTGGGAACCCAACATGCAATGAACCACTAACTAGCCCAGAGGGGAAAGAAAGAACAAAATCACATAAGCACAGTATAATAAATTATAGAAGGACAATAACCATAAACACAGAGGAAATTAAGAGAATTACAACCTATTAACATGAATGAAATGGACAACTTTCCAGGAAAATATAACTTAATAACATTAACCCAGAACAAAGAGAAAATCAATTTCTTATTCTGCAGGAAAAAGAAAAGTTGTCACAGACTTGACCCCCAAAACGGCATCAAAAACTTCCATAGAAGAATTCTATCAGACTCTCAAAGAACAGAATTCTAATGCAAACTGTTTCAGAATACGGAAAAAGGAGAAAACTTTTCAAATTCTTTTTATGAAGCCAGTATGATAATGATAACAAAATCTGCCAAAGCTTGTACAAAACAAACCAACCGTAAATCAATCTCATGCATGAATATCAATTCTAAATTCAACAGCTCATTTAAAACTAATATATCATGACTAAGTGGGGTTTATTCCTGGAATGTCAGATGATTCAATATCGGAAAAACTATTCTTATAATTTATCTTATTAATAGCTCTAAAGAGAAAATCATATAATCACGTTCATAGACACCAAAATGGCATCTGACAAAATCAATAAGCCATCTTGATAAAAACACACAGTAAAGTAGAAATACATGGATACTTCTCAACATGCTGTATCTATTCTATTTCATCCCTGTAGCAGAGTTAAATAGAGAAGCATGAGAGGCAGTCTCACTACCGTCAAGAAAAAGCAAGTATGCTCACAATCACCCCTATTATCTAATGCTATCTCAGCCGTACTAGCCAAGACAGTCAGAAAAGAGTAAGAAATTAAAAGTATAAAAAATTAAAGGAGAATCTAAAATTACCATTATTTGAAGACATTACTCTATATCTGTAAAACTCAAGAAAATCAACTGAAAATTCACTGCTCACAATAAAGAGTTTAGTACCTCAGTTGGATATAAAGTAAATATATAAAATCCATAGTTTTCATATCTATAAACAACCACCAGTTAGCAGACGTAGTGCTATTTAAATAAGAATTATATAAGTATACTTTTTATTTAAGTAGCAGCAAAAAAATAAATAATAAAATACCCAGCAATAAGCTTAACAAAAAGTATACCAGGATACATGAAGAAAATGTTTAAACACTACTAAATGACCCAAAAGTAGCCTTGATCAAACATAACAGAAATAAGTGGATCTATTGGGCAGCTTTTGGCCTCATCCAGGTCACGTGCTCTACCCAGTGTAAAGAACCAAAAGCTTTCTCTTCCCAAGACTGGGAACTTCCTTTGTCACACTCTGCTCAGTAAAGGCTCTGGGGATTGCTCGGGGTGCTTCACAGATCAAGTGAGAAGGGGGCCTCATCTTTTCCAAACAGGATGTGGCTGAAGACCCCACAGCAAAGGGCCGGGCTGGTGTTCCCTCAGCTCTACGGGTGTCGGAGGAGAAAAATCAGGCCCGAGGACTAAGCAGGAACCCATCACCTGTGCCAGGCTTAGCACAGAGAGGAAGGGGGGCTGAGGAGGGGCAGCAGGAGCAGGGATGAGGAAGGGGAACTCCAGCAGGACGAGCGTTTAATGAGGGATTAATGAGACAATACACCAAAGTGCTTAACACAGAGCCTGGCTCATGTAAGCATTCTAAAGTAGTTACCGTTATTATAACCCACAGATGCAGGCAGGAGCGCTGGAGGTGGGGAAGTTAAATAACCTAACGAGTTGTCAGTTGATCACAACCTCTTCCAGCTGGCCACTGGGGCCACCTGCTGGGGCCCTGGGAGCCACGTCCCCTGCCCGAGAGTTTCTTCTGCGGAAGTGTGAGGAGCACTAGGGAGTCAGGCGTCTCCGAGGAGCCCACACCAGAGGGACCCCGTGTTTCCTCCAGGTCTGTGTGACGTGCGGCCAACTACCCAGCAGAAGAGGACAGAAACCTTCGCTCTGCTCCCAGTTTATCTACCTGTGAGTGAGGTAAGCTGGGGTGGGGTAGTCAACCGCAAGGAGTGCTTGACTTTCCTGAGCTCCAGACCCACACATTCCCCACCCTCCCGACATGGCCACTGGAATTCCCCTGATGGACACCTCAGACATAAAGTAGCCGGAACAGAACCCTGATCTGCATCCCTTCCCAAACCTGTTGCCCCCACAGGGCTCCCCTACACAGAAAATGGTATTTCTGTTCATCGAGCTGCTCAGGCCAAAAAACTGGGAATCCTCTTCAACTCTCTCTCTCTCTCTCTCTCTCTCTCTCTCTCTCTCTCTCTCTCTCTCTCTCTCTCTCTCTCTCTCACTGCCCACAACCCATCTGTTGACAAAAGCCCAGTGGCTTTACCTTCAGAGCATATCCCGAACTGAACCTCCTCTATCACCCCTGGTGATCCAAGCGGCTGTCACTTCTTGCCAGGACAACTGCAAAATACTCCCTATTTGCCTACCTCCCTCCACTCTTGCCCCAGTCTCCTTCTAGCAGCCAGAGCGATCTTTTTAAAACATACATGAGACCATTTCATGAGCCCCTGCTCAAACCTCAGACCACAATTCAAGAGAACAGGGGCTTCATGAGTCTTATTCCATTTATAGCCATATCACCTACAAGAATGCCTGGTATGTCGTTGGAATTTATTTAAATGAATGAAGGAATAAATGAAAGAATTAGAGACCTTTACAAACTCAGCTTCTCTATGTCAAAACTGCGGCTAAGATGGCCCACCAGGAATGTGGTCGGCAGGCTCAAACAGGGCTGGTGCATCTTTTGCATCTAGTATGGAAATAACCTCTCAATGTCATTTAACCTGTTGCAAATTATTCAATATTCAATATAAACCAGATCACTTGACTATCTTTTTTAATACTCATTTTTTACTACAGTTTTCAGCCATATCATGGCTTTGAAAGTCATTAAAGGTAATGCAGGGATATTATCTTTTCACCACGGGCCACTAATCACAAGACTATTAAAGTACACACCTTGGAGTTGAATTTAATAGCATATGATGGTGAGGGAGGCAGGGGTGCTGTAGTAGAAGGAGCCTGGGCATCAGAGCCAGCCTACCCTGGTTGTGAACCCGGACTGCAACACTTTTTTTTAGTTTTTTTAAATGTCTTTATTGATACCTAATATGTGTACATATTTATGGGGTATATATGATATTCTGTTATATGTGCAGAATGTGTGATGACCAAGTCAGGGTATTTAAGATGTTATTTAGCATTTCTATGTATTGGGAATATTTCAAATCCTCTCTTCTAGCTATACTGGTAACTACAGTCACCCTATTCTACTATTGAACATTAGTACTTACTCCTTCTGTCTAACTGTATGTTTGTACCCATTAACCAACCTCTCTGGATTCCCCACCCCACCCCCACGCACCACACTCTCTCCAGCCTCTGGTTTCTATCATTTTACCCCCTCCCTCCACGAGATCAACTTTTTCAGCTCCCACATATGCAATATGCAGTATTTGTCTGTAGTAGTTGCCTGGCTTATTGAACTTAACATAATGACCTCCAGGTCCATTCATGTTGCTGCAAATGACAGGATTTCATTCTTTTTTTATGACCAAATAGTATTCCATTGTATATATACACCATATTGTCTTTATCCATTCATCCATTGATGGGCATTTTTTAACAATGTGCATAGCTGCTGAAACTTTGGACTGAGTATGAAGCCCACTTTTGCCATTTACTAACTGTGTGACCTTGGGCAAGTCACTTGGCCTCTCTGAATCTGCTTACGTTTAAAATGAGGAAAATAAGGCTGGAGTGGTGGCTCACACCTATAGTCTTAGCTACTCAGGAGGCTGAGGTGGGAGGTTGAGACCAGGAGTTTGAGTCCACCCTAGGCAACATAATGAGAACATATCTCTAAAAAATGTATAATAGAATGGGTGAAATAATATAATCTACCTCACAGAGTTGTCATGAGAATCAAATGAGACAGTGCACACAAGTCAGTCAGCAAAAAAAAAACCCTGGTCTTTAGTTAGGTGGTAAATGCTCAATAAATATTGGCTATTATTATAATCTTGGGCATAAGCATTTATGAGGATTAAATAAAATCATATACAAAGTCTATATTGTGTATATAATAAATGTTAGTTCTCTCCATTCTTCTTAGTCCACTTTCTGTTCCTTATAACAGAATACCTGAAACTGAGTCATTCATAAAGAAAAGGAATTTATTTCTTATAGTTATGGAGTCTGAGAAGGCCAAAGTGAAGGGGGTGCATCTGGTGAGGGCCTTCTTGCTGGTGGGGACTCTGCACAGTCCTGCTGTGGCCCAGGGCATCGCACGGCGAGGGGGCAGAGTATGCCGGCTCAGGTCTCTCTTCTTATAAAGCCACCCATGCATACCCATAAGAATCCATTAATCCATGAATGGATCAGTTAATTTCATTCATAAGGGTAGAGCCCTCATGACCCAATCACTTCTTAAAGGTGCTACCTGTCCATAGTGCCATGTTGGGGATTAAGTTTCAACATGAGTTTTACAGGGGACAAACATTCAAACCACAGCACCATCCAACCCCACCCCTAGTTCTGCCCCACTCTCCGTAGGGAGAGGGAAAAACAAGGATATCTCTTGAGAAAAGGGAAATTTGATTCTATGTGATACTAGTTAAGAGGAAAACAAGTAAAGAAAGAGTCACAAGGTTTTTTTTTTAAAGAAAAAAATTCACAGGAAACCTAGATACTATTTAAATGGCCAGTTACTGGGAACCCAGGATAAAAATTGTGCCCAAAACCAAAATACCAGACATTCAAAACCAACAAAGTCAAAGAAAATGCCACAAGGAAAAGAAGACCCTTCAAAAACTGGAATGAGAACCCAGGTACCCAGAATGGGAAAGCCCGCAAGACATAGCAATGAACAACATTCAACAGGGAACCTTTATTAAGTACTAACTATGTAAACTTGGAACAGAGCCAAAGAAGAATTTGAGGAGCACTTTGCAGAGAACTCCTCGGTCAATAAGAGCTCCTTGAACTGTACTGTAAGGAGGAAGTGATCGCTGAGTGACCTGCTTACGCAAGTTTGAAACAGACAGGACGCAACAGGGAAAATGGAGCCACCGTGGTAAAAGCCATGGCTGCACCAGCAGGACAGAATGCTGGTCTGGGGACTCAGAGCCAGCCGGGGCACGAAGGGGACGCGTTAGAACACATTCGACATCCAGGCACCGTGTCTTCCCTTTCTGTCATAATATTTATAAAGACAGATTTACATAAATATAATGGCTGCAATTTTTTAACAGCCTGACAAAAACGTCTAACTACTGAGGAAAGATGCCTGAATCATACAGGCAGCAGAATGTTCTCAGGCTACTGAAACTCAGGCGATGCAAATGCAACAAACGTGTCTTTGTCAAGAGGTCAAGTTGCTCATGTCACATCATGGTTTGAAGGAGCCCCTTTGGGCTCTTTTACTATCTGAGAGAACATTGGTGAAGTGGCTTTTCTATGATAAAAGATGACTAGCAACATTGTTCTTTATTTTTACCAGCAATGCTGTAATTTTGGTTGCAGATAGAGACTCTTAAATGACTCATAGTGCCCACAATTGACTGTCTTTATCCAACTCTCAAACTTCTTTTTACTTGTGATCAAATGAAATGCAATTTAAGAATATTTTTGCCTTTGTGTTGAATGAGACTGTTCTTGAAAAGGATACTGCTGTTGTAAAAGGCAACTTCGTGAGTCACTTTTGATCATCAAGGTCAACAATGAAATCATTCACCCATTTGTGCCTTTGCCTTTGCCACAGGTCTTAAGTTTTCTCCACAAACAGCGGTTTAATTCTTTGCCTGAAAAATTTAATGAGTACCTTCCTCCAGCTGAGATTGTATACAGCAGCGGTCCCCAACCTTTTTGGCACCAGGGACTGGTTTCATGGAATACAATTTTTCCATAGCCCCAGGGGTGGGGGGTGGTTTCGGGATGATTCAAGCACATTACAGTTATTGTGCAGTCAAACCTCTCTGCTAATGAAAATCTGTATTTGCAGCTGCTCCCCAGCGCTAGCATCACCCCCTCAGCTCCACCTAAGATCATCAGGTGTTAGATTCTCATAAGGAGCACGCATTCTAGATCCCTCTCATGCACAGTTTATGGTAGGGTTCAAGCTCTCATGCCACTGCTGATCTGGCGGGAGGCAGAGCTTATGCAGTGATGCGAGTGATGGGGAGCGGCTGTAAATAGAGATGAAGCTTCACTTGCTCACCACCACTCACCTCCTGCTGTGGGGCCCATTTCCTAACTGGCCACAGACTAGTACCAGTCTGTGGCCTGGGGGTTGGAGACCACATGTATACAAAAACCCCTGTATCCATATACCCTGGTCTTTACACAGGGTATATGCTGTTTTTACCAGTGAGCTGAGAACACTCATGCTTCCCAAGAAGATCAAGACTGAGACATTTGGGGTAAGGCGATCCAAATAATTGGGGTGTGACTATCAGTGTGTTGGTGTGGGCTGCCTCTCCTGAGCTCTGCCCACGTGTGTATATGCTCATACCAATCGAATGCATGCTCATGACCTCTTATGCACAATCTTTTAAAAAATAACACGGATCTTCCAAAACCATAACAAGTGAATTAGTAGTAAGGAACTATGAGAAATTTTAAAAGTGTAGGATGTACTTAGAAGCTTAGTTAAAATCTGGGCTTTATTATTGGTGGAGATGCAAATGAGCCTAAACTTTTGTCTCTTGTATGATAAAAGTGATCATTGAACAATCATTATTACAGTCACATTTAAAAACCAATTATGCAAATTTTGAAAGACTCTCAGAAATTCTTATGGCTAACAAGAAAGCTGTCTGGCTACCAATAATGCAATGGAAAGCAAAATTAAAATTGCTTGAAAGTTCTTTCAAAGTTTAAGGATCACTTAAAGGCCGGGTGTGGTGGCTCACTCCTGTAATCCTAGCACTCTGGGAGGCCAAGGCGGGTGGATCGTTTGAGCTCAGGAGTTCGAGACCAGCCTGAGCAAGAGCAAGATCCTGTCTCTACTAAAAATAGAAAGAAATTATATGGACAACTAAAAATATATATACAGAAAAAATTAGCTGGGCATGGTGGCACATGCCTGTAGTCCCAGCTACTCAGGAGGTTGCGGCAGGAGGATCCTTTGAGCCCAGGAGTTTGAGGTTGCTGTAAGCTAGGCTGACACCATGGCACTCTAGCCTGGGCAACAGAATGAGACTCTGTCTCAAAAAAAAAAAAAAATCACTTAATAAGTGAAAACTTGGTTGAGCCCTATGCTATGGATCTGACTCAATGTGAGACAGCCAAGCTGAAGTGATGCATCTTTACTTGTTGAAAGACATACTTGAACTCTGAGTGAGAGACTAAAGTCAACCCCATTTTTACCTTCTCATTGGACTAAAGCCATTAATGAATTTGACATTTTATCATGCTTGGTCTCCTTCATTTAAAATGATGTGTGGGAAGAAATGTGTTGATCTGCAAACTCCTTTTGGTCAAGTTAAAGAAATTTCCCATCAGATGTGTGATTCACTTGTTATCGATTTAGTAGCGCTATCTTTGCTGTTCATTATGGAGATTCATTGTGGAGCCTCCAGGCTGCACCAGGTCTGCTATGATTATTATTTACTATTTACTTCAGTTTGTTCTGGATGCCCCTCATTGTTACGTGGACATCAAAGTTTACACTTTAAATGGTTTTCAACATCTACCTATGCTCACCATTGAAAATTTAAAATTATTCTACTTAAAAACAGAATAACATCACGATCTCTCTGCTCCTTTCGTTCCCTCTCTCTCTCTCTCTCTCTCTTACACACACACACACACACACACACACACAGAATTTTTCATACTTTTGTCTTGCCCAGAAACACACAGGCATGTTTTCTTATAGGTTCATTTAGGAGGAAACCCAATTTTGGCCGGTGGAGCACCTAACCTGCACTGGATTAGAAAACCACATCACATGCTATGTCTACATTTTCCTTCCAGAACCAGCTTACCTGCTGCCCCACAGACCACATACCAGTCAGAGTCAGCAAAGGAATCCTCCATTACCATCTGTTGAAGACCAAGGAGCCAGGATTTGTGAGGTACGGGAATGTGAGGTTAGGACTTCCCCATTATGTACAAGGAATGAAGATGTCTGGGAGGGTTATAAGAGCAGAGCGGGAAGACTGTGGGGTGTGTGTGGGGGGGGGGGTGGAAAGCCACAGGAAGGGAGTGAAGCTGGGAGGAGTTAGGACTCTGGAAGCCTAAAGAACAAGACCCCATTCTCCCTTGGATAGTAGAAGGAAATGAGTTAACCAAAAGGAATAACAACTCCTGGACCTCTGACTCTGTAGCTTTTGGGGATGTTTATTGGAACCTGCAGAGAAGGAAGCCTTAAACATACATTGAAGTTCAACGCATGTCCTGGCTAGGAAGGAGGGATGTGCTGGTTCTCGGCAGGCAGGCTGTGGCCATTTTCTGGACCCCTGTGGGTACCAGCCCTTCCCTGGCATAACACAAGATCCTCAAATAACTTCCCAGCCTGAGTCCCCAAGGCTGGCTACCCCTCTATTCCCTGCGGCAATTCCCATGGGGCCCTGCCTCACTGGTTACAAGTATGTTGCTGCAGCCCTCATCCCAGAAACAGAGCCCCTCACAACAAGCCCTGCTTTGCTGAAAATGTATTTATGTATCCAAGAAGCATGGCCTCTTCATGACAATGGCCAAACTGAGTTGCTGCTGTTTTCAAAGCACATTAACAAATTTTTTTTTGACATTCGCAACAGTCATGTCAGGCAAGTATTTGTCACTCTGTGCTACAGTTGAGGGTGGCTAAGGATCTGAGAGTGGAGTCAGGTTAGGAACTCAGGCCTGTGACTCCCAATCCAGCGCTCTTTTCATTACACTATACTGTCATTCTTGAGAATGTCTAACTTTAGGTCTTTGCTGGACCTATCTCTGAGATGATTTCTTTTGTTTTTCCTCTCCCTCTGCCCTGTGCCCCTAAAGCACTCTCTGAAATGTAGCAGAAAAGATACTGCAGTAGATTCCAGAAGAGGTAGGTAGAAGACCAATGAAAAACTCAGTGAGCTTTTGCCAAACAAGGCTCTTGCGATCTAACAGTATTTGACCACTTCCCCAACCTTTTGCATATTGAAAAGAACTGGAGTGTGCTGTTTACCAACTGAATCACAACAGGGTTCTTTGTTGTAATTTTTTTTACCAATGCTTTCAGAATTATTCATCACTCTGTGAAGAGAATGCAAATGGGTATAAATGGATTTTCTTTGCTTCTCTTTCATTGTAACTATGTTTTGTTAACTGAAAATGCCCCGGATGAAATCATAATTGAGGCATGCCTTGGGATCTGTGTTTCTTATGCTGAGTTTGCAGAGATCTCCCTCACTAATTAAAACAGTCATTCTACCTTGTTAAAGATCTATGAGAATCCTCCTGTGTTTTTCAATGCCATATGATAGAAGAGGGGTTAAAACCAGCCCAGAAATCTGACATAGAAGATTAGAACTGAAAGGGACTGTAGAGATTGTTGACTGAGTCCATTCTAGTCTCATTTTCCAGATAAGGAAGCTGAGGCTCAGACAGGAGCTTGCCCAAGGTCACACAGCAAGTTGGTGGGGCAGCCAGGGCAGGCATAACAGTATTACAGCCTGGGGGGCCCTCAAAGGCATTATCTTACCCCAGTGGATACCAGCTTCCCCCAGGAGCCAATGCTGGACATCAGTCCTCCAAGAGCCACAGCCCAACTTTAGTTTACTTCAGGGCCAAGAAACAAGGAAATGGGCCAGGACATATTCTATTTCAAATAAGCTACATTTGGGGGTTTTGCACCAACAAGATTCTCAAGTTGTCATACTTCTAAAGTCACTGTGGCTTCCTGAGAGTTTTGCCCTTTGATTTTTGTCTGGGCTCCCTCTGGACTATGAGGCAAGCCTCACCTACTGCAAATGTTTACAATCTCTGTCCCTTTACTTCCCATCTCCTCTCTCCACACTTACACACACACACACACAGACACACACACACACACACACACACGTGCTTATCCCAGTTAACCAGATAATCTAGAAGAGATGCATCTGTTTACTCTGCTTAACTTACATTGCAGCTGTACAACTGGCATAGGGTATACCTAAATTAAACCAAAAGTAACCATTGTAAACATTAGAACTCTAAATGCCCACTATGTCAGTCCCCAACCACACCATGCTTCTTGCTCTGACACTTTGCTTAATATCATAGAAATGTGAAATAAATGCAAATCCATTGTAGACCTGGTAAAAGAGGGGGTTCTTGGTAAAATGCTAAAGAATCTTGGTATAAGGGTACCAGGATGTTACAGCGGCACTCAGTCTAAGTTTTGACTCAGCCTCAAGACATGGCTAGCAAATACGCACTTCAAAGGACTTGCTCAGGAGTTGGTTAAAAACCAGTTTTGCACTTATGGAATGTAGCTAACCAGTGCTTAAAGGGAATTTCATAGCTTTAAACACATTTAAAAGAAGAAAGAATAAAATAAATATGCATGAGTCCTATTCATAAAAATATGGCATTTAATAAATTAATAAATAACAAATCTCTTGTGTAGCAAATCATGAAGAAATTATGTAGATACTCTGCCCTAAATGAGGGGGTGCCTAACTCCCCACTTCTTAAGTGTGGGCTGCACATAATGACTCCTTCTTAGACAGTACAGTATGGAAAGAGGATTAAAAGTAAAAGTAACTTTAGTGGAGAAACTTGACAAACACTACCTTGGCCAGGTGATCAAGGTCAACATCAGTGGTCATAAATTATGTTGATAATATATACCCTTAATCTGATATGATAAAAATGACACTTTACCTCTGTGAATTTTCTTCTAAAAACCCACAGCCCCAGAGCAATCATGAGAGAAACATCAGGCAAGTTTCAATAGAGGGACATCTTGCAAAATAACTGATCAGTACCCCTCAAAACTGCTGAGATCATCAAAACCAAGGACAGTCTGAGAAGCTATCACAGCCACAGACTGTACGGCAAACACAGTCAACCTTTGAACAACGCAGGGGTTAGGGGTGCTGACTCCCCTGCACAGTCAAAAATCTGCATATAACGTTTTACTCCCCCAAAATGTAACTACTGTTAGCCTACTATTTACCAGACCCTTACTGATAACATAAAATTGATTAACACATATTTTATATGTTCTGTGTATTATACACTGTATTCTTACAGTAAGCTAAAGAGATGAAAGTGTTATTTTAAAAAATCATAAGGAAGAGAAAATACATTTATTCCAATTGGAAGTGGATCATCATAAAGGTCTTCATCCTCATGATCTTCATGTTGAGTAGGCTGAGGAGGAGGAGGAGGAGGAGGAGGAGGAAGGGTTGGTCTTTTTGTCTCAGGGGAGGCAGAGGCAGAAGAGGCAAAGGAGGTGGAAGGGGAGGCAGGAGAGGCAGGCACACTCGCTGTAACTTTATGGAAATACATCCTAATTTCTGACTCTTTTGCTTTTTCATTTATCTAAAAATGTTTCTAAATGGTACCAATCCTTCTTCCACTGTTTTCTTTAGTTTCAGTGCCCATACCATAGAAGAGTCCATGTTGTAAAAGAAGTCCAAAGCAGTGCTGAATACTCAGAACCCTTCTGCCAGGTTGTGTAATGTCAGTTTGTTTTCTGGCAGTGCTGCTTCTACATCTTCTTCCCATCGTCAGGCCGTGGTTCAGAAGCACTCACCTCCAGCAAGTCATCTTTTGCAAATTCCTCTGGTTGCAAAAGGAACCATGCAATATCTATCAGGTTTTAAATTTCTCTAAGATCCACGTCTTAAAACCCTTTACCTCCCTCACCACCTTTTTTTTTTTTTTTGCCATGTCCACAGTCTCTTTCATTATTTCCTTGATTGGGTCTGTTTTGAGTCCTGTGCAGTCATGCACAACATCTGGACACAGTTTTCTCCAGCAAGAATTTATTGTTTCAAGCTTGATGGCTTTCACAAGTTTTGTCTATACAATGAGGGTATCTTCAAAAGGGTGATCCTTCCAGACTTTCCTGACGTTCTCTCTGTCTAGGTTCTCGTCCAAAGCATTCACAGTCCTTTCCGTAGACTACTGTGTATAATGAGCCTTAGAGGTCTTTACCACTCCCTGATGCAAAGGCTGAATGGGAGATGTGTGTAGTGGAAGACCACTTGGATGCCTTCAGGTTGTCTAGGACTTCCTTTAGTACAACCAAAAGACTAACAGCTGGAATTTGTTTTTTCTCTGCAAGCCTGGGGGTAGGCAGCTTTATACATAAGGGCAATACTGATTATAAATCTGACTGTATTTGCACAAAATGGTAGAGTTAGCCTATCCCTTCCTGCCTTAAATCCTGGTGCTCGCTTCTCTTCCTTACTAATAAATATCCTTTGTTGCTTCCCCGCCCGCTCCCCCCAGGACAGGGCACTTTCATCTGCATTAAAAACCTTGTTCAGCAGATATTCTTCCTCCTCAGTGATTTTCCTAAGGTATCTCTGCCTCTTGGTCGACAGTAGCTGCTTTTCCTATTAGCCTGACATTTTTTAAGCCATATCTTTTTCTAAAATCGTCCAACTACCTTTTGCTGGCATTAAATTCTTCGGCGTTTGATCTTCCAGTTTCCTTTTGCTTTAAGTTGTCATATAATGATGTTGGTTTTTCTCAAATCATCTTAGAGTCTGTAGGTATGCCTTTCGTATAGCAATCCTGCACCCGCATAAAAGTTGCATTTTCAATATGAGTTGAAAAGCTATTTCACAAAAACTGCAAGGTTTTTATACCTGCTAGCATAGCTGCAGCGATGGCTTCATGAATTTCCTTCTCTTTTTTACAATGGTCCTTACAGATAGATTCATTTATCTTGACATGGTGGGCAACCACAGCTGCAGACCTCAATCCACGGTTTATATTAAGCAATTCAACTTTTCTTGTCATGTCATGACATGTCTCTGTTGTTTTGGAAGCACTTTCAGCATCACTAGTGGCACTTCATATGGATCACACGGTGTTATTCAAAGTTTATGGTATTGCACTAAACATGAAAAATACTCAAGAACCACAAAAGATCATTTTTTAGTGTGATACACAATTTACTGGAGAGACAAACTGCTCCTGAGGAGATGACAGCTTCACATGGCACTTTAAGCAGATACTCACAATACTTGAGCTCACCACAATAGCAACAGGAAGCTACAAAATGATTACTAGTACGGAATGTACTATAGTTAATTTTATGCAGTTATGATTTAATACTGCATCTTTATCTTTGTTTACATTTCTCTCAACTGCAAATGGTGCTGTATACGGTCTGTAAGTGTATACAGAAGTTTTGATAAATTTTAATTTTTTTTGTAATAGATTCGTGTATATCTTATGGTAGTAAATGATAAATTAGACTAGTAGCTACATTTTTTTTTTTTGAGACAGTGTCTCTCTCTCTGTCACCCAGGCTAGAGTTCAGTGGCGTGATCATAACTCACTGACACCTAACCTCAAACTCCTGGGCTCAAGCAATCATCCTAGCTCAGCCTCCTGAGTAGCTGGGACTGCAGGTGTGTGCCACCATGCCCAGCTAATTTTTTCGTTAGATAGAATGAACATTATTTGATAACACAACAAAGTGGCTATAATCAACAGTTAGGGTATACTTGAAAATAACTAAAAGTGGAATTGGAATGTTCCTAACACAAAGAAATGATAAATGCCTGAGGTGATGGATACGATACCTCAATACCCTGAGTTGATTAATCCACATTGTATGCCTATATCAAATCATCATAGGCACACTGTAAAGACATACAACTATTATGTACCCATAATAATAAAAAAAAATTTAAAAAGAACTTTTGCATTCACAACTTGGCTGTTTGGTACAAGAAGCCCAGCTTTTGGTCTATGTCAGCTTTCAACATGCCTCCCTCACTAAGCGTTTGACTAATCATCTCTAGCTTTTGATTTAAAGTGAGAGACATACTACCCTTCCTTTTACTGGAACGCTTACCATTGTAGGGTTATTAATTGACTTAATTTCAATATTATTGTTGTCTCAAGGAATAGAGAGGCCTAAAGAAAGGGAGAAAGATGGGGGAACAGCTGGTGGTGGAGCAGTGAGAACACACACATTTATTAAATTCACCATCTTATATGGGTGCAGTTTGTAGAGCCCAAAACAATTATTAATACAACAGTAATATAAAAGATCACAGATCACCATAACCGATATAATAATGGAAAAGTTTGAAATATTGCAAGAATTGCCAATTTGTGACACAGAGACGTAAAGTGAGTACAATGCTGTTATAAAAATGGTGCCAGTAGACTTGCTCAGTGCAGGGGTGCCACAAATCTTCAATCGGTAAAAAACACAGTATCTGTGTAACACAATAAAATGAAGTACAATAAAGTAGGGCATGCCTGTATACACATTTAATGTATATTTTTAATGGTTAATTTTTGCTAAAAATATTAACACAGTTGAAAAATATGGAAAAATTAAAACGTGTGTTGAAACAGTACTTTAAATATTCTATTTATACCTCAAAAAGATTTTATTATTTTAATTTCCTCGCTTTAGTGGACAAAAACTCAATATTTTCAAAATTATCTTCTTTGCTTATCTCATTTTCAATGGAGAGAATTGTTGTTTGACAATTTCTCTTAAGTGATGATCTGAAATAATTTTTAAATTAATTTCAACTTATTCTGTCTTTATTTAAAGTTTTGACATTTGTTCATCATGGACTTTTGCATTAATTTTAGCTCTTTAAAATTTTGCATTAAAATGTTATTTTTATTACTAATTTGGGGTACCCCATAAATTTTATGTCCTAATCCCAGCACTGATATCAGATGTGTCCATACCTCTTAGGTAAGACATCTCCTGACATCTTAACTCTCCTCCCTCTTCCCTGTGTTACCCTGGAATGATCAGAAACTGTGGTTAGCACGCTGAGGAAGGAGGGTAGGAAGCATTGATATAAGTGCTAAGTTGGGAAATCTTGAAGAATGCAATCAGACTCTATATTGTATTAGTTAGGGTTCTTCAGAGAAACAGAACCAATAGAAGATATACATATAATCCTTTTATATATATGTGTGTGAGAGTGTGTGTGTGTGTGTGTGTGTGTGTGTGTACACACAGCCATGTTTTACTTAATGATGGGATATGTTCTGAAGAATGCATCATTCGGCACTTTCATTGCTATGTGAACATCATAGAGTGTACTTACATAAACCTAAATGGGATAGCCTACTACAGACCTAGGCTCTATGGTATAGCCTATTGTCCTAGGCTACAAATCTGTACGGCATGTTACTGTACTGAATACTGCAGGCAATTGGAACACAATGTTAAGTATTAGTGTACCTAAATATATCTAAACATAGAAAAGGTACAGTAAAAATATGGTATTATAATCTTATGGGACTACCGTTGTATATGCTATCATTGACAGATATGTCATTATGCAGTGCATGATTGTATATTGCGGGACTTCTCAGCCTTTATAATCTCATGAGCCAATCCCTTATAAATATCTTTATATATATACATATACATGTCCTATGTATATACCATGTTACCCTATATATACACATATATATCCTCTATATATACATATATGCTATATATAGATATAGATTTATTATAAGGATTTGGCTCATATGATTATGGAAGGTGAGAAGTCCTATAAACTGGAGGCCCAAGAAAGCTGAGGGTGTATTTCTAGTCCACGCCCAAAGGCCTGGACCAGCAGAGCCAATGGTGTAAGTCCCAGTCCAAAGGCCCAAGAACCAGGAGCACCAATGTCCAAGGGCAGGAGAAGATGGTTGTCCCAGCTCAAGAAGAAAGAGCAAATCTTCTCTTCCTCTACCTTTTTATTCTGCCCAGGCCCTCAACAGATTGGAGGATGCTCAGGAGAGGGCAGTCTTCTCTACTCAGTTACCTGTTCAAGTGCTAATCTCTTCCAGAAACACCATCACAGATACACTAAGAAATAATCTTTTACCAGCCAGCTGAGCATCTCTTAGCCCAGTCAAGTTGACACATAAAATTAACCATCACAGGCCCGTTTTTCTTGAAATAGGCCTGCGCTAAGAAAGAAGAGAACCTCTAACTCTAAATGTAGTTGGAGTTTTGACTATTTCCTGGAACCCAACATCCTAGTTACTGAGATGTAAGTGATTTTGTGACTTGATGTCACCAGATTTTTTCTCGTATGAGATTAACCAAGATAATCTAAGGCCTGCTTCAAATCTCACCCAAGAGTCAGGAAAAGTAGTTGCCCAGAGCTCATCTGAGTCAGGACTCAGGAATTGGGTCACCAATATGGTTGCTTTGCGCTGCACCTAAGAAGTCAATTATTTTGTTCGTTGTAACATAAGGTTACCACTCCAGAGAGCAGTCCTACATAAACACAGAATGTGATTACAGTGACTGTCCAGTGCTTTATGTTTTCCTTCTTCTCAGACCCCGAATTTAGGTAGATGAGATTCATTGTCTGAAAGATGTGGCTCTTTTTCAACACTGTTTCCACCAATGCAACAAAACTTTTAATTTTCTTGCCTCTCTAAAATGAATGATCCATAATGCTATTTCCACACATACTGAAGTTTGAACTATTCGTTTCTTCTTCTGACCTTTTAATCAAAAGCTGAGAGAAGGGCCTTTTCTAAACTGACAATCTCCCTTTAATAGAATAAATTTTAAAATCAAGAAATCCCTCCAACTACTTTCTTTTTCCCCTCCCCGATTACAGTGTTTCCTTTTCAATCTCATTCAACATTATCTTGGTTTTAATATCTTCCCCTTCAACTATATTCCACAGTAATTTCCTAAGGGAATGCTGAGTCTTCTGTGTTACATATCTCTATTAGCTTTTAGGTCTCTCTTTGCCAGGAACACTTCTAGTACAACAACCCAATTATTTCAAGGGAGATTGGAAAAGGGAAAGCTAGCAGTGAAGACAATTACATTTGTGTAAAGTGGAGTTAGTACAACTGGCTAGCAAGTTTTGTGAAAAAGGATGCCTTAGGGAGTAAGTAGCCCTTAGGAGTCTAAGAAATAAAACTAAAAAGGGGTGCTCTTGAAGCTTGTGAACTTTACCCACCTTCTATGCCATGAGTATTGCAATAGGTTACAGCATGTTGACAATCATTATTGTCAGGAAGCCAAAGGGAAGGTTCTAATCCCAAGCAAAATTAACCCAGAGGTTGCATATCATATTCACATGCCAATGGGAACCCCAGAGGCCAAGTCACTGATGAACAGTGACTGATACTCAATGTCAGGTCAAAAATGGGAAATAAGAGGACTGGGAACTACCAGAGAGTACAAGTCTCATCTAGTGAGGGCAGCAGCCACTGAGCACCAGCATTGTTACCACGTGGGAACACTTATGTAGCCAGGTATTTCTACTATCAAGAAATCTAGATATTTATGTGCCTCCATTTTATTCCTAAATGTCGGTTCTTTTTTCTTTTCTTTCTTTCTTTCTTTCTTTTTTTTTTTTTTTTTGAAGATGGGGTCTCTCTATGTTGCCCAGGCTGGTCTCAAACTCCTGGGTTCATATGACTTTCCCATCTCAGTCTCCTGAGTAGCTGGGATTACAGGTGCACACTACCATGTCCAGATCTTTTTGTTTTCTTAAACACAGTATGGGCCCATGTTTATGGGCTAAACTAACCCTATTTACAGGATCTATGGGCTGGATTTTACCAGAGTGGCACAAGTTTGCCACATCTGCTATATAGACTCAGATATTTTGTCAAATTCAGCTAAATATTTGTGTTAATACATAAACTAGCTAGAGGATCTTTTGTTTAATTTTCTTTTAATTTGAAAAATCTAACCATACATATGCACACACATACATACATCATATACACATGAAATATTTAATAAATTCAGGCTAACCCAGTATTGTGCCAGAGACTCAACTAAACGTAGTTCAATCATCCACACCAGCTGCCCCATACCCAGGTATGTTCATGAGAGAAGAGGCTCAATTGCACATAGACACCTGCAATTCAAGGTGAGTTTTGATTTGGGATTCATATTTGAGACCATCGCTTGTTTTCTCTGTTCACAGCTTCCTTCATATAGAGTGGGTTATGGGTTACTCCTGATGGGAAGCCACTTGGACTGTACTTCTCTAAAGGCTGATTCCCAATCTCTTAGAGGCATGAGGACCTCAGAAGTAAAATTGACCCTCCAAAGAAAATTAGGCATATCATATAACTTTTATTTATGGCCACCCAAATATACCCTCCAAACTTCATATTCACATGAAGTGTTAATATACAACAGAAATTTCATTAACAAGAAGTTTTTATTCTTATAAAATCTCCTTCATGTAAGAACAGTGCCATAATAAGGCTGGTTGTATGTGACTTGGAGACCAGTGCCTGGGAACAGCAGAGCATTACTTCAGAAGCCTACTGGCATTTGGTGGGTATTTTTCCTGGAAGGTAAGGGAGGAGAGTAGCCACTCCCAGATACTGCCCAGGGGCTGACAATCATGTCCAACAAAAAAGCTGTGTGATGAAAAATCCTCTGGGGTGTCATTGGATTAAGTGCCCACAGAACCAGACAAAGCTCTGAGATATCCATGCAGAATCCAAACAGATGCCATTTAAATATCTGTAAGAATTCTGGTCTAGGCAACAGAAACAAGGGGGAAGCTTCAGAAGACAATAAGACAGGAACCAGATGAGCAGAATGCAATCAAGTTGCAAAGCACACTTACCAGAGTGGGAAGGCAATGAAGATGAAAGTCAAGAGAATGAATGTGTAATTTTGAAGCAGAGAAACTGGGCTGTAAGATCATTGTGCTGGAGCAACAATCTTTATAGGGTTCAAGATGTAGTGAGGACCAGGGGAAGACTCCTCAGGGTGCCCGCAGCCCCCAACTGATCACGTCAAATCCTTCCAGGTCTTCCATTAGCGACCTCAGTTCACTGAAATGAGAACCTCAACCTGGAGATGGTCCTCTTTAACCCTGTAGAAGCTTTAGACCTAAATAAGAAGATGATGAAGTGTACCAAAGCCACACAATGAATGCTTTTCTATTAGGTCATTAAATATGAAATGTCCAGTTTCGAATCAAAAGTTTAGTTTATTATATCTCAAAACAAGAAGCAGTACAATTAATCAAAGTATGTGTCTAAACTATCAACACAGTTTTGTCATCTTAATGGTAGCTTGTTTATGCCAGCAGCCAAGAAGCCTGGAGAGCAAGTGGCGATGAAATCACAAAAGGCGTTTTCCACAGCTTGTTAAGAATTGAATATTTCTTCTTGCAAGAAGTGGTCCAAAGTCTGGAAGAAGTGGTAGTTGGAGCAAGGTCTGGTGAATATGGTGGATGACAGAGAGTTTCCAAGTCCAGCTTCTGTAGTTTGAGCAGTGTTGTTTGTGTCACATGTGGTCGAGCATTATCTTGCAAGAGGATTGGCCTGTCTCTAGTGACCAGTTTCAGCTGCTTAGTCATAAGCATCCTCATCATTTCATCCAGTTGGTTGCTGTAGACATTGCTGTAATCCATTGACCAGGTTTCATGAAGCTGTAGTGGATAATACCAGCGTGGGACCACCAAACAGACACCATTAGCTTTTTGATCGAATATTTGGGTTTGGACTGTGTTTCAGCACTTCATCTTTATCCATTCACTGGCTGAACGTGTGAGATTGTCAAAAAGAATCCATTTTTTATCACATGTAACAATATGGTGTAGAAATGATTTGCCTTTATGTTGTGACTGCAAAGAAAGGCAAGCTTCGAGACAATTGTTCTTTTGATGTTTGTTTAATTTATGTAGTACCCATCTATCCAGCTTCTTTACCTTGTCAATTTGTTTTAAATGGTCTAATGTTGTTGAAATAGTAATGTCAAACCTTATTGTTAATTTATGCATAGGTTGAGATGGATTCACTTCCACTACAGTTTTTAGTTCATCATCTACCTTGCTCTCAGGTCACCCACGTGGCTCATTTTTAAGATTGAAATGACCAGAACAGAACTTTTTAAACTATCAACGTACTGTGTGTTCATTAGCCACATCCTTCCCAAACACTTGTTGATATGTTGAACTATCGGTGTTGTATTGTTTTCATAACGGAACTCATATTTGAAAATAATACAAATTTTGACATATCTGTGGTTGTAAAAAAATTGTTCTAAAAAATTTGAAAGATAATCACAAGTCAAAACATGTGTTTGAAAGAATGAGGATGTACCTTTTCAATAAAAATAAAACAAGTGTCAAAGTGAAATGTCATAGATATTAACTGTCAAACTTTCTACTTAAGGAATTCAGACATTTCATACCTAATAATCTATGTTTAAGCATAGATTTTGTAAACCTTGGGACAATCTGTGTATATTTGGTACTTAAAGTATCTAAGATATTGAAGAGAATTTAGTATGTTAGAGAATAATACATTAGGCCTTGTGATTCCAATTTAAAAAGATTATGTAGTTAAATTTAGGGTATGATTTTTCAGTTCATAAGTGTTTAGAGAATTTTACAATTTTAGATCCTTTAGCTATTTTATGTATTAACACAAATATTTAGCTGAATTTGACAAAATATCTGAGAGTATATAGCAGATGTAGCAAACTTGTGCTACTCTGGTAAAATCCAGGCTGTAGATCCTATTATAGATTATGATTTTTTAGTTCATAGTGTTCAGAGAATTTTACAACTTTACTAAAACATTCAAGATTGATAGCCACTGATAATCCCGTTAGATTTATTAGATTTGTTAGTGGTGTTTAAGTACTTGGGAGAGTTGCATTTTTATTTAGACATTTAAAAAGCTTTAAAAGTGAAAAGGGATATATCACCTTTATAAATCATGTTTAAAGGATTTAAAAGAATTTTATTAACTGGCCTAAATAAGATTGTTTGAGAAATAAAAATATAAGACATAAATTGAACATAAACATTTAGGGAAAAACTAGGTTTCTGAATTTGTAATATTAATAAATCAGCTATTCATTTTAAAACCCCAATTAGTGCTAAATAGCAATCAAAGATAGCAGAAATGTCGCTCTGGCATGGAGCAAGGGCTTCAGGGAAGCATCACCCTAATCTCCCTCCTTCATTAGCCGTGTGGCCTTGGGTAAGTCACTCTAGCTCTCTGGTACTTATGTTTTTTCCTCATTTATAAAATAAGGGAGGTGGCATAGCTGCCCTAAAACAGCTTCCAGATCTAACGTTCTAGAACTCCAAGACTACTTTTTCTATTTGCCATCCATTTTGACATGCTGCTGATTTGACAGGTTGCTCAGGAAGGCTGCCCTGCCTTGATAAGAATCCTGTTTGGCTGTTCTCCAGGGACTCTTAGTTTACGGCTTTTGATAGCATCCTACTTACTTGTTTATTTTTAAGCCTTAAGAAAATGCTTCCTTCCCCAAACCCGGCTAGGATAATAGGACAAACCATAAACAGGGAAAGCCTTATGATTTACAAAACATTCTGACTCTTCTGAACCTCAAGAAGTTCAAGAAAAGAGCCATATCTTGGCCTAGACTTTCTAGATCAGAAAGCCAATTGTTTATTTTACCTTGTTCACACAATGTCAAAATACCTGATCAAGAAAGCAATTCCATTCCCAAATCAGGCAGATCAAAGAAGTTGAATGAGTCAAACAGTTAAACAAGACACTGACTACCTTACAGGTAAAGCAACCAGTTGCTTGTCTTTTTGGCCAGTTACTAGCTGAGCCAGCTCTTCCCATGGGTAGGATTGACCATGGGCAAAATTATTATGCTGGAGAGGTTGTTCCCAAATGCTTGTGGCATCTCCCACTTCCTTGGGGGTTTCTCTCAAATCCCTCCTTGGCAGTGTTCTTCCCCTCCACCAGTCCCTTCACCTGGGTTCCAATCTCATTGACTTTGCCCTGGGTGAGTTCTCAGTGTCACCATGTATTAACTCTGTGACCAAATGAGTAGATCGGGCACTGCCTAACTCCATGGTCTGCAAGGTGGCCCCCTAGGGATGTGCAGGGACCCTTTGTATCCTGGACAAGTTCAACCTCTCCAAGCTACAGTTTCTTCAAAAAAGGGGTAATAATACATACTTTATATGACAGTTTTGCATTAGTTAGATAATATATATAAAGTAAATAGCATGGAGTCTAGCACAAAGTAAGCCCTCAATAAATGGCATCTCAATACTTATTAACACTTAAATTTGAAAGACCTTCAACACATATGTTGAATTTCCATCAGAAGAAAAGTCATTTACCACGTCCTAAGTCTGCTCCTAAAGACGCCACTGTGTGGGAAGGAGCTGAGTCATCAGTACCTAGTTAGACACTGAGGCTGACAGAAGGGGACCCGTGGTGCCTCTCTGGAGGGTGGAGGTCAGGTATTTGATCTTGATCAGCCACAGTTTTCTTAACCATAAAACCAAGATCATTATAATATTGACTTTGTAGAGTTGGCCTGCAGATGAAATAAGGACGTAAAATATTTCGCACAGACCCGGGCACCTGGAAAGAGCTTGATAAGCGTTGGCAATGATTCAAAGGTAAGCTTCTAGCTTGTTTTCTGATGCATTTAGCTAGATGCTAGTTTAGTGTAAGCAGCTCAGTAAACACTTGTTGAATGAATATTGTTAATATTGTCGCTGTTATCTTTGGAAAATTAAACAAGAAAAATCAGTTCTTAATGGAGAAGATTGCGTAACTGCATGGACAAAATGCCCCTGAATTCTTAGGAAAAAAGCAGGGGATCTGTAAAATCTGACTGGGGAGCGAGAATGCAGGCTCAGAAGATGTACAGGAAGGCGGAGCCTTAATTGGCAAACACCACAGTTTAAATGAAGAAAGTATGCTGGCAGAGGGATTGGCGGTTTCATGAAATCTAGGAAGTTTGAGGCAAATGCAACTGTTGAAGAGGAGGCTCCAACCCTTCCCGTCAGAGGTGTCTGCAGCTTGGAAACAGATCCATCAAACTTTCACAGTTTAATGACAGTAACCATAGAAGTCAACCAACTGACTCCCCTTATCCTGAAATTGGCTCTCGAAGCAGCTTTCTGGTTATAACTTCATTAATGGTTGCAAATGAGAAGTGTGGGGGCAGGTTTGGCTGGCATGATGATTTTTTTAAATCTTTACAAATTGATTGCTATTATTTATAAATCATGAAATTTCTCATATAAATCTGAATTTCTAACTTCTGAAACCTCAGAAGCTCTGGAAGCCCCAAACCTCAAATAGCAACAATTAGGTGGAGATCCTACTGGCTGCATATTTTAAAAGAGGAATAGGGTCCCCTGTTCAGCACAATCCCCACAACTCCCTTTCACCTTGCACCTGGCCCATTCGTTTCTTTACCTACCTGGCTTCCTACGCATTGGAGTTTTTTATCACTCCAGAGAGCCAGCATGCTAGCTAGCTGACACAGTATGCTGAATTATGTGTCTTGCTGCAAATTAATGAATGGTTGCTCAGACTTTTGCATCTGCCTCTTATGGGTTTAGTTAGGGTGAGTCAGTCCCTTGGGCTGCCTCACCTCTGAACACACAAACCAAAACGAAATGTGCCCGACTGCCCAAAGAGGTCCTGCCTGATCTGACACCGACTATCCTCTGAATAGCACTCTCAACTTACCAATTATCTTCATGGATTCTTCAAAGCCCAGAGAACAAACTGCCAAATGATGTCTGAAGGGCAGGAGAATCATTCACCAGCTGAGCTGCAAATGAGACACTGACCCAGTTAATCTGTGAACCTACTGCAGATGCTTGAAAAACTCTGTGTGTTTATGAACGTCCTTGAAGGACCCAGCCTCAGATGTCGCCTAATTGTCTTGCGCATAACAAAGGCCAATGGAAAATTGCTATCGACAGACTCATTCCTGCCTTGGTTCCATTGCCATCTCTTTGTGGCTTTCTTCATTAGCTCTCTTTTCCTTTCAGAGAAAGCCCATGACCTTGTAGGCTTTTTCACTTCCTTTCTGAATCTGCATGGTCACCCCTATAATGGCATGAAGGTGTCTTTCTGCTACCCCAGGATCCCTGGCCGACCAGAAACCACAGATGCCCTCTCAGCTTGCAGCCTACCCTTCTCATTTCATCTCAGCTGGAGAGGGTCTTTGCAATTCACACTTTTTTTTCCTTTTCTCACATCAGAGCAAAAGCAAACAATAATTTAAAGAGCATCTTTTTATAAGAAGAAAAACCTATGGCTTTCAACACAACCAGAAAGGAAGCCATTTGTTGCTGCCTGGAATGAGCTGTCAGCATGCACTTGGTGTTGCTTCTCCACTGGGGGTGATAGATGTGCCCTGAGCCATCTGTACTTCACAACCCGTCTCATGACCAATGCTTGCCATTTGCAAGTCACATTAAGAGGACAATCTGTGGTCAGACACTGAAGCTAACAGGTTTAAGAATGGACTAAACCCTTGGCTTCATTATTGTGGCTCCAGCAACCACAGTAACCAGCTCAGACATCCATGCACCTTCACAGGCAAAATACCTCAATCATTTCCCTTTTTCTTTACAGTAAGAAAATAAATACTGAAAATTATAACATCTGTAAAAAGAGCAAGCAAAAAAGGAGAAAATTACATGCTCTCCTTTGGGAATGTGTAGAAAATAACCTGTATTATATTCTACACACAGGATTCAGGGATGTCTGCAGATCCCCTCCCTCCCAGCTAACTTGGGGTGGAGATCACACTCCAGCATCCTCTTGAACAGCACATCTAACTATCTTTTTCTTCCCGGGATGAGGAATAAACTGAAGGCTTAGGATGTGAATACCAAGAAATTCAAAGATATTTGGGCTGCAAGGCCAGTTTTTGCTTAGATGGAAAGAGAGCTCGTATCTTTAACAAGGCTTAGTCCTTTTATCCCACCACTTGTCTTCAGGACTTAGCTTGAAGATGTGGTCCTGGAGGGTCACAGTTACAGCATTTTGTTGGTCCATAAAGAATCCTTCATGACTTAATTCCATTGTGCTTTTTTAGATTTATATTAAAAATAACATAATACAAATCTCCAAATGTACCATAATCTCTAAAATAAGATCCAAAGGTGAATGGAAATAAACATCAACAATTATATAACCAAATGTCCAACTCCATAGGCTCAAGACATCACATAATATTCCTTGAAACTGAAGCCATTAATCTCAGTGTCAAATAAATACATGAGTTGGAGGAACCATTTTTACTCATTTGTCTTATATGGTCTGACTTTTTTTCATCCAAATGAAATTTAAAGGATGTTAGCCTATTCAGACAAAAATTTTTCTACTCTGGAGGACAACTTAAATAGGCATTACTTAGCAAGATAATCACTGCCTTTCATAATTCTATTTAAAGAGATTTTCGTTAGAGTCCTCCAGTGCCTTAGGCACTTAGGTGTTTTTGGTTTGGTTTGGTTTGGTTTTTGCATCTAAATGATTGATATCAACCTACTCTCTCCTGTCACCCAGGAGAATCGTCCCCAACAAGCAAAAGTGAAGTCAGCTCCAAGAGCACTGATGAATAACTCTCTGGTTCTGGGGGTGTTAGAAACATATCTCTCTTAAATTGCAGGTAAGAACAAACCCACATAAACAATAAGGGTGTATCTGTCGGTCCCGCAACTGTAAATTATTAAGGGGTAAGAAATTTACTTGTAGGTGACTGAATAGTGTGGGAAAGCACCGCGATGCTCGTGGGCTGGAGTAGAAGATGTGACCCAAGGCAGACATCTGGGGACAGGGTTAGACCAATGCGAGATTCTTCCCCGTGTCTGTCAGAGATGGTAATGGTTAATTATTAGGCAGAAGGTACTCGGAATTAATCCAAGGCTGGATCTGGCCTCAGATGAGGAGTATGTGGGAAAGAACTTGAGAGAGTCTAGACTTGGAGAGAAGCAGCTGAGAGAGAAACCCAGTGTGAGGAGACTTGAGCAAAAGGTCAATGTCCAAACTGAATTCAGGGAGGGAGGAAGCCAAAAAGAACTTGTTTTCTCCCAGAACTGGGGTAAATAAGAGAGGAATGTAGCTAGTTAAGCTTTCTGAAGTGAGAGGAAGGAGTGAAGATGAGAAGCCAGACTCTTCTATGAGGTTATCAGTACATGTAAAACGGCATGGTGCCCACCCAGAATGTTTACCCCTCCTACTGAAAAATAAAGGACTTACTTGCTAATGAGAGGGATTGATTAGAATGAGTTCATATGGAGGAGAGGAGGGAATCATGGCAGTGTGGCATAGAAAGAAGACAGCAGCCTGGCATGGTGGTGTGTGTCTGCAATCCCAGCTACTCGGGAGGCTGAGGCGGGAGGATCGCTTGAGCCCAGGAGTTGGAAGCTGCAGTGAGCTATGATGGCAGCACTGCACTCCAGCTCGGGCAACAGAGCAAGACCCCATCTCTAAAAAAAAAAAGAAAAGAAAGTTCTGCCATTAACAGTGGACGACCTCAGGCATGTCATTCAAAGGCATGTCATTCAAAGGGCCTCAGTGCATTCCTCTGTAGCAGAATAAGCCAGTCCACTGGTCAGCCAGGCAACATGTATACATTGGACAAATATCCCCAGCACGGTCCCCAGAGAAGCCTGCATGGATTTTACAGTCTGGGGTGCAACTAGATAATCTTGAAGTTTCCTTCCAGCTCTAAAATGTTGACCTGCTGTGCAGAAAAGAGCTCAGGCTTGCAATTCATTTCTTTGAGAAAAACCCGATTTGATTCCCAGCTCTGACAACTACTAACTGTGAACTTGGAAAAATTACTCTCCCTAAAGCTCAGGGAGGTCTGTAAAATAGGCATGATACTTAGCCTTCTGTCAGCCATTGTAAGAGATACCCTTCTGCAGTACAGCATTGCCACAGGGAGGCCCCTACGTTCCCAGCCCCCCTGCATCTAGGTCTGGCCAGAGGACTAGTTCTTGATGAGGCCAAACCTTACGAGAAGATTTCGTGTGTTTTCTTCCACTTCCATTGGGGGGTTGGGAGGGAGATCACCTGGCTAGAGTTGCCCATTTATTTTTCCCTATGAACTTTATCATCAACTTGCCCATTTCCCAATAATATCCTGTTAATATTTCTTTTTTAACCAGGATCATGGCATAAGTTATCTTAGGTAAAATTGACATCTTTAACATTTGAATTGCCTTATATGGAAACATTTTATGTCTTTTCCATTTGTTCAAGTCTTTAATGTGTTTCTGCAGGGGAATTTTTAAAGTTTCTTAGGTTTATTCCTATGCACTTTATCTCTTTTGTTCTGTTAAAATTGAAATCTTTTCTTCTAGGAATCAAACCACACCTCCCTACCATAATAATTAAATTTCAATCTCATCAATCCCCTCTGTGCCTTGCAAAGTTTTAGCAGTTTTTTCCGCTGCCCCCTGGCAATGGCAGGGCAGGGCAGGGCAGGGCAGGGCAGCAGCAATTGGGATGGATTTGCATCTTGGTGTCCACTGGCCAAGTGTTCTGGTCCCATGAATGGTATTGATGATGACTGGTTCTCTCTTAGACAAAGTGTATCAGCAAGGGTACTATGATCTGTCTAGGATGGACAGCCAACCAGTAATGGCTTAAATACCTGTGTTTGTTTTTTAATCTCACACAGTAAGTCCAGGTAGGTGACTTGGCAACATCAGCTGAGAGGCTCTGGAATGTTAGGATCAAGGTCTCCTCTATTCCCTTGGCTTTCCTCTTTTGGTCCCAAGGTAGTGCTTCAGCTTTGGCCAGCAAGTCCACATGCCAGGCAGGAAGAAGGAAGGAGGGCAACTACAGAAGGGCCCTTTATCTAGGAAGCAAAGATTTCCCATAAATACTGAGATGTTGGTTTATGCCTGGTGGACCAGAAGTGGGTCATGTGGCTCCACTGTAGACAAGGGAAGTGAAGAATACAGCTCTTTCTCAAAACTGCATTTTCAAAACACACACACACACACACACACACACACACACACACACACACAGTGATTCTACCAGAAAAGGAGACAGGGAGAATGGATATTGGTTGAATAAGCAACTAGAAGTCTATGCTATTAAATACAATAGTACAATTAAATGCATTTGATATCTGTGTGATTAATTTTCTTTTGAAAACCTCTGTGTCTTTGGAGAAGTATGACAGAGACTGCTAGTTATCTATCACCATCATTCACTATCTCTTCCTCCTTGGAACCAGACACTGGATTCAGGACCACCATGTGTTTGCTAGCCTCCTCTGTGGCTAGTGTGGTCATGTGCCTGAGTTCTGGTCTATGAAATGCAAGCAGGAAAGTTGGGTAAGGCTTCCTAGAGGGCTCCCTTAAACAGGGTACCCTTTTATCCTTCCTGACGTCTTCCTTCCTGCTGCCTGGATATACTAAGGATATATGGGTATAATATAGCCATAAAATGTGCTGGCTGTAGCTCCCAGCAGCGTGAGTGATAATGACCACCATTGCTGAGGCCTTCCTACATGCCCTAGAGCTAATGCATCCCATTTCGTACTCACAACAACCCATGAGGTAGGTGCTAGTTTAACCATCCACTTTTTAAGGATGAGGTAGCTGGGGCTTTGAGACACTAAGTAATTTGCTGTGGGCCAGCTCGGAAGTAGTAGAGCCAGCATTTGAACTCAAGCCATCTGACTCCATAGTTTACTTTCATCAACACCACATCACACTGCTCACTGCCCAGCCTTCCTGGTAACTAGCAGAGGAAGGTAGGGAAGCAGCCACAAGTAGGTCATCTGGAGTCTGTGTGACAGTCTGTATGTGATTTCCATGTCTGTCCATCCCTGTGACCAGAGGCTCCTTCTAAACACCTAAGTCCTTCTGCTCACCAGCTGCATTGCCCTGGTCACTTCTCTGTGCCTCCGTCACCTCGTGGATTGAGTGTGAGGATGAAATGGGTTAATGTGGGTGAAGACCTTAGCACTGGGCATCACTCCCGGAGAGCACTCATTCAGGGTTAGCTATTACTGCCGTTACTGTTGTCATTTCCCAATGTCACAATGCCTACCCGAGGCTCACACTTTCCCCCGTGTAAACCAGGGCTTACTTGTCCATTATGACAATCACTCCAGCTACAACAGGCTTCCCGGGAACAATGAGAGGAAAGAGGCAGTGCATGAGCCTGGGAAACCAGATGCCCCCAGACAACTCCTGAACCCAAGGCTGTATTCCAGACAGTCCCTGGATAGCACCAGGCCTGGTGAAGGATGTCTCATCAGCACCTCACCCACCCCTCACAACTGCTCAGGACTCTGTCTTCTCTGTTCCTACAGGCAGGGCCCAGGATTGGCCAAGAAAGGTTCTGGGCAAGGAAGTCATTTGTTCCAGGGTCAGCACTGAAACTGATACGGCCCCTCAGGAACCTCCTAGACCCCTGACCCAGGCCCAGGCCAGAAGGGGAATCCCAGAGCCTACAGCAGCCCAGACTTCAAAAATCTGCCTGTATCTCTTTTCCCAGACTCAGACTGGGTAGGAAAGAGGCGGTAGTCTTTCCACTGCCTCAGTCACACCCCTTGATCAACAGCCACACTGTTGTATAGGAGTCCGGTCCTTAGGTCTTCTCTGCCCTTTGCTCACCCCTGCCCTGTCCCCCTTCTTTCTTTCACTGCCAAACACGTGGAGCCTTATCTGGCCCCTTGTCTTCATGTTTTGCCTTGAGGCATGGTATAGACCAGCTAAAATCATCACCCCACCTCTCGTGATACTTCCCCACCCCTCATCCACACGTGGAACAAGGCCAGGGATGTCTTCTACATGGAAGTCTCTACGTTAACTCATCCCGCAGACTCTGAGCCAAGGGAATATTGTTGGGAGCTTGTCACAATGCCCAGGGTTAGCATATAACAATAATAAAATGGCACGTTGTCTCAAACAGCATCAGTGAAACTCCACAGCACACCCAAGGTCTCAGAGAGGTCTCCTTTGTGTAGGTATGTGGACATGATTATCCTGCCACTCAATTCAATAACTGGATAGGTTCTAGACAATTCATTTAGCAGAAGGAGATCTTGCGTTAACTCTCCACCCTATTACCTGTCTCTGGTTTCACTTAAGTTTCTCCATGTAGCCCCTTTGTGTTCTGCTGATGAACATGCTTCTCAGGGACTCCTCTGGCCGTTGGTGGTAATGACAGAAAGAGCTCAATTCACACTTCTACCTATTGTTGATTCTCCACAAAACGACCCTTCTTGCCACATTGCATGTTGTGGAAGTCAAAATATAGATACAAATCTCTGAAATAAGACGTTTTATTAGGGAAGAAAGAATTGCAATTCCGGGCATACATGCAGACTGGTGGTCTTCAGTATGTCCAGGGAACAAAGAGAAGGTTAGATGTTTTATTTTTTTAAAAAGAGAAATGTTACATATTGCTCTTTGAGAAAGTTCACTGGTACTAGTAAGGTTTTGGGGAGCTGGCAAGTTTTGATTGATAAGTGACGGCAGTGGGTAAAACTATTCAAGTTACAGGAAGTTGTTTCAGCAACTGTTAGATAAAACTGGTTTCAGGTTGCAGCAGGCAGTTTCAGCAGCCAGGCTTGCAGAGAACTACATTCTTAGAGCAATGTTCTGTGCCCTGAGTGCTTTTCCCCCTGCCTCTCAACCCTGTTTTACTTGGGTATGACAAGAATGACCCAACTCATATGATTAGCTTTCACAATATCAATAGATTTCAGATCTAGGTGGGTAGGATGACTTAGTCGCTCTGATGGTGGCCTACTAAAGCCCTCTTTTGTGTCTTCCTCTGGTCCTTAGAGCACCAGAGAATTTTCAGAAAAACAAAGGAATGTCTTCTACAACCTCTCTTTTAGGTTAGGCCCACTACTTGATGGCTCCTGCAGCCCATGGGCATAAATCTCATGACCACTTGGTCACTGACAATCCCAACTCAGCTAGGTGGTCTCCCATAGCCTGGATGACCTGAGCACTATGTTTCAAAAAGGGCTATCAACAGAACAAGCTGTATGTGCTCCAGATTAGGCATCACCTGTGGAATGTGGGAGAAAGGATATCCCACATGTGATAGAAGGCAGACTTTTAGGGGAAACTTACAAGCAGAGAGTCCTTAAGAGAAGACTTGGGGCCTCCAAGCTCTCCTCATCCCATGGAGAGGTCAGGAGTCAGGGCACAGCTGGATATGCCTTGCCCTGTGCTCCATCTGCGAACTTCCCCTCTGTCACTCTGTATTTTTATAGGGTAACCATGAGGGTACCCTCACAAACAGAAGAAAATAGTCTGAACGTAAGCTCTGGCTGTCCAGGGGGATGGCAGGCCAGTGCTGATAGCACCTGGAGACCTTGTGGGAAGTCGAGACTGCATGCAGTCCTCTGCACTGAGGGAGGGAGGGTCACTGAGCCCAGATGGCTTGTTGCCAAGCAACCTGCAGAGAGTGTCCATGGTCATCCAGTGGACTATCTTGTTTATTTCTGCACAGGGGAGGATGCTGCACACTGGCAACATAATGTGTTTGGGGACACAGACCTGTAACCATTGTGGTACAGATTTTGTAAACTTTTCTTTTTTTAAGGATGGTTGACTAAAGACAATTCAAATGCTTGGTTTGAATTTACAAATAGAGACATGTGCAGTTAGTCTCAGTGTGTAATTCCTTTCTGAATACTCTTACCATTAAATAGGTTTCCCACCACATGACTTTTTGGCTACAAAATTTTCCTAGGCTACTACTGGTTTATTTTTTAAGTTATTATTATGAAAATTATCAAACATTCACAAAAGTAGAAGTATTAGTATAATGTTTTGTTTTATTTTTTAGAGATGGAATGTCACTCTGTCTCCCAGGCTAGAGTGCAGTGGCATGATCATAGCTCACTGTAGCCTCAAACTCCTGGCCTTAAGCTATCCTCCCACCTCAGCCTCCCAAGTAGCTGGGACCACAGGTGTGAGCTACCATGCACAGCTATTTATTTTATTTTATTTTTTTGTAGAGATGGGGTCTCACTATATTGCCCAGGCTGATCTTGAACTCCTAGTCTGAAGTGATCCTCCTGCCTCAGCCTCCCAAAGTGCTGGGATTATAGGTGTGAGCCACTGTGTCTGGCCAGGAAGAGTATTAATATAATGAATCCACATTACCAATCACTGAGCTTCAGTGATTATTA
Source organism: Lemur catta (assembly GCF_020740605.2). Lineage (NCBI taxonomy): Eukaryota > Metazoa > Chordata > Mammalia > Primates > Lemuridae > Lemur > Lemur catta. The sequence continues at coordinate 27,813,455 of NC_059128.1, forward strand.
ACATATTGCCAATTGTGATTCGTCCAGACTACCACACCCTTTTCTTCTTGCTGGTTTTTTTTTTCTTTTTACAGTTTTACTGAGGTATAATTTATATATAATAAAATTCATCCATTATAAGTGTACAGGTCAATGACTTTAGGTAAATTTACATATCTATGCAACTATTACAAATGTCTATTTTTAACACATTTTTCAACACCACATAAAGTTCATTGGTTCCACTTGTCAATACCTGCTTTTACATCCAGCCCCAGGCAAACACCTACTTGCTTCCTGTCTATATAAATATGCTTTACAAATTTTTATATGGACATAATGTTTCATTTTTGAGTAATATCTAGGAGTGGAATTGACGGGCCATATGTTAAGTTTATGTTTAACTTTTTAAGAAATTGCCAAATTGTTTTCCAAAATGGCTATACCACTTTACATTCCCATTAGCAATGTATTAGTGTTACAGTTTTTTCACATCCTTACTGATTCTTGTTATTGTCTGGCTACCTTATTGTGATTTTGATTTACATTTCCCTGATTTGTATTACCCATTAATGATGTAGAGCATCTTTTCATATGCTGATTGTCCATTTACATATCTTCTTTGAAGAAGTGTCTATTTAGATCCTTTGCCCATTTTTAAATTGGGTTATTATTGACTTGTAAGAGTTCTTCCTGTATTCTGGATACAAGTCTCTTATCAGATATGATTTCCAAAAACTTTCTCCCATTCTGCCAGTTATCTGTTTACTTTCTTGATGGTATCATTTGATGCACAAAAGTGTTTAATTTTGATGATGTCCAATATTTTTTTTCTTCTGTTATCTGTGCTTTGGATGTCATATCTAAAAACTGATTACCTAATACAAGGTCACAAAGATCTATGCCTATGTTTTCTTCCATGAATTTTATAGTTTTAGCTCTTTCATTCAGGTCTTCACTCCATTTCAAATTAATTTTTATAAATGGTGCGAGGTAAGGTTCCTCATTTATTATTTTGCATGTGAATATCCAGTTATCCAGTCTTTATTGAAAACTGTTGTTTACTCATTGAATTTTCTTGGTACTCATGTCAAAAAACAATTGACAGTAAATGTGACAGTTTATCAACTAGATTCTGTTGCCATCTATGTCTATCTTTATCAGTATTTTATTGCCTTTATTACTATAGCTTTGTAGTAAGTTTTAAAATCAGGAACTGTCCAACTTCATTATTCTTTTTCAAGATTGTTCAGCTATTTTGGCTCCCTTGAATTCCCATACAAATTTTAGGATCAGCTTGTCAATTTCTACAAAGGAACTAGCTGGGATTTTAGTAGGGATTGCATTGTATCTACAGATCAACTTGCGGAGTATTGCTATTTTAGCAATATTAAATCTTCTGATCCATGAATGTGAAATGTCTTTCCATTTATTTAGGTCTTCTTTTAATTTCTTTACAGGATATTTTGTAGTGTTTAGAGTATAAGTTTTATACTGCTTTTGTGAAATTTATGCATAAGTATTTCATTCTTTTTGATGCTATTGAAAATGACATTGTATTCTAAATTTTATTTTTGGAATGTTCAATGCAAGTGTATAAAAACATAATTGATTTTTGTATATTGACCTTGTATCCCACAACCTTGTGGAACTTGTTTATTAATTCTAGCAGTTTTTAAGTAGATTCTTTAAAGTTTTCTATATACAAATTATGGCATCTACAAATAGAGATAGTTTTATTTCTTCCTTTCAAATCTGGATGTCTTTTACTTCTTTTTCTTGCCTAATTGCCCTGGGTAGAAGATCTGGTATAATGTTGAATAGAAGTGAGAAAATATCTTTGTTTTGTTCCTCATCTTAAGGAAAAAGCATTTAGAGTTTTATCAGTAAGATATTAGCTGTTGGCTTTACCAAGCTTCTCACTCCACCATGCCCAAAGTCTCCTGTCCCACACAAGTGGCTATTCTAGGTCCTTTGCATTACCATATGAATTGTAGGATCAGCTTGACAAATTCTGCAGAAAAGGCAACAAGGATTTTGATAGAGCTTGTGTTGAATCTGTAGATCAATTAGGTGAGTATTGTTATCTTAACAACATTAAGTCTTCTGGTCATAAACAAGGTGCATGTTCTAAGGTAGAAATCTACCCACTTTCTCAAGAATGGACCTCCAGAGAGCCTCCAACTCCTTGTACCATAAATTATACTCTAGTAAACATCCTCACAAATATGTATGTCTCCTTATGAACTCATGTGAGAAATTTTTTGGAAAATATAAGCAGGACTAGAATGGCAGTACATATGGTGTGAGTATATTTAACTTTGCCAAGCAGTGCTAAACTGTTCTGCAAAATGGCTATGTCAGTCTGCCCTCCCACTAGCAGTTCATGTGAGTTTTCAGATTTCCAAAATCCATACCAATAATTGTCATTATCAAGCTTTCAAATTTTTGACACTCTGGTATATGTGACATAATATCTTGTTTTAAGTTTCATGTATTTGATAATCAATGAATTTGAGTATCCTTTTTTATGTTTGATAGCCTTTTTATTTTCCTGTCTATAACTCATGTGCTCATGACCTTTGCCCGTTTTTTACTGGGGTTTCTGTCATTTTCTCAATGATTTGGGGAGTTTGTTACATATTCCAGATCCTTGATATTCAGCTGGAAGATTGTTAGAAACACAGAATTCATGGCTCCATTCCAGACCTACTGAATTAGAATTTGCAGTGTAACAAGTTCCCCAGGGAATTCCTATGCCTAGTGAAGTTTGAGAACCATTGTTCTAGATATCAATCCCTTTTCAGTCTTAAACATTGCAAATATTTTCTTTTATTCTATCAAAAGGCAACATTTATCTTGTTTAAAAAAATACTTAATTTTGATTTAAACAAATATAATTTTTGTCTTAAGGTTTATGCTTAGTTCAAAACAATATTGTCTACGCTTTTTCCTATTAACTCTATAGTTTAAATTTTTATACTTCTTTTATTTTTTAGTTCTTTAATACTAACCTTTTATATTTAGTTATTTCATGTTTTATATTTAGTTCTTTCTTCTGTCTTGAGTCTATCTTTATCTGTGATGCTAGGTAGGCATCCAGTTGTACTTTTAACCATTTAGTGGTCACTTTTCCAAGCACCATTTTTCAGACAAGCCAACCAGTCCTCATTAATTTGTGGCATAAGTTACCTTATGATAAGTTCTCATATACATTTGGGTATTTCTTTCTGAGCTTTCTATTCTGTCCTTTTAGACCATGTGGCTGTTCTTGTGCCAATACCACACTGTTTTTGTCTTAACTCTGTGATACACTTTATATTTGATAGGGAAAATGCCCCTGTGTATGCTAATTAAAATTATCTTAGCTATTTATAGACTTCAACTTTTTCCTTATAAATTTTAACAAAAAGCTTAATAAAATCCTCAAACAGCTAAAAATCAGATCTTCATTGTGAGAATATTAAATGTTTAGATAATTGGAGTGGGGAGGGAATGACATGTTTATAATATGTTGTCCTATCCTAGAACATGGAGTCTCTCTCCACTTATCAAATCTTTTTTTGTATCCTTTATAAAGGACTGGATATTCTTGGTTAAGTTAATTCTTTGATCCATTTTATTTTTGATACTATGGTGAATAGTGTGTTGTTGTTCTTATATTTTCTAGTTAATTATTACTATTATAAAGAAATAGCATCTTTCATTGATCTTTAATCCAGCAATATTGCTGGGGTAGTTTTAAAACATGTCCACATATTCTTTGATTCTCTTCCCTTCAAGAGGTAGAGCCTATTCCTCACCTTGTGAGTGTGGATTTAGTGATTCACATCTAGCAAATAGAATATGGGGAAAATGATGATGTGTGACTTGTGAACTAGCTTGTAAAATATATTACAGTTTCTTCTTACTCTATCCTGTGTCACTTGCTCTGGGTGGAGCGATATGCCATATCATGAGGACACTCAAGCAGCACTATGGAGAGGGCCACATGGTGAGGAGCTGAGGCCTTTGCCAATGGTCATGTGAGGGAATCATCTTGGAAGTGAAGCCTCTGGCTCAGTCTAGTCTTCAGACAACTGTAGTCCCACCAACATCTTGACTACAACTTCATGAAAGACCCTCAACCAGGATCACCCATCCAAGTTGCCAGTGACCACATATTACATGATTCTGTTCATATGAAATGTCCAGAATAGGCAACTTTATAGAGACAGAAAGTAGATTAGTGGTTGCTTATGGATGGGGGCAGAGGGATAAATGGATAGATAGTAGGTAAAGGATTTGGAGTTTTTTTTTTTTTTTTGAGGTGATAACAGTGTTCTAAAGTTTACTCTGGTGATGGCTACACATACCTATGAGTATACTAAAATCCATTGAATCTTATACTTTAAAGGGATGAATTATATGGTATGTGGATTATATCTCAGTAAAGCTATTTAGAAATGCAGGCAGGGTTTTCCCTTTCTCTTGTACACCTCCCCAGCACCCGTGAGGGATCTGGGGGGTTGAGGGGTGACAGACACAGAAATCACCCAGCAGAGTGGGCAATGAGTGTGGCTATACTCTAAAGCTCAGCCATTCTCAGCTTCTCACTTGGAATCTTTTCACTCTTCTTTTTAACACACAGTCATGACAGTCCCAACTACCTGGTTTCCTAGCCAACACAAAACTAGAAGCAGCTAACTGGATGTTGGAGGTAAGCCCCTGTCAGATGTGATAAGTATCAAATAAAAGGAAGGGAGAAGATAGAAAACCCTGAACTTGAAAATCACAGCAGTAACTTAACACAGGTGCAAAGAAACTTACATCTCAATAGGCATTTGTAGGTTTCCTGTTCTGTAGAAACAGAATTCCTATCCTGAGTCATTGTCCTTTGAAAGATCACACTATGCTCAAAATACTATATTTCAAAGAGCAGAGATATATGCATAATAAAATTATATATTTATATATGTATGAAAATTTTCATTCAGAAAGGTAAAATTTTTTTTTGTTTTTTTGCTGCACCCTGGATTAAAAAAAATTTTAAATAGTGACACAGAGAAAAAAATTGATAAGAATTAAACTTTGTAAATAGCCCATTCCTGCTTACTCTAAATTAATAAAGATGAACCTGATATTGAAAACAGCTGCAGAGCACAGACTTATTTGCAAACATCAGTGATTCTCACATAGTAATATTCAGCGAAATTCCAGAATCCCTTCCTTAAACAAATATTGAATACCTACGATACGCCAGGTGCTGTCATCACCCAACCGCGTTGTATTGCCCGCTGCACAGAGAAGAGCCAATACACTGAGACAGCTAGGGTTGCAACAGAGAAACGGTTTAATTCTGCAAAGCACTAAGCGAGGAGATGGGAGGAATTCCTCAAGTCCACCTCCCCGAGAATTTGGGAGATAGGGTTTTTAAAGATAGTTTGGCAGGCAAAGGATTAGGCAATTGGGTTTGCCAATTGGTTAGGTTCAGGGCCAAATTATGGGGGTGTAGAAATCATCTTCTTGTGTCGAGTCAGTTCCTGGGTTGGGGTCACGATTCCAGCTGAGTCAGTTTCTTGGGACGGGCTGCCCCTCTGGGTGGGTCAGCCAATCCCCTGGAATGTAGACCGGAAGATATCTCAGAAGCTACCTTTAGGTTTCGAAAAGGTGATGTTATCTGCGGAGAAAGTTAAGAATTTTTATGACCACCAGCTATGTGACTCCAGAGTAGCAATTATAGAGAAGCAAACAGGGGACAGTGGCCGATTATTATTATTTTCAGCAAGGCCTGTGCCTTCGTAGAGTTTTAGGCTCTTGCCACAGTTCCCGCCTTGCACCCCCTGACTGATTTGTAAAGGGTGGTTTGTGCTGTGTTAGGCAAAGTGAGGAAATAAAAGTAAGTCAGATCTGGTAGCCGTTCTCAAAGAGCCTGGGCCTGGTGGCTGAGAATCTGGATTATGGATCCCTCCTTACATATTCACCCAGGTGCTTTCCTCTAGTCCCAACTCCGCTCCCCAGTGCCTCACCTGTCCACCTCCCTCAGCTGCAGCCTGCCTGGCCCAGTGGGCCCTGACAAGGCTCCCACGTGCCAGAAACCAACCGTCGCCTCTCACACCTTCTCTTGTAACAAAAGCAGATCCAGTAACTCAGAAAAGCTCTATCTGGAAACTTCCTGCTTTCCTTCACTGCTGCTTAAACGGAGTGTTGCTATTACAGTAATGAAAAACAACTTAATTATCCAGTGGGAAAATGAATCCGTGCCCCTTTCCAGTGTTCCGAGTCCCCACACAGCTCAGTTGTGCCTCCAACAAGAAACCGGTTGCTAGGAGACCAGCAGCAAACTTCAAGAGACGGCTGGTTTCTGCCTTTGTTCTCTGAAGTTCTCTGTCCGATCCCAGCCCAGAAAAACAAAAATGGAGAGCACATGTACCCTATTCCATAACTTCAGAGGAGACTTTGCATGTATTATTAGTGAAATAATGGAACTGTTTTTGAACATACAACAAAACAGAGTCACAACTTTTAAACTTTTACCTGTAACTCTGCCGTCTGGTTTCTTTGGGATGTCAGCAGGATAGAAACCCCTATGAGGCTGTGAGGGCTTTTTTCTTTTTCTTTTCATGTTCCTTCCTGCAGAAATATGAAGGCGATGAATTGGATCACAGAAAGAAACCTAAAAGAACCAAGAAATTTCTTCAACACTGAATTTGCAATGTAAAGGCTTGACTTGGTTAGTCAAATAGGCTGGATCTCTTAGAAGATATGGGAATCCAATTAAATGACGGAAGTCCTAACATATTCACAAAGAAAATGTGCAACATCAATAAGAGATTATGAAATATCATGCGCCACAGGCATGTCTAATTTGTTCTTCTAGGGGCAGGCAGTAAACAGGATGTTGAGAAATTGAGATTGGGGTCTCTAAGTCGACAGAAGCCCTTAGCATGGCACATTTGTAAACAGGAACCCTGCCAGCATCCTGGGCTGGGGCTCCTGTGATCTTTTCAGCATTTCCTGAAATTTTCTGTCTGGGACAGGCTGACCTCGGTATAATCCCGGGAGCTCTCCTTTATGCCTGAAATAGCTAAAAGGACTGGAAGGGCCCAGTCCAGTCTGTAAAGACTAAAATACTGACAATCTAGCCCTTTACATAAAAACTTCTGCTTTAAATCAATGCCAAAAATTGAGATTTTTTTTTTCAGTTCTTCACTTTAAAATATTTTTTTATTAATACAATATTTATAAAGCCAATTAAAAAGATTAATTTTAACTTCCTTGTTTTCTGCTGATAGCTCAATGATATATATAATAAATGTTAGACAGTCAGTATGACTTTTATCCCTAGTAAAATCTGATTTGGATATATTATATGTAGGGTTTCTTTCCTCACTTTATTACTCATAAACTAACAATCTCGTTTTGAATTCTCCATCCTGGAGAGGGATTATTTCTTTAATTCTTATCCAGCTTACATGTTTCAGCCATTCTAGCATCAAATTTCAAAATCATTTCTACTAAACTTTAAAATTATTTGTTTTCTGTAAATATTGTGCTGTTATTACCAAAGGCATCATTATACTTGGCTAAATATTGGACACGTAATATGATTAATTCAAGCCTTCACACCTATTTCCTTGTCTTTGTTAAATACCCTGACTTTTGGCTGTTTATCCAGCCTGCCTTTGACAGTTTTAATCATGGCATGAGGGACTTTTGATATGCAAGCCTGCTCACTTTTGGTGTTTCCAGTTATTAAAAAATTTATGCAGTCCATTTCTCTGAAGATTTTCTACCTTTTTTCTCTTTTCAGCTTTCTTTTCAGAGCATCAATGCCATATTTTCTGTTTATTTTTTTATAATTTCTTCTTAATCTTTATTTAAAAAAATTTTTTTAGGAAGTGGGGGTTGTGAGGAGGGGTGTTCAGTTGCCTTGTTTGTTTCTGTTGAGACAGAGTCTCACTCTGCCGCCCTGGGTAGAGTGCAGTGGAGGGAGGTTATGTAGGTGGTGGGAAGTTTTGCCATCAGTCTCAGGAGAGGAAAATGAAGATTCTGGGCAGAAGACAATACAAACCATCAACAGAAGTTCTCTTTCCTCTGAACGACCTTCCAGGTTTAAGCAAAGCCATTGTCATCTGCTCAGTTCTCTAAGGATCCTTTTGCCCCCAGAGACTCCCTCTTCAACCCCCACCCCAGGTAGCCAGAAAAGTCTTTGAAAGAAATTGAGCCCTGGGATAGGGGGGATCACCTGGTCAACGGATGGTTACTCCCAGCCCCACCCGAGAGCTCAGACACTGGCAGGGCTAGGGTCCTGCGCACATCAAACTAGGGGCTCTCCGGGTCCGGGAGAGCCCCGTTCCGAGCCCAGCCTTCTTGCCTTCAGCGCGTCTCGCGGCACCGAAAGGGCCCTCCGCGCGAGAAGGCAAGTCGGGACGCGGACGGCAGAGGGAGCCAGCGGCCCGCTGTTGCGGCACAGGCGCTGCGCAAGCGCTTCTGGCACCTCCCGTGCGAGTTGGGACACGGAAAATGCAGACTGACTTATGTGGTTGCCTCCCAAGGGATCGGAGACGGGGCCCACTGCGGTTTTCTTACAAATTCATGATTTGTGTCACCCTGATGTGCCCACCTAATAATCAAACGGAAATACAGCTTTTGTCCTTTACTTTTCAGAGACTCACAGTATAATATCAAAGGGACTTGACTTTCCTTTTGGATTGTTTTGCCCCGGACAGTTCTTCCTCTCGGCTGGAACTCGATCGATCGCTGCCTCTTCCCTCGGGTTAATCCGTGGGCGAGCAGGACGGTGTCAGAGGGCCTTTCTGAGAGCCCTGAGCGCATTCATTGCTTGTTAGAAGCACTTTTTGGCAATGAAGCTAATCAACTCCTTAGCCAGCTGTCTGATAACGCCTGCTTTTTAACGAGGTACTGTCAAAGTGAGGCGCCCCTGTACTGTGTGCCAGAGTAACATTATTTCCAAAGAGAGGCTGACTGCAAGCAGAGCAACGCACCGAACCGGGGATGAAACGCCTCCTGAGCAAAACGCAGGGAAAGAAGTCGGGGAGGGCAGAGCGGCCTCCTTTCTCTGCCCCCTGCCCTGGAAGCCCTGGGGCGGCCATGCAGGTTTTCTTATTCTCGCCCTTGTATTGAGGAGGCGGAAGTCTGTGCACTTCCTGCTCGTGCTCTCGGCAGATTTCACAGGGCAGGTGCGTGAGTTTCTCGAGATGGGCACTAATAGTTCTTCCACTCTCTCTCCCGCGTTCTTCACTGGGGCCACCTGGTTATTTTTCAAGGCCCCGCTCGCTCCCTGCACTTACTCCCTCCACGGCACCACGGAGGCTTCGCCCCGCAGCTTCCACCTGGATGCCACAAGCCTCCCTCGAAGCCGGGAGGGTCCCGCACTGACAGCGCTGATCCAAGGAGCCGGGAGGGACGCTGGAAGGAGAAGCGTGAAGAGGCGCTGCGAGTAGGTGCGAGATCCGCAGGTGGCTGAGTGACACTTCCCGAGAAGGCCTGTCTAAAGCCACGGGCCCCAGTCCGGACAGTGGTGGGTGGTGGCCACGCGGCAGTCGGCAGGGTTACCGGGATCCTCCCTGCGGTGTGGAACTCACGTTTACGTCTAACGTGTTTTGTGCTAAGTCACAGGATGACGCTGTTCAACCACTGCACAGACTGAATGGGCCAGTAAGTTATAAGATGAAATTTAACCGAGATAAGTGCCAAGCCTTCTTCCCATCTCCTGCTTTGAATGGAGAAGGAGGACCCTAACACACGGCACGTGGCAACATCTCGGGTGTTGGGATCGCCTCTGAGCTCACCTGGCAAGGACGCCAGAAATCACAGGGCACCCTCAGTCTGCATCATAAGGATGTTGGATCCGGAATTGGAGCAGTGGGAACCCGTGCTGGGGCGCTGTGCTCATTTCTGCCTGTCTGCCTTTGAAAGGAACCCAGACAAACGTGACCGGGATGGCGAGGGGACAGAGGTGAGGGCAGGTAGCAGCAGTGCAAAGCCCAAGGATGCTTGGTCTGGGGGAAAGACTGGTATATGGAGACGATAAGGCGGCCACCTCCAAGCAGCGAAGGGCTGCCTCAGGGGACAGGGAATGGAGCCGGCCCGATAGGCTCACGGTGGCCCAGGGCACTGGATCCAGCACACCTGCATTCGCTCCCGCTGCACGAGCTGCCAACCTCCTCAGCTCTTCTCAACCTTGGCGTCCTCAGCTGTAAAATGCCGCGGCTGGTACAACTGAGCTCCCAGAGTCACCCCAGGACAGGATGACAGCTGTGAAGTTCTGCGCAAAGCGCCAGACACATGGTAAGTGCTTAATAAAGTTTACCTCTTGCTACTATGAGGTAGAAGTTAGAGATAGGCAGATTTTGATTTGGTGCAAAAGAACTTTCCAACACTGGGAGCTGCCTCTCCTCTCGACTGAGTACATTTTTTGCAGGTTATGAACACTCAGGTAATCATTATATTTAAAACATTATGTTTTTGTGTACTTTGCAGCCCTTACTACATTGAGTGCAAGTATTTCCCTTTGCCTTCAGGGAGAGGGTAATGATTGGGGTCTCCCTGCCTTTTGAGAAAGGAAAACGCTGCTTGGCCCCTGTCTGGTTTCTCCATGCAGACCCCTTCCCACCACTAGGCTGCAGAACAGCCAACCAAAGGGGAGGGGTAGAGAAGTCCCTGGGGAGGCTGTCCCTAGCCCGGGGCAGTGGGCAACATCACCCCTGTGAAGTGAGGCTCAGCCACTGTACAGCACAGGACCTGGGGAAGCAGAGACTGGCTGGACATGGCCGGAAAATTGAGGGGCATTCACACATGAGGATGTCCCTTCCGCCTCAGAGCAGCATCTGTCTTAGAGGGTCACAGTGACACCGGGAGATGCTCACTGCAGCCTGCAGATTGGATCATGGTTGTGTCTTTTCCCGATTCACTTCCTGCTATAGCCAGTTCCCTGGTGAGTTAAGGATTTGGATCCAGCTGGCTGGCAGGGCTTGTGGCTGAGCACAAGGCTCACAGGAAGGAGATGCTGAGGGGATTAAGCTGACAGGTCTCCTGTACTGAGCTCATACCCAGTCTCAAGGCACAGAGGGCCAGGCTGCCTCTCAGTACCTCTAGGTGACAGGCAGAGGGTGTCATGGCCCTGCAAACTTGAATTCTGGTGCATCACTTCCCTGGCAACAGAAGTGCAGCTGTCATTGGTGCTGCAGAGGAGGAAGCTTGGGAACATTCCTTTGCCACTTCGGCGGCTGACTCCCAGCTTTACACCGCGCTGGCTGGGGCTTCCCCGGACCACTGCCCACCAGCACCTCCTGTCTTTCTGCTAGCACTGAGATGACCTCTTCTGGAGGTCATAGGGCTGCCCCAAATATATAGCAAACCTTGTATTCTTACGAACGAGATGATGGCTCTTTTTTGGTCTTTGGCCTTGACTGGGCCAGGTGAGCCTGGAGGTCACACTGTATCAGACCTTCTTGGGACTGGCAACAATCATCAGTTTCTTCTGACGGCAAACCATAGGCCGAGCTGATGAGAAAAACAGAAGGGAATTATCAGCTGGTGATTCTCAGACACACAGGCTAGAAGGGGGAGGAGTGAGGAGCAGCAGGGCCTCACTGTCCAGCACAGATGTTCGAAAGGCCTGTCCTTGTCCCTAAGGCCGCCTGAGGGATGGGGTGCTGCCCTCAGGTGAAATTAGTATTTAACTGTGTTTCTTATGGCTCACATGAAACTTCTGGTATTCTGATCCTGAGGGAGGATTGTAGGAGTCTGTGAGAGAATGGGGCTCATTGCACTGGGGACTGGAGGAGAAAGACTGGCTGTGGCAGATTAGAGGTGGTGCAGATTCTTTGACAAGCCCCTTCCTGAGGGATGGGGTCCATTTCCCCTTTCCTTGACTCTGGCTTGACAAAGTATAAGGAAGTGACACTCTGATGTTTCTGGACACTTCTGGACCTAGGTTTTTTTTTTTCTTCTTCTTCTTTTCCTAGCTTTTTTTCCCCTTTTTTCTTTTTTTCTTTTTTGAGACAGGGTCTCACTCTATCACCTAGGCTGGAGTGCAGTGCTGCAATCATAGTTCACTGCAACCTCAAACTCCTGGGCTCAAGCAGGATTAGCTTCAGCCTCCCAAATAACTGAGACTGCAGGCACGTCCCACCATCCCTGGCTAATTTTTCTACTTTTTGTAGAGATGATGATCTCACTGTGTTGTTCAGGCTGGTCTCAAACTCCTGGCCTCAAATGATCCTCTCACTTAAAGTGCTGAGATTACAGGCATGAGGCACCGTGCCTGGCCTAGACCTAGTTTTTTAAGAAGACTAGCAAATTCCACTTTGGTCTTTTGGACCTGAGCACCATGTTGAAAATTCAGCTACCCAGCTAGAAAGAGTGAATGGAGAGGGCTTTGAGGCTGTACGGAGAGGGGAAGGGGCCCAGCTGAGCTCAGCCCTCCACCATCCCTACCAAGGTGCCAAGAATGTAAGTGGAAGCTATCTTGGACTCCCCAAACCAGCCCAGCTACCGGCTGAATACCACTGAGTGACCCCCTGAATGCCACATGGAGCAGAAGAATCACTCAGCTGAGCCCTGCCTGAATTCCTGACCTGTGAAACGATATATAATATAATAACATGGTGGTTGTTTTAAGCAACTGATTATGAAGTAGTTTAAGTGGCCTTAGGTAACTAGAACACTGGTTACAGGAAAAGGGCTTGACCAGGAGTGCTGACTCCCAGGTGCCCTTCTATAGAGCCTTAACAGGCAATCAGGAGGCTTTTGAGCTTTTGCTGGGGTTTACACCTGGGAGCTAGGCTTGTTTTGTTCCTCTGTTGCTTAGCAAGCAGACTGCAAGGACCTTGGGCACAGTTTTTCAACAGATGGGTTTAGAGGTATAAACTGGAAATCTTCTCTGTCTTTGATGAAAACAGGAACCAACTTTGAAATCCATGACTCACTCCGACCTGCTCACAGATGATACAGAACTAGCAGCAGGGTATTACAGCAACATCAATAATGAGATCTGATTAGACCAGAATGTAAAATTAACATTGTTACAGTTTGTACTAAGGAGAGAAGAGTGTTATGTACAATATTTAGAAGTTGGTTTTGAAACAAAGATTTTAATTGGCTTCCACTAAGCAAATGCTTCTTAGTTAAAAAAGGAAAACTCAGGTGTAATGTGGGGTGAGGCTGATAATTACCAGCCACTGAGTAAAAGTCCTTCTGCCCATTTCTCATGAGAATGCCATTCTGGCCGGGCATTCCTCACCCACTGAGAAGTGGCAAAACATCTAGGTATCTCAAGCCCAACAACACCTTTACCTATTACACCTCACCTTAACATGCTGCTCCCTGGCTCAGGAGAGCTGGCCAAGGGCTTTGGAAAGCTCAGGCCAGAGTTTCTCAAAGAGCGGTTGGTTCAGTAACTACCCGTGTCATAAACACTAGACTCTATGGCTCCAGCCTGGACCTATTAATACCAAATGTCTCAGCCTGGAGTCCAGAAATAGGAATTTAAACAACCTCTCTCGGTGATGCTAATGCATTCTCAAGTCTGAGAGCTACTGGCTTGGGCTTCTCAAAGCATCTTTTATCTTCAGGTATAGCCTTAAGGTACACTTTCCTTAACCTGTTTCCTGTTCCCCTACCCCATTTATGACTCAGTGCCAATGGTGCTCTGGGTCCCTTGGACAAGGCTCCATGCAGGGGACCAACCAGTAGGCTGGGACCAATGATGAGAAAATACAGATTAAATATTGGCTCAAATTGGAGGCCCGTGTTTGAATACCAGCTCTACCATGTATCAGCTGTTTTACTGCAAACAATTATTTGACCTCTCTAGGCCTGTTTCTTGGTCTGTAAAATGGGAGCATTAATAGCACCCACCCCCACAGGGCTCTTGTGAGAACTCAATGGGCTAATGCATATAACACAACTGTATCCTTGGTACCTATTATATATGATTATATTGTAGTGAGAGAGAGACTGGAAACCATGACACATGAGGAAAAGTTGAGAGAATAGAGAATGTTTATCCAGGGGAAGAAATAACATTGGGAACACCTGACATTTTCTAAGATATTAATGATTACTGGCAAGAGAAATTTATATTTGTATAATGTGAAGTGATAGGACTGGAGGTAGTTGTAAAACTTACAGGAAAATGGATTTCCCCTTGATAATAGGAAGGACTTAGAAGTTGAAGGATAAAATGTCCAGCCTCAGGAAGTAGTGAGTTCCCCATCACTTGATGTGCCCAAACACAGGTGGCTGGATATGTGGCACAGTGAAGAGATTGAATCCTGGGCTAGGAGGTAGAACTGCATAATTGTAAAGATCCCTTTCCATCTCGATTCTGTGATTCATGACTCCAAGTTTATTTACAGAGTGTAAGAATCCACTAAAAAGAAAAAGGTGAGGGGAGGGCATGCTTGCAAAGTGGCTCCTAGGCTGGTTCTTGACTTCAAGCTTGGAAGACCACATAATCCCAATTGATCAACTACCTTGGAGACAAAACCTGTTCCCTGTAACTTGCATCCACTGGTCCCAGTTTTGCCTCTAGGACCACAAAGATCAAGGCCGATTTCTCTTTCACTCCATGGTTTGCCAAATATTTACAGATGGAGAGCAGTGACCCCATACCTGCTGCTTCCCTACCCCTCCCCACACCAGGTCTTTTCTTGAGTAGAATTGCTTGTTCCCAGTGCCTGTCAATGAAGTCTTAGCTCCTGCTCCAGCTGGTGTCTTTTATATTAAGCTGATTGCAATTTGGTGCATGTTTTAATAGGCATAGCCTCATTAATTTGAAATGTACCTACATTGGGCTGAGTTTATCTTTGTGCCAACTTAAAAAAAAAAGTTTGCTAAGCATATTCATTGCTTTAAGATTGCAGAGCAATATTTAAGCTTCTTATGAGAAGTAATTGTTTTCAAATACCCTTAAGCTCTTTGGAAAAATTACTAGGTCAGTTACAAATCCATCCTAACTCTTCACTGAGACTAAACTAAAGGGACCACCTCCAAGCAACTTTTGTTTGCTGTTTGAATAAAACTCCCTTCTTAAATGGATTTCCTAAGTGCTTTCAGTCCTAGGAACACAGGGTAGGTGACGGTGGGTGTGTGTCTGATGGGGGTGAGGTTTGGGGAAGGAAATGTCTTCCTTGGGTTTGGTGATGGGACCCAGGGGATACCAGCTCAAATGTGCACTTACCAGACAAGTTACCTAGCTGTATGCAGTGAGCTGGGAGTACTTAAGGCAATAGGGAGTGGGGGTGTCGTTGCCCCAGGGGAGAACTCATACTCTCCTGAGACATTTATACTCTTGCAAAGGGAATTGGATTTTACTGGCAGATAGCCATTTTGTGATGCTTTTCTTAAACGCTGAATTACAGCAATGCGTGGGAATGGTGTGACTGCGTGAGCTCATTAGAGATTCAGGGGTGCACTAACAAGGTCTAAAAAATGTGTAGAGAGATTGGCCCATTTAAAAGAACACAGCACTTTGGGTAAGGAAAAGGAATTGTAGATGCATCAACAGAACATATGATGAGATCCCTGAAGGAATACATTTATCTAAAGATACAGAGTAAGGTACCAGGAGCTTAGGGTATTTTGTCTTTGAGATCATTTGTGTTGAAGATGGGTCATGAGAGGTACACATGGAAGGGTAAAATAAGCTACGTACATTTAAAGGCGGGGCCGTGCCTGGCAGAGGAGCTGATTAAGAGGCATAATGAGATGTGCTCATTTAAGTAACAAAAGGAAATTTGAGAGACGCCTGTTCACAGGACTAAAGGGGTGTAATGAGAGAAGGGAAGGCGAAAGGCTCTCTTGGGTCTCAGGTGTGATGACTCAGATGCACAAAGGCTTGATGAAAGATGCTAGATTTGAAAGGATGGAGGACCGGAAGGGCAGAATCTGACAAGGAATCCAGGGAGCACAGGCCTGGGAGAGGGGAGGATCCACAGAGGGGAGCCACAAAGGGGACCAAGACACTAGGAAAAAAAGCCCCAAGTCTATAATTATCTTCTCAGAAAAGACAGCCAGTGCCTTCAAGTCTTTGAGCCACAGCTTATATAAAGGCTAAGCAACCCTTTCCTTCTGTCCTCTTCTCTCTGGATGGGAGCAGGGAAAATGGGCAATTGTGCAGCGTGAACACTGAAGTAAAGATCTCGTAACAACGTGAACCAGGTATGAGGGCACATCTCGGAATCTGCTTGTCTAGTAACTTTGAGGTTTGATAGGTTCTTGAAGATCGGAGTGAGTAGGCTAGGCTGAATTTGGAAGTCAGTGACTTGAATTACACACTCTCAGCCTCGAACCAAATCTCCTGATCTCTGTACCCCCACCCACACTCCTGTGGCCCCTGTGGCCCAGCCCAGGGGCTCTTCAACTGCCACCCCAGGCTCTCCTTTCCTCAGCAGCACTGGCCTCCACATTGTCAGCCCCCTCAGAGTTCCTAGGTCACCCCTTCTAAGTTGGCAGCTAGTCTCACTTAATGGTGGTAACGGAGGTCCAGCTCCATCTAGGTGGGTAACACAGGAATTTAAAATAGTCAAGTGGCAGAAAGTTTCATGCCAAGGGGGCTCTAAATCATCTTTTTAGTAAAAAGAAAAGTTCTTTTTCATCTAACTGAACACTCTCTAGCTAGGATTTAAACCGGTTCCCCTCTGCAAGGTGCTCTGTGGCCAGTTTTAACCTGTCCAAATAATACTCAGGTATTTGGACATGCACCTTAGTTTCTAGTTCTTTTAAAACTAATGGCTATTTTCCTGTTAACCCTATTCTTCTTAAGCCCTGCTTCTAAAGCATCACCTGGGAACTTGTAGAAAATTTAAATGCTAAGTCTCTAGCCCATACCTGCTTAAAATCCCAGATCCTGGGGATTCAGCCAAGTGACCCGTGTTTTAACATCCTCCAGGTGATTCCTATGCAAGCTCAAGTTTGCAAGTCACTATTCTAAAATATATAGCAAAGGGTTAAAAGCACCTGACTGATATTAAGCAAAGTAGAGAGCACATTCTGACTCTCTCATCCCACTCTGCTATTAATACGTCAGGACTCTGCCCTGGAAAACAGCAGAAGAGCATGTACATCTTGGAGATGCAGGATAATAGAAGACATGTTTATTGAGTATCTACAATTTGCCAGTCACTGCCTTTGCACATTTAATCCTTAATGTATGAGGCTGTTACTAATCTTACCAGATGAGAAAACCACGCTCAGAGAGATTACGTTAATTTGCCTAAGGACACAGATGCTAAGTAATGCATGGGATTTGAGCCCTAGACTAAGTCAAATGTCTTTTTAATCCAGATATGATGATTCCTATGTAAGGGTCATGAGTGGCAAATTCATACATGCAAAAGGAATCCAACATTACTGTGCATCACTATTCTTTTGAAATTGTACAGATCATACCATGTGTGTGACCAAGGTGTGCCATCTTGCACTTTTATTTTATTTCTTCATCATATTATGGGGGTACAAATGTTTAGGTTACATATACTGCCTTTGTCCCACCCATGTAAGAGCTTCAGGCGTGTCCATCTCCCAGATGGTGTGCACCGCACCCATTAGGTGTGTCTATATCCATCCCCTCTCCCCCTCCCATCTGCCTAACACCTGATGGATGTTATTACCATATGTGCACTTAAGTGTTGATCAGTTAATACCAATTTGATGGTGAGCACATGGTGCTTGTTTTTCCACTCTTGTGATACTTCACTTAGTTAGAATGGGTTCCAGCTCTACCCAGGATAACACAAGAGGTGCTAGATCACCATCGTTTTTTGTGGCTGAGTAGAATTCCATGGTATACATATACCATGTTTTATTAATCTACTCATGTATTGATGGGCACTTGGGTTGTTTCCACATCTTTGCAATTGTGAATTTTGCTGCTATAAACATTCTAGTGCAGATGTCTTTTTTATAGAATGTCTTTTGCTCTTTGGGGTAGATGCCCAGTAATGGGATTGCCGCATCAAATGGTAGTTCTACTTGTAGCTCTTTGAGGTATCTCCATATTACTTTCCACAGAAGTTGTACTAATTTGAGTCCCACCGGCAGTGTATGAGTGTTCCTATCTCTCTGCATCCATGTCAACCATTTTTTGTTTTGGGACTTTTTGATAAAGGCCATTCTCATTGGAGAAAAGTAATATCTCATTGTGGTTTTGACTTGTATTTCCCTGATGATTAGTGATGTCGAGCATTTTTTCATGTTTCTTGGCCGTTAGTCTGTCTTTTTTTTTTTCTTTGCAGTTCTTTTTTTTTTTTATTATTTCAACATATTATGGGGGTACAAAAGTTTAGGTTATGTATATTGCCCATGCCCCCCTACCCCCCGAGTCAGAGCTTCAAGCGTGTCCATTCCCCAGATGGTGCACATTGCACTCATTATGTTAGGTATACACCCATCCCCTCCCTGCCCCACATCTGCCTGACACCCAATTGGTGTTATTCCCAAATGTGCACTTAGGTGATGATCAGGGAAACCAATCTGATGGTGAGTACATGTGGTGCTTATTTTTCCATTCTTGGGATACTCCATTTAG
The DNA here is from genome assembly GCF_020740605.2 of Lemur catta. NCBI lineage: Eukaryota > Metazoa > Chordata > Mammalia > Primates > Lemuridae > Lemur > Lemur catta. The sequence continues at coordinate 27,831,972 of NC_059128.1, forward strand.
TAGAATGGGTTCCAGCTCCATCCAGGAGAACATAAGAGATTCTATATTACCGTTATTTCTTATAGCTGAGTAATACTCCATGGTATACATATACCATATTTTACTAATCCACTCATATATTGATAGGCATTTGGGTTGTTTCCACATCTTTGCAATTGTGAATTGTGCTGCTATAAACATTCAGGTACAGATGTCTTTTTTATAGAATGTCTTTTGTTCTTTTGGGTAGATGCCCAATAAGGGGATTACTGGATCAAATGGTAGGTCTACTTGAATCTGTTTAAGGTATCTCCATATTGCTTTCCACAGGGGTTGCACTAGTTTGCAGTCCCACCATCAGCGTATGAGTGTTCCTGTCTCTCCGCATCCGTGCCAACATTGATTGTTTTGGGACTTTTTGATAAAGGCCATTCTCACTGGAGTTAAGTGATATCTCATTGTGGTTTTGATTTGCATTTCCCTGATGATAAGAAATGTTGAGCATTTTTTCATATGTTTGTTGGCCATTTTTCTGTCTTCTTTTGAGAAATTTCTTTTTTTTTTTTTTTGAGACAGAGTCTCATTCTGGCACCCGGGCTAGAGAGCCATGGCATCAGCCTAGCTCACAGCAACCTCAAACTCCTAGGATCAAGCGATCCTTCTGCCTCAGCCTCCCAAATAGCTGGGACTACAGGCATGTACCACCATGCCTGGCTAATTTTTCTGTATATATATTTTAGCTGTCCATATAATTTCTTTCTATTTTTAGTAGAGATGGGGTCTCGCTCTTGCTCAGGTTGGTCTCAAACTCCTGAGCTCAAACAATCCACCCACCTCGGCCTCCCAGAGTGCTAGGATTACAGGCATGAGCCACCGCACCAGGCCAAGAAATTTCTATTCATGTCCTTTGCCCACTTTTTGATAGGGTTGTTTGATTTTTTTTTCTTGCTGATTTTCCTGAGTTCTAAATAGATTCTAGTTATCAGTCCTTTATCAGATGTGTAGCATGCGAAAATTTTTTCCCATTCTGTAGGTTGTCTGTTTGCTCTCGTCACTGTTTCTTTGGCTGTGCAGAAGCTTTTTAATTTAATCAGGTCCCATTTATTTATTTTTGTTGTTGCTGTGATTGCCTTTGGGGTCGTCTTCATAAATTCTTTGCCTAGGCCAATGTCTATAAGAGTCTTTCCCACATTTTCTTCTAGAATTCTAATAGTTTCACACCTAAGGTTTAAGTCTGTTATCCACCGTGATTTGATTTTTGTGAGAGGTGAAGGCTGTGGGTCCTGTTTCAGGCTTCTACATGTGGCTATCCAGTTTTCCCAGCACCATTTATTGAATAGGGATTCTTTTCCCCAGAGTATGTTTTTGTCTGCTTTGTCAAAGATTAGATGGCTATATGAGGATGGTTTTATATCTGGATTTTCTGTTCTGTTCCACTGGTCTGTGTCCCTGCACTTGTGCCAATACCATGCAGTTTTAATAACCACAGCCTTGCATGTCCTTGGCCCACTTTTTAATGGAGTTGTTTGATCTTTTTTTCTTGCTGATTTTCCTGAGTTCTATATAGATTCTGGTTAACAGCCCTTTATAAGATGTGTAACATGCGAATATCTTCTCCCGTTCTGTAGCTTGTCTGTTTGCTCTCATGATAGTTTCCTTGGCTGTCAAAAGCTTTTTAATTTGATCAGGCCCCATTTATTTATTTGTGTTGTTGCTGTGATTGCCTTTGGGGTCGTCTTCATAAATTCTTTGCCTAGGCCAATGTCTATGAGAGTTTTCCCAACATTTTCTTGTAGAATTTTTAGTTTCACACCTTAGGTTTAAGTCTGTTATCCACCATGAATTGATTTTTGTGAGAGGTGAGAGGTATGGATCCTGTTTCAGTCTTCTACATGTGGCTATCCAGTTTTCCCAGCACCATTTATTGAATAAGGATTCTTTTCCTCAGTGTATGTTTTTGTCTGCTTTGTCAAAGATTAGATGGCTATGTGAGGATGGTTTTATATCTGGGTTCTCAGTTTTGTTTCATTGGTCTATAACTCTGTTCTTGTGCCAGTACCATGCTGTTTTAGTTACTATAGCCCTGTAGTATAGCTTGAAATCTGGTAAATGAATGCCTCCCAATTTGTTCTGTTTGCTTAAGATTGCTATTGCTATATGGGATCTTCTCTGGTTCCATATGAAGCATAGAATTATTTTTTCTAGATCTGTGAAAAATGATGTTGGTATTTTAATAGGGATTGCATTGAATCTGTAGATCACTTTGGGTAGTATAGACATTTTAACAATGTTGATTCTGCTAACCCATAAGCATGGTATGGTTTTCCACCTATTTACATCCTCTGCTATTTCTCAGTGTTTCATAGTTCTCCCTGTAGAGGTATTTTACCTCCTTAGCTAAATATATTCCTAGGTGTGTTTTCTTTGTTGCTATTGTGAAGGATATTGAGTCTTTGATGTGGTTCTCAGTTTGTTGTTGGCATATATGAATGCTACTGATTTGTGTACATTGATTTTGAAACCTGAGACTTTGCTGAATTTGCTTATCAGTTCCAGTAGTCTCATGGCAGAATCTTTGGGGTTTTCTGGTTATAAGAGTATATCATCAGCAAAGAGCGATAGTTTGACCTCTTCTGCCCCCATTGGTTTCCTTGATTTCCTTCTCTTGCCTGATTGCTCTGGCTAGGACTTCCAGCACTATATTGAACAGAAGCAGTGACAGAGGGCAACCTTGTCTGGTTCCAGTTCTAAGTGGGAATGCTTTCAATTTTTCCCCATTCAGTATGATGTTGGCTGTGGGTTTGTCATATACGGTTTGTATCATCCAGAGATGCAGGGATGGTTCAACATCTATAAATGTAATTCACCACATAAATAGAAGCAAAAACAAAGACTATATGATCCTCTCAATAGATGCAGAAAAAGCATTTGACAAAATTCAACACCCTTTTATGATAACACTTAACAGAATAGGCATAAACGGGCCATCTTGCACTTTAATCTCAATCTTTTTCATGCTGGGGAAGCAGCAGCTGATAGTGTTGTTTTTTTGTTTTCTGAGATAGGGTCTCACTCTGTCACCCAGCCTATAGTGGTGTCACCTCATTGCAACCTCAAACTCCTGGGCTCAAGTGATCCTCCGGCCTCCATCTCTGGAAGGTGCTGGGACTACAGGTGTGCACCACTGTGACCAGCTGATTTTTCTATTTTTTGTAGAGATGGGGTCTCACTCTTGCTCAGGCTGGCCTCAAACTCCTAACCTCAAGCCATCTTCCCACCTTGGCCTCTCAAAGTGCTAGAATTACAGGCATGAGCCACCTCGCTCAGCCCAGCAGCTGATAGTTGAATGTTGCACTGTAGGATTACAATCTGGGTTTCAGATCATTGTTCTACATTTTTAACTAGCAGCAAATTGCCTAAGTTTGCAGGGCCTGTTTCCTTTGCCCACAGACTATCATTTTTATCCCCATCTGAGGAGTTAGAAATCCAACCTGGCTTCACTTCCCCCAGATCCAGAACACAACCAATTGGCCTACCAAGTCAGCTCATGGATGAAGACCCCCTACCCATGCAGGCCACTGGCACCTTCCCCAGGAACTCATGTGCCAAGCTCTGCAGAAATAATGTATGAACCCTGCATCATGTAAGAATTATGGTCTAAACAGACCTTTTTAGCTTGTTCATCAGAATATTATGGGGCATCCAGCCTCATCCTAGTCCTGTAATTCTAGAATTGGTGAACCAAATAAAACGAAGAGACTCTACTGTCAGCTCCTAATTAGCTGCACCACTGGAGAGGAACAGTGACGTGGTAGATTAAAAAAAACTGGTTCTGTTTGACTTTGGAAATGCATTGATTTTTTTCAGTAGATTAACTTTTCTAATTATATTTTGCACAGTCCAATATTAACAGGCATTTGTATTCCCTCAGCACATATCTGACATTGAGAGCTGGGAGATGCAGCAGACAGTCCAAAAATGTGCTGGTCTCAGGGAATGACAATGCTATGAAAAGCCCACACGTGGGTAATGAAGAGAGAACTAATCATAGAGTGCTCTGGAAATACTAAATCATAAGCAAAGACTGCAAAGTAGGAATTCTCTACAGACATGTGGACAAGGAGCAAATATTAAAATTCTAAAAAGGATAAACTTTCAAGGTTATGGAGCTTGATGAAAAAATTAGGATGCAAGAGAGGGAGGGTCAATGAGTTATTGGGTAATCCTTCAAATAAAACCTCAAGCAATAATACAAAAGCATTTTAAAAGAGCGTTTAAAATGAATTTTATTGTTTGAATTTTACAAGTAGTCTTTAGAGGCTTCAAACAAGAACTCTGTTGCAAAACTCTAATAAATAGCTTGCCCCAAGTCCCCAAACAAAATGTAAAACAAAATGAAAACTAAACTCAGAAGGATAAGCAAGACTTCAGAATGCTTGGCTGTTAGCAATATTTCTCATTTACAAAGAGAGATCAGGCAATGTACAATCTCCTTCATACAAGTCAAAGTGAGAAAGAGACAGACAATTGAAATCTTTACAAAGCACTCCGAAATCTTCTTATTTCCATGATAGAAATGTCACTAGGAAAAAAAAAAATCCCATGGAGAAATCACAATCATGAATGAAACTAGCATAAAAATCTGGTAGTGGGTGTGGTGGGGAGAAGAGAGGAAAATCCATCCTGTTTCTTTCAGGGATGGAGAGAGGAAAGGAAGGAGATTACTCGGGGCAGGGAACTTCTGAGCAGATACGGCTAGATTGCTGAATGTTCCCTTAGACCAGAGCTGCCACTGACGGGGCAGAGGACTCGATTATTTGACAATTATGAAGGCAAGAAACAAGGGGGAATCTCCTCAGGTCAGTCAACACTGGTCAGCCCCATGGAGCTCTACAGTAGTGAGGGCCTTGGAACCACGGGGACCAAAGCAGCCTGCATCACTAAGACAGGAAAAATAAAGCACATCAACAATTTCTGCAGCAGAATCCTTTGGATGGCCACAAAAGGATGCAGAAAACGCCGTGCTCAAATTTCACACTGGGACATGCAGACTTCAAAAGCCCATTCTATTCTCACAGTCATTACTCCTAACAAGCAAGGATTAAAATTCACAATGAAACATTCACTGTTAGCTTGTCCTAGTTACAAATACTGGTGAAATCTTGCTCTGGAGAGAAGGATTTATTAATTGATTAATAATATAGTCATTTTGAGCAAATTAAAGGAAAACAATTTTGCCAGTTTTATCTTTAAAAATCTTAAAAACTATATATACTTTTGATCAAAATGCATTAAAAATGCATACGAAGTAATAAGGTTTTAGTTTGGGGGAATTTGGAAACCAATTAATGTTTGGAGCCAGGAAGCTGTAGAGGGCCTGATTCCAATCTAGTGGGGCTCACTTAAGCCAAGCTAAAGAGAGCCCTAGCTCTGAGCAGCACACCTGGGATCATCTCTCTGGGGAAAGGCAGGAGGCAAGAAGTGGCCTCACAATGCAGGATTGAAAAGGGGTGTGGCCCCCAGGCACCATCTCTCTCTGGTTTACTGACTTGCTGGTAAATAACCCCAACCCTGCCGATCTCTGGAAGACAGGTACAGACAGCACTAGCTCATGCACAAGTCATTCAGGGAGGTAGGCATTTTCTCAAAACAACTCCCTCTCCAGGCATTTTGGGAAAGAAGGTAAGGAAATAGCCCTCTCCACTCCCCAAACAAACAAGTTTTTAAAAAAAAACTTTATTTTCCTAGGAACAATGACATTCGTCAGGATAACAAGGGAAAGCTTGGGTTACCTGAAATAGATAAGAAAGCTGATGGAAATAGAGGCAGATGGGCCAGGGGGCACCCTGGTCCTAGGCCCAGTTTCTTCTTAAATACATAACAGATAAAGATATTGTGCAAAAAAATAAAGACATTCACATTTTAGCAGTTAAACTTTTATTTTACTTTTTAAAATTTTTATTTCCTTTTTTTGTTTTTCTTTTCTACAAAAGGCAGATAATGATTGTTGATCTGCAATTGTCGTGTTGTGCACTCCCCAAAAGGGGGCAGAGCAGGGAGCTCTGAGAATGCTTTCCATGGCCTGAATAAGGAGTTCCAATGCGCTCAGGGGAGAAGGCATCCCCGGGCCCTCCTCCTGCCCACCTCAGCCTTCCCTAGCTCATGTCTATGGTGTTGAAGACCCATTCCGTGAACTTCTTCAGCTTGTCCGAGGCATTCTGGGACTCCTCCTGTAGCCTCAGGTTGTCCTCTCGCAAGTGCTGAACTTCTGCCTGGAGGTGGGCTTTGTCTTCTTTTTCCTGGGAGGCAGAGCAAAGTAGGAAAGAACTAAGAGGTGCGGCCCACATTGCCCAGCTCTTAGGAGAGTGGCTATAGATCTGTTTCCACCCTTCACCCATTTCTCTCCTCCGTTCCGCTAATCAGCTGTATAAACAGCCTGGGACCAGGTGCTAAGACACTCTAGAGAAGCAAGGCCTAAGAAACAGGGCTTCCGGAGAGACCACCCTACACGATTAGCTTGGGATGTGAATACATTAATGTGTATTTTAAAGTCGTGGTTAATAAGGACTGTCTTAAGTTCTAGGCAATTGATCTGGTGGCTGCTGTCTTGGGATAGTCAAAGCCACCCAAGAAAATAAACAACATTCAGTTCTCTTGGTGCAAAAGCCCAGATAACAACAACTGCTGGGGAATCTGGGCTATTGACACCTTATACAAGGGCTGGGGAGGCTGGGAGAGGGCCCAGAGGGTGTTGGCTGAGGTTCAAAGGCTTTCACAAAAAAGGGAACAATTTTTCTTGTACACGTGACAACAAAGGCCTTCTTGCACTGTGTGTTCCAGTGGGAACTGAGCTCCCTGCAGCCTCCCAAACACGTGCATACACAGGGAAAACACCCACATCTTATCCCACTAACACTACTTAAAAAGGGCTCTCACAGTTCAAGGGCAGTTTGTGTAGACTGGGCAATTTGCTTTGAGACTAGGAGGTTTACCTTCTTCAAATCTTCCTGAAGCATCTTCAGCATACCTTCCAGCTGGTCCACTTTAGAAGCCAGAGTGGGAGAGGAATCTTTACTGCTGGGAACAAGAAACAAAAGACCATGTTTGCAGGAGTCTCCATGGCTGTGTGTTTGTGTGTGTATTTTTCTTAGTTTGAGGAGGCTGTATTGGTAAAATGGTTTTCAATGTCAAATTACTCAGTATGGTGACCCAATGTGTGTTTTTACTTTATAAAAGGAAATGGTAATCTTAACAAAAAGTAAAACAAGCTTCAACTACAGCCAGTCAGAGGCTTCCTTTGTTAAAGATGCTGCATCCTCACAACAAAAGAATAAAGGACAATAGTGAAAATGATCTCTGTCAGCACAAGAGGTACTTTCTGGCAGACACAATTGTCAAACAGTAAAATGATTGCTCAGAGAGGCTTTGGGATCTCTTTAGTGGGCTTCGAAAGAGAAGAGCTACTCCCCTGTGTGTGGTGGTGGGGGGAGAGGTTTGTGGCTGCTATGGGGTCTGCCCAGCTAGAGTAGGTCGCTGGTTCCCCAGAAAATAACCTTAGCCATGTGTGTAGTTGCAGCTAAGTTATTGTATCTACATCTTAAACATTAGTCTAAATATCTTAAAATATTTAAAAAAACAAGACTACATGTTTTAAAAGCTTGTCAGTCTAAGCTTGATGTCTTAAATTCTGTGCTATTACGATAAGCAAACAATTTTCTTCTCATTTTTTTACATTTAGGTGCCAATAATGCCATGCTAGTGGAGTACCAAAAGAAGTGTGAGCAGGGATGGCAGGCCAGCCGGCTGGCAGGCAGATGGCACAGCTGCACACGCCCCACCCCCAGGGTCCCACAGCCACGAGGCTTAGGGCCTCTGACAGCTTTTCTTCCCACACTCTCCTCTACCTGAATTCAAGTTTCCCAAGTGAGTTCTAGCCAAGTCTTTCTTTTTTTTTTCCATCTTTGATTTATTATTTAACTAGTTCAAATTAGGAACAAACTTTGTTAGAGCCAAAACCCAGATTCATTTTTATTTATTTATTTTTAATTCAGGATATTATGGGGGGTACAAACATTTTGGTTACACGTAATGTGTTTGCCTAGCCGAAGCCAGGGCTACAAGCGTGTCCTTCCCCCATACAGTGTGCTCCACTTCCATTAGCTGTGGGCTTGCCCCCCCACCCCCACCCCCACCTGACCGGCACCCCAAGAGTATTACTACCATGTGAACACATTAGTGTTGATCAGTTAGTACCAATCTGAGGGCGAGTACATCTGGTACTTCGAAGGACGGGCTCAAACTCTATCCAGGAAAATGTAACAGGTGCTAGATCACCATTGTTTTTTGTAGTTGAGCAGTATTTCATGGTATACATATACCACATTTTATTAATCCATTCATGTATTGATGGACACTTGGGTTGTTTCCACATCTTTGCAATTGTGAATTGTGCTGCTATGAACATTCGAGTGCAGATGTCTTTATTATAGAATGTCTTTTTTACCTTTGGATAGATGCCTAGTAGTGTGGGATTGCTAGATCAAGTGGTATTTCTGTTCTTATCTCTTTGAGGTATGCCCAAATTACTTTCAACAGGGGTTGTACTAATTTGCAGTCCCACCAGCAGTTTAAGAGTGTTCCTATCTCTCCACATCCATGCCAGCATTTGTTGTTTTGGGACTTTTTGATAGAGGCCATTCTCACTGTAGTTAGGTGATATCTCATGGTAGTTTTGATTTGCATTTCCCTAATGATTAGAGATGTTGAGCAGATTTTTATATGTTTGCTGGCCATTCATCTGTCTTCTTTTGAAAAGTTTCTGTTCATGTCCTTTGCCCAATTATTGATGGGGTTGATTTTTTTCTTGTTGATTTTCTTAAGTTCTATATAGATTCTTGTTATCAGCCCTTTATCGGATGTGTAGAAACCAAATATTTTCTCCCATTCTGTAGGTTGTCTATTCGCTCTAATGATAGTTTTTCCTTGGCTGTGCAGAAGCTTTTTAATTTGATCAGGTCCCATTTGTTTATTTTTGTTGCTGCTGTGATTGCTTTGGGGGTCTTCTTCATAAATTCTTTACCTAGGCCGATGTCTAAAAGAGTCTTTCCAGCATTTTCTTCCAGAATTCTTAAGGTTTCACGCCTTAGGTTTAAATCTGTTATCCACCGTGAGTTGATTTTTTTGTGAAAGGTGGGGACCCAGTTTCAATCTTCTGCATGTGGATATCCAGTTTTCCCAGCACCACTTATTGAATAGAGATTCTTTTCCCCAATGTATACTTTTGTTTGCTGTGTCGAAGATTAGATGATGATATGAGGATGGTTTTATATCTGGGATCTCTGTCCTATTCCAAAGGTCTGTATCTCTGTTTTTGTGCCAGTACCATGCTGTTTTGGTTATGAGAGCCTTGTGGTAAAGCTGGAAGTCTGGCAGACTGATGCCTCCCAATTTATTCTTTTTGCCTAAGGTTGATTCCAGATGAAGCGTAGAATTATTTCTAAATCTGTAAAGAATGATGGTGGAATTTTGATAGGGATTGCATTAATTCTGTAGATCACTTTAGGTAGAATGGACATTTTAACAATATTGATTCTACCAATCCATGAACATGGTAGGCATTTCCATCTGTTTAGATCTTCTACAATTTTTCTCAGTGTTTCATAGTTCTCCCTATATGTTTCTCACCTCCTTTGTTAAATATATTCCTAAATATTTAATTTTCTTTGATGCTATTGTGAAAGCTGTTGCGCCTTTGATTTGATTTTTGGCTTGACTGTTACTGGCATATACAAATGCCATTGATTTGTGCGCAATTTTGTATCTTGAGACTTTACTGAATTCACTTATCAGCTCCAGGAGTCTCTTGGTTGAATCCTTGGGATTTTCTAGATATAACAGCATATCATCATCAAAGAGTGAGTGTTTGACCTCTTCTGCCACTATTCGGACACCCTTAATTTCCCTCTCTTGTCTGATTGCTCTGGGATTTCCAGCTCTATGTTGAATAAAAGTTCTAGCCAAGTCTTGCAGCCTCAGAGTCACACAACAGAGAATCTAAAGTCTTCTATTGGGAAAACATGCAGCTGCCTCTTTCCAAAGGCCAAAGGGAAGAAGTAAGTGACCGTGAATTTTTTGGATCATGGAATACAAGGTGTTATTTATTTTAAAAATCAAAGTTAAGTTACAATTTCTGACCTAAAATGAACTGCACTGATGTCTTCTGCTAATTCTAAGTCTATGATGGGCCCAAAAGGGGGAATGCACAGTGGTGTGGAGTGTAACAAGGCTGCAGGCCGATGGAATGGTAATGACCTCCAAACCTCTAAGACAGGGCAGCCAATTAATGCATTTTAAAAAGGAAGAAGTCATCTGCCATCCACAACTGCACAGTCAGGCACGACAAGCTGGTCAGAGTTTGGATGGGCTGAAGGCCAAAGATGAGGTGAACGGGGCAGTGCTAGACAGACTCAGCCAGGCGGGGGACGGAGACGAGCTGTGTCCTTCAGAAAGCCACTGCAGGCTGTCAGTGCTGAAGCAACTCTCGGTAGCCGATCTTGATGTCTAAAGGTGCTTCAAAATGCATTCTGTGTCTGCAAGTGCACTGGTGATGTTTAAAGATGCAACTAACTCCATTTGCATTTGTTCAGTCCACACTGAACACAGAAAACAGCCAGTCATCTCCCTTATGTCTTGATTCTCTCAGGAAACCAGTCTTGGCTCCCTCAGACTTCTCTGTTAGAGGCCCCATCCTAAGAAGGCACATATTGGGTTCTACTCTGACTCTGCAGATTTTTTTTTTTTTTTTTAAGTTCTCAGCAGCCAAACTGTGGTTCTCCTTACACCAGCAGGAGTGCGGCATCGATCTGTTACATCATTAACAAACCGTCATCCATTACTCTCGTACCTTTGCTGCTGGGAGCACTTCCTTGCAGACGTGTTCAGAGGAGTCCTCCAGCACAAGCCCTACGGCGTATCTGTGCAATCTACATCAACCTCGCCTGTCCTGGTATTGTCTATTTCTGACCAAGTTTTATAGATATACCTGGATTCTTAATCATCCTTAGAGGTTTTAAGGGAAGACTTCAAATTAATGAAATTATTCTGCATCAATCAGCGCTTACTAAATGTCCCGTGGCTGACTACTGGGCTGCTTTATGTAGGAATATCACACACAGATTCAACAAACTCACTATTTGAAACTAAGGGGAAAATAGAAATATTGGTATCTGCATGGTTACACAGACGTCATAAAGTCCATGCTCTTAACTACCCTGGTTGATCCAGTTTTCTAACATACAGACCTGAAGCAACACCTTGGAAGCTGCCTAAGCCTTGGACTAAACAATACAGGACCCGGGATATCTAGTGCAATGATTTCTTACCTGACCTAATAAGCTCCAAGGGCATATGTACTATGGCATAAAATAATAATGAATATTCATAATTACAACCTAATAAGCCATCAAGAACAGTTTAATTATGTTTACAGTGTTTCATAACAAAGCATTCTAACTAAAATGTGAAGTGTCTGGCCCTACAGTGATGAGCTTTATTCAGTTAATCCATGTGGTTTCCCACGTCTGCTATCACCGGCAGGGGTGACACATGGTACAGAGGGTGCCCTCGCCACGGATAAGGTGACCAACCTGCTGTACGACTTCATCTGGGCCAGAGCCTGGTCCTCAAGCTGATCACCGCTGGATGCAGCACTCAAGGGGCGATGGTTTTCATCACTAGCAGCAAAAAATGAGGCTCTCTGGACTAGAAGGGAGATAAGAAACCATTCGGTATTTTGGAATCCCATCCCTGGGCCATATCTATCAGTCAGCAAACGGTCTACACTGACAGTCAAGTGTAATCAATGCGCGGTGATGCGCTGGAAATCTAAGAGGATCATAGCATTGTGATTTCCCTTTATAAAAGCTGTAAATCAATTTTTAGTCCCCCCTTTCTCATCAAAGCAACCATTCTATTAACTCTTTCCCTGGAAATAGGTCTTGTGCCAAATTTCCAGACCAAGGCTCAGCAATGACAGCAATGCATTAAAGATAACTCTCTTATTATGCTTCATAAAACTTCTTGAATGATGTTTTCTGCGAGATGCCTGGCAACTCTTTGGTCCTAAGTCCATGCCACCTGTGTTTTAAAATACACCACCTTAAAATTTAAGCAAAGGAAACAAAATCAAATTTTTTAAAAAAATCTCCCATTAAAAAAACTAAACTTCTGCCATTTTAAGTGAAACTAACGAACAAACTAAAACATTAAGTTAGTACTGGGGAACATCAATTAGCCACATAAACATGAAGAAGGCAACAGGGATTAGTTATTGCCCTATTCCATGGTCACCCAACTGCTGGATTCTGTGGCCTATCTAGTAAATTTGGCCCCAAAATTGGAACTTGACTGAACAGCAACTTTCAGTTCTCCCAAGAGTGATAAAAACGATCACCTGTAATCCTAACTTTTATAAAGAACATTTAAGTACCAAAAATGTTAGAATGATCTTAGAAAAAAGTCTTTACTCAAAAAACGACAGCTGAAAACCTATGATAACACACACTGCATTTCATTTCTATTTCGGTAGGTCAGATCAGCAGCAGTCTGAGGACCTGCATTTAAGACGACCAGCCTAGCTCGTGGGTTGGTGAAGGAATCACGCAGTCAGAAAACATACTACCACCGTGCAAGGAGAGCTGAGTGGGAAGGGCAAGGAAAGCACCAGCACTGTCAGAACTGGGGCTCTGCCGAGCAGGACAAGCGCCCTGACGGATCCGACTGTGTGTTTAGCAACAATGTCTTAACAACATGATGAAAGAGCCTGGCTGGATACATGATCCTTTCAGTCCAGTGAGAGCTGGGATTCCTCTACCCTCTGCCCTTCCCACAATATGGAGGAGGTGGTGAGGCATTTATGTCATGAATTCCTATGGAGAGGAAACACCAGGCTGCATCTGATTACACAAAACATGTGCCTAAGTGTCCAGCCTAGGATCTGGCCCCTCCTGAGTCCTCAGTAACTGTTAGCTGGTTTCTGAAATGCTGGTGAAGTGCTTCTGTGGCCAGTGTGTGCAGAGCAGCACAGCGGCCAGAGACTGGATCGCACCACCAGTGCACTTCAGGGAGGCCCTGCAGGATCCCGGGCCGCTCTGGATCTTCAGCCGACTCACCCTCATAGGCTTTGGCAGCATCTACCAGGTTGGACCAATCCAGATCCGCAGCAGCATCAGGCAGGGGCATGAGGCCAGGGTCAGGCATGGGCTGCCTTCGGGTCTCCTGGACGTCGGTGAGGGAACTGTCCGAGGCCGAGAACTCGCCTGTAGGAAGGGACGAGGGATAAGATAGTTCTCATGCCCATAGAAGGACCACTGAAAAACTTACCCATTTCCTATTACCACACAGATTTGTAAGCTATTTGCTGCTGTAATCAATGTCCAGTCTAGCAGGCCATTAGCGTTCTAAAGCTGACTCGAAATAGGCATTGGCTTCCTCCAGTCCGTCTTCAATGGTTTTATAACCTTCCATCATTACATGTCTGCTTATGTGGGAGCCATGTGTCCATGGTGGGCCCAGGGCAGCTCTAGCATCCAGCTTAACCTCGAGAGTCAAGGGATTCAGGTGGGGAGAAGAGGCCTACTTCAACAGAGCAGCACTACATGCTGGAGCCAGGCCAGGGATATTTATTCCTATCAGAGGCGATACCAGGGCTGGCTTTTATGTGGCCTGGGAGCCAGATGTGACCTCCACCCCACGGACTCCCTGTAACCCTGGGACTGGTGAGGGGCAGATGCATGCCGGGGGCCGGGGGCCGCCCAGTGGCTTCCGTGGCTGCTGGTGGGTGAGAGGTGAATCAGGTGAGGTGAGTGAGCTAGGTTACTCATAGGGAGTTAATGCAGGAAGGTGACTTTAAGGGTAGTATTGGTGGTGCTCTCCTGCCCAAGGACACGGGGGTCGTCACACAAGTGGACCAGTTTTGGGTTGCAGCAGTCCAACTTCCCAAGCTCTTTCTAAGGGACAATTTGTTGGATGCATACGTTACACCATTGCAGCAACTCACTGACACCCTAACAGCTAGCCTTTGCTTAGCCCCGGGGGTGGGAGGAATGGGCGTGATAAGCCACTCTGTGCCGCTGAGGGCTCGCTGCTACTGCTCGTGTTCGTGAAAGTGGACAACAGAGAGGGCAGGCTAGTGGGAGCCAGGGAAGACGTAGCTCATGAAATGCAAGCACCCTCCATCGGCAGAAGCTGGGTGGAAACAGGCAGAGCGAGCAATTCCGTGAGAAGGACCGCCCTCAGAAAGTGCCTGTAACATCAAAATCCATGCAAAAGCAAAATTCTTGGTTAAAACCTATAAGTGATTCTAGAAATACCTGTTTACAAGGAGTTAAAAAGTTTCATCTATTATGACAGCCTGGTAGGCCAGAGTATATTAAGTGCTTGTTTTCCCTTTCAAATTATGTCAAGAACTGCTCTGAAGTGCAGCTGCTAGTTATTAATGTGCTTAAAATTAGCAAAATTATGAGTAAATGGAAGTCAACAAATACTGCAAGACATAAAATGTTCAGTTCTATTTAAACTTGTTCCCACCAAGGGTAAGTAGGAGGAACAGATAATTCTGTGTGTCACTCACAACCCTTCTGCCCTTTTAACTCTGGGCCCCAAATTTCCATGTGGGGAAGAAAAAAGTCACCCGTCCCTATCTTCAGTGGAAGTCACCAAACAAGGCATGGATTGCACGAGTTAGGACATGAAGTCACCGCAGCTGCTGCCTGATTTCAGGAGAGGAGGAGGAGGTGACGGGAGAGGGCTGCTCATTCCTTCCCTTCCTCTCCAAAGTGCCCAGGGCCCCACACGGGGCCTTAACCCCAGGCCTTCGCGGCTGGACAATCTATGACTCTATGTGACAGGCACATTTCCAGGCTGCTCTTTCGGAATGTAAGCCTTGAGCAGGCAGCAGAGACTTCACAAAGGGGTGACTCTTATCGCTGCAAAGGTAAGATTAAAAGTGCAGGGAAATGAGAGAAGCAGGCAAAGTAGGCAGAAACTTGCAGTGGCAATGGAATTCAGGGGAGAGTGGCCCCGATGTAGGACAAGAAGGGGAGAAAGAAGTTAGTGACATTGGGTCACTTCCAGGAAATTTTTTCTAGAGTCTGATGGTAACAAGTGGTCGTTTCATGTGTCAACTTTGGTTCAGTGGGGGTGACTTCCCAGGGCAAAGAGAAACCAGATTTAAGCTGCAGGTGGATGGGGGAGGGAGCAGGGAAAGCTGGCGTGACCCTTGCTTGACATTTGCCAGGGCCAGGAGGGGAGAACGGGACTGTGCCACCAAGCAGGACAGGACGGGCATAGGGAGCTCAGTGTGGGCTGAGCTCAAAGATAAGGCAGGGCAAGCAGGAGACTGAAAGAAAACATTGTTCCAGAGAAGCAGCAGAAGGAAAAGGAACGTGGGCATGAAGGGATGCATGAGACAGAAACACTGCAGCAGAATTTGCAGGAGAAAGAGACCAAATTTAAATCCAGAGTCCCAGAACATGGCCCTTAATAAATATGGTATCTAGTTGGGTCACAGAGCAAACACGGCATCTATGAACCAAGGGCAAGAACCTGGAGGTGCCTCCACTATCAATGTGCATTTTCCTTAAGTAATACTTGCTTGCTCAATGAATGAATGAGTCAACAAATGAGTGGCTGACACCAAACATCCTTACAGCCTGGGAGAGACAGAATGGCAAGCTGGGTTCTGATGGTGGCTGCAGGAAGCAGTGGCTACAACTCTAAGGAATAACTAGTGGTAGCCAAATTTGCTCCATCCCAACAGTAGCTGGGATGGTTGATAAGAATAGCAATTCCCAGACTACTCTTTGGAAATTCCAATTCCGCGGGTCTTGGGTAAGTTCTGGGAATCTGGATTTTTAACAAGCATCCAAGGTAACTCTTGTGGTCTGGGGTCACCGGGGGTGTGTGTGGGGGGGTTGCTAACCAGGGAGGGGTTGGTGAACAGAGAGGATCTGAGCACAGAAGCAGGACTTCCACCAGTGACCATTCTCTGAGCACACGACTGGCAGCCCTGTCTGGGGACACAGGCCGTCCCCAACAGGGCTGTTCAGCTGCAGCTGCACATGCACTTACCATGCAACGACTTCATTCCCAGGGTGTAAGAAGGCCTCCGCAATGGCAGAGACTTGGGGAGAGAAGGGTACGTGCTACTGAAGAGGACGTCGTTGGGCAGGGCTTGGTCCAGAAGCGAAGCCCTCGAGGTGAAAAAGTGCTCCCTCTGGCCGCTGTAGATGCTCTCGTCCGACAGCGTTCTGTGCAAGGCCCGCCGGGAGGTGGGGGTGGCGGGGAAGGGAGTCTGGGGAGAGGACAGCGCATGGAACTGAAAGACAGTGTGGAGACAAGAGCAAGTCAGTTTTCTGGTTCAGACCCCTGAGACCTAGGGTGGGCGAGGGAGGGCGGGGTAGCCAAGTCCCTGCTCCAGACGGGCCCCCTTGAATCCTGGAGCCCCAGCAAGGAACCTTCAGGCCCACCGTCTATTTCTATACCCGCAGGGAGTTGAGACAGGCGTGCCCCGTTGTTATTTCCCCTAGTCCAGCACGCTGCCTAGCAATGCTCCATACTCAGATACGCCATTAAGTGGATTTACCAACATCATGCTGTGGTTAAGAATGGCCTTTACGGTCAGACACATGTCAGTTCTATTTGAATCCTGCATCTCCGACCAAATCAGAGTCTCTCCGAGCCTAATTCCTCGTCTGCAGAAAGGGGTACAACACCTCTCAGAGTTCTCAGTGAGATGCTGGATTGACCACGGGCGTGTGTCAGCAGCATGACAAAATAACGTCACAGCCCGGGGGACATCCACCGAAGCCTGTCAAGTGATAACGTGTTTGCTGGGCAACAAGATCATTTGATCCTCAAAATATATTAACTCAGGTAACAGGTGGCTCTCGATAAACAGCAACTACTAAGTTACAGCCACTGAACCTTTTGAGGTACACATATTTCATGAGTTTTGGGGAGAATCTGAAGGTGCATTTCTACTCATGATATATTTATATGTTTATACATAAATGACAAGTAGTTCCAGACAGATGTGTCTCTTGTTGCTGTCTTTTGCCTTTGTGACCAAATTTGATTTTACTTGAGATTTGTCTGCACATAGCAAGCTTCTGAGAAGCCCTTTCATTGAGAAAGAACAGCCACATTGACAATATTTAAATGTCCGGCAACCTGAAAGCCACTAGAGTATCTGGCCCTTTAACAATAAAGAACTGAGGCCATGTTCCCTGTAACAGGGAGAACAGGTGAAGGTGTGAGGAGGAGGGCTGAGTCACTGCTGGCAGACAGCCACCGTGGGACTTTCCGTGGCACCCTGAAGGGGCAGAGAGAATGACGTAGCAGCAGCTCCATTTGGTAGGCTGATTACAGACCCAGAAAGGCAGCGTCGGCACTCAGGGCTATTCATGCGCTCTGGGTCTAGCTGCTTCTGTCCAACAAGCCAAGGGTTAATCAAGTCCAAGCTACCTCCAATGTGGTGTGCACAGCTGCTGCACCAGAAGGAAAAAATTATTAGCCAAACACATTGTAAATAAGCCCAACGTGTAACCAATTAGGTAAAAGTTGTGTTTACTTTTAAAAATTCATGATGAGTTAAATCCAAGGTATGTACATATGTGTTTGTCTAGAAAGCTAAGCTGCTGTGATACGTTTCAAGGGAAGACCTGGTGTGGAAGTGACACTCTCCTTTCTCATTTTGTGGAAAAGAGTAAGCATTAGGTTAAACAGCTTGCTAAGGATAATTAAAAAAAAAACAACAAAAAAAAACAAACCATGTAATATCTCCTCTATCTGCAAAGTTCTAGGACTATCACATAAGCCTCCTGCCTACCAGGCCATCTCTGTGTTCAAAAACTGCTACTAAATCTTTTTTAGCACCTCTGGTTTTAGCAAAGGGATTTCCTTTCCCTGATGGTTTTACAGGTGAGACGTTCTCCACCAATTCTAGTTTCAGCCTCTTTGGGAAATATTAATACACTTAAAGGCAGTAAACAGCTACCGTGAAGAGATCCTTCCAGCATGTGCTTTATTAAAGACGACAACATCCTCTACTAAAGGGAGACAGGGGAGGAAGTAACCTGCCCCGATGCTCTCTGCCCATTAAAAGGTAGCAGGACCTAGTCTTGTCCCAAAGCACTGGGGTGGCCCCTCACCCGTCCCTCAACTCCAGTCTTAAAGGTGTGCAAACCTGCCCGCTTCCTGAGAGCACCCCCTGCCTGCCTGGCAGGTACTGCCAGCCCCTGGGAAACAATCGCAGAGGGGTGGGATGGCAGACCGGGAAGGGATTTCAGAGAACATCCAGGAAGGAGGGTGGTTCTAAACCTGCTCCAAGGAGTGCCAGGGGTCCTCACAGCACCACCACTGGGGGAGCAGTTCAGGTGGGACCCCGACCCACATCACCCTAGCCTCCCACCAGAGAAACTCTGCTTTCTCAGTTCTACATATTGGGCTTCCCTGTGGGGTTTTATTTTTTAAAAAAGGGGGTCCCTGAGCTTTGAAACCATTTGGTCACCACTGATCTACTCTGGTCCTCCATTTCACAGCCTGGAGAGGTGGCATCTTGCTTCTTATGTCAGTCTCCTGTTCTCGTACTCTTTCCAGTGCTCCTGGCTATCAATGACACGTGTCACCTGCACTCAAGAGAAGCACTTCCTGAACACTGGAACCATATGAAGCCTCTTCCCATGTTCTATACTTGAGAGCCCTGGCTGGAAAGTAGGACTAATGCTTTGTGCTACTGTCTGTTCACTTGCCAGATTGTACGCTGCCCTTGAGGAAAACAAGGTCATTACTGCTCTGCCATTGTTCTTGAGGCAGGAGCTAGACGGCAGCTGCCTGGAGTCCTGTCACCACGTCCTGCAGCAGACAGCTTGCCCTGCTGGCAAATGAGCCGGGAGTGACCCTGCTATTTAATATTAACCATAGCTCATTGGCAGCACTGGCTATCCAAGAAAGCCACTGTGGTGTGTGGGTAGGCTCCTAGTTTGATGGCCCAAAGCTGGCTAGGCCTAGTACCCTAGAGCCGGATGCAGTGGCTTGGAGCCATGAGTCAGAAGTGGCCCGGAAGAGCTCTGGAGGGCACGCTGGCCTTACTGATATAGCAGAGCCATGGCACTCAGACAATGACCTTCAGAAGACACATGGAGCTACGAAGCAGAACCATCTGTACCCAAACCAGCTAGTTCAAGGAGGATGAAACTGGAGAGAGAACAGCCTACTCCCAGTTCCTGCTTCCAGCCTTCCCAAGGCGATCGTTTAGCCAGCAGAAGCACTGTCTTTGCAGAGGGTCTCACCGTAATACATTCACAACAGAAAGTGCACCTAGTTTCAAACAGGAATGCTAAAGTAATTCATTTTGGAAATAAAAGCCAAGACCTGGAATAAGGGCAAAACAGACATTTGCCTCCAATTATTTCCACTGCATGAGTAAATCAAAAGAATGAAAGCTCTGAGCATGCCCCTTGCCAAAAATGTTAAAGGAGAAATTGGTGGAAAGATTTCCTTTCAGGGCAGGTTTTATTTTCTTCTAACCTCTAAGGAAAAATCTGAAATAATTTTTATTTTGAAACTGGTACTTAAAAATTTTAATATATGGCTTTGGTATATTTTGATGGATAAAGAAAGAAGTTTCAAGCACTATCTTTTGCAAGGTTGCTAAGGAAACCACTTGTACCCTGGATGATGACTCAGAACCATTAAGTGTGGGCTTATGAAAACAGAACTTACAGAAATCAAGAATGGCTACATCTAGAAAATGATTTATTAACATAAGAAATCATGTCAGTAAATCATTTATTTCTCAGCAAAACTCTAGAGTGGTCCCTGGGCTACATCTGATTCCTGTAAATGTTGGTTTTTCAGTTTAGGAGGTATTTCCCACCTATCTGGGGGAAATGCACACACCAGAATGGTTGTCGGGAGAGCGTGGAGGCGACACCACCACACAGCTGCGCCGCCCGGCACGCCTCCTGCCCCCTGATCACAGTCTGAAGATGGGAAGTAGTTAAGGAAATATGCTGGCTTCCGTTTTCAATCAATTCTCAAAGTTCTTCTGAAATTAAAGCTTTCTAGTCACTTCAAACAGACTACAAATCATCCAACTGAGCGCTTAGAGAACAGAAAACTTCAAAGTCTGCTGCCACGACCTTCCTGGGGTGCACTCCCTTCTCCTGGGGCTACTCAGTACGCCTCAGACAGAAATACCTTACACTCAGGCGATGTACCTTCAGGCCCAGCTCACTAAACACCCGCTTGGTCCCCGGGGGCCTGAGACTGCACACGCTGGAGGACAAGGAAGCTTCCCAGCTCCTCCAGGCTGAGGAGGGCAGAACAAACCTTTCCGTGTGGTCACAGAAAGGTCAGGCCACTGCTACACACATATAAATGCTGAATAAGCACTCAGGACTGGGGGCAGAGGGGGACTGGGTTTTTGAGAAGGCATTTATAGTCTGGAATTCTGAGAGAGACACAGAGAAGGCTTTATGAAGGACAGAGAACCTGGGAAGCTCTGAAGGGGTGTATGTGGACTGAGTTTGCTGGACCGAATTTGTTAGTTTCCAGGGTAGGGGCCGGGTAGTTGATGAGAATGAACATCCATCAGGCAGGTCGGTCCTCTGAGTGAAGAGCCAGGAGGGTGGCCGGCTGGGGTCAGGGAACAGAGGCCGGGCCAGAGCGCAGAGCACTGCGGGCAGGAAGTGAACTGGGGACATTTGTGAGAAGGGTGGGACCCTGGGAACAGAAGACAGGGAAGCCCTTGTGGATAACTTTCTAGCTGACAGGGCGCCACAGTGTCTGCAGAGTTACGAGAAGCAATAGCATGGAGGTGAGGTGCACTCTGAGTGGGACACACGGGAGGAAGAAACAGTTGTTGGGTAGGGACAGGTGAAGAGAAGCTAAGACTGAAGAGATGTGGCTGCAGGGACTGAGACTGCAAAACACTGGGTTCTACTTATCAGGAAAGGTGGATGATGGCAGCAAGCGGAGCCAGCAGCCAGTGCTTTCCGGAAGGTGCGACTACAGCCAACAGCCCCTCACGCCTGCCTTCTAATGGCTCTCTACCCCAAGCTCTGCCCTGTACCTTGAAATTCTTCTGTGACTCAGGAGTGGGGCTTTCAAGGTCGATCAGTTTCTTTAGATCCTCCTCAATGGTGGACTTGGAGGTGGGCTTAGGCGAGGCCCGCAGGTCCCTGGTGGAGGCACGCAGCCTGGTGTGGGCTATTTCGTTGCCGTCGCTCTGATGACGCCTTCAAAGAAAGGGAAGAGATGGCGGAAACCAGTCAGCAAGGTTGACTCAAGGGCACGATGGGCTCTGACAGATGTAGGTCAATGGAGAAATATTAAAAGACAGAAAAAGAATTACTTCTGTTTAATAACACATCAGAATCTACTCAGACAAATGCTTCTTAAGGAAACAAACCCAAATTGGAACACAAAACCTAATGAATAAAATCACTCTTTTACAGAAAACTATTAGTTCTACTAAGCCAAAATTGGCAATAGACTTACTAAAAGACACAGGGTAAGAATCCCAAATGCAACCTTTGCACAAACAGAAACAAAATAATTGAAATGGATCATTTAATTCTTTGCTGTACTCCCTTGTCAAAGTCTTTTATTTTCAGGGATACTCACTCACTTCCTAATATTCCCTCTGGTGCCTCCTGGCCCACTTTGGAAGAATTACATGCAAAGGCTGTGATTAATATCATCAAATGGATTAGTGTGGTCTTAGCACCAGAGGGTCAATTATTCTGAAGTGTGTCCTTCAAACACACTCTTTTCTAGGAGATCTTAAGATTCTCAAATCCAAATGTTTTGCAGTACATCTTATTTAAGGAATGAAGCAGAGAAATAATTTAAGAAAATTTTACTTAGGGGAAAAAAAAAAAATCCCCTCCCCACCCCTTAGCCTGGCTTCCTCCGCTGTAAGAAATTGCCCCAACCTTTTCTGTTCTCTGTCATGTTAAAAGCAAGCCACCCAGCAAGAGAAGCGAAAGAACTCTTACTTTCTTGTGTCCATAAATCCCACGGAGTTTATGGTTCCTTCTGGCTTTTTCCATCCAATTAGGTACTTGCTAGTAGCGCCCTGGCGAGGGTAGAAAGTCCTAGGACCAGAGGAGGAAGAGGAGGAGGAGGAGAAGGACGGCGCGAACTGTGACGAGGTGGCAGGGTGAAGTTCTTCTTTAGGTGAACTTCGGGCACTGGTGAAAACCACTGGGCTGGCAGAGTGTCGTGAGCTCATGGTACTGGGGAGAAGCAGGACAAAGACAGAATGACCCCTGTGAGCACGGTGCATCTCAGGGTCACGACATTCCCTGTACAAGTATTGTCCGGGGTACGGGTGATGGCCGGGTTAAACAACAATGGATTTTTCATAAAATATTAATGGGTACGGCTGGCTGGCCTTCCTTGTTTTCTCACTATAATTTAAATGTCTGTTCTCAAGTGACAGGTGGTCACTAGGGCTTAGTGTGCACTTTAAATTAAAAAGTAAAAATAGTTAAGACCGTCGGGGACACTTTCAAACACACTGGCACCACTGACGTTTGTCACAGGGAAGTCTAGGAGAAAGAGCAGTAAAAGGTCTAGCAGTCTCAATGTCTGTCTGTCTTGCCTTCCTCAGAACTGGGGGTCATGGTGACACTCTTCAGGGCCAAGCTGAGGAGGGGAGAGGAGCCCGAATCAGGGACACAGCACCCCAGACTCCCGTCCAAGGCCAACTGGGCACAGTGAGTTCTCCCTCCCCATGGCATCTGGCATTAATATTGGCTCTAAAAAGCTGCTCATCATTGTATTTCCAGTGGTGTTAAAGATTACAAAACTAAAGCCTAAGGGACTTAAAAAAGTCTAAAACGCAGGAGTTTGAAAAGCAGTACAGAACTGAAAAAGGCAGAATTTTCAAAACTTGGGATTAGAGTTTCAGTTGTCTCCAAAGGAGGAGGGCCTTGAACTGTAGGATTTCCATGCTTCCTGCCCAGTGGTCTCACGGGAGCTAAGCTCACACTGTCCGAGTCCTGCTTAGTTCTCCAGCTTGGGATGAGACCAAAGACAGCTGACTCTCACTACGCTGCACTTTCGTTCATCAAACACCAGTGGTCCTGACCGGAATAAAGTATTGACTTTGGTTAATAATAATGCATCACTCTATGGCAAATGTACCACAGCGATGTAAGATGATGACAACAGGAGAAACTGGGCAAGGGATATATGGGAACTCTCTACACTATCTTTGTAACTTTTCTGTAAATCTGAAACTACTCTAACATTAAAAAGTCCTGAAATAGTATGTATCAGTGAAAATGAATCTTGACAACCCCACCTCAAACTTTCCACAAAAATGAATTCCAGCTGGATTGTACATTTACATGTAGATCTAAAAATCCTGGCTGGGTGTGGTGGCTCATGCCTGTAATCCTAGCACTCTGGGAGGCCCAGGTGGGAGGATCATTTGAGCTCAGGAGTTCAAGACCAGCCTGAGCAAGAGTGAGAGCCCATCTCTACAAAAAATAGAAAAGTTAGCTGGACGTGGTGGTGCAAACCTGTAGTTCCAGCCACTCCGGAGGCTGAGGCAGGAGGATCACTTGAGCCCAGGAGTTTGAGGTTGCTGTGAGCTATGATGATGCCACTGCACTCCAGTCTGGGCAATAGAACTAAACCCAGTCTCAAAAAAAAAAAAATATCCTGGACTATAACATGGAAGAACACCTTTATGATAGAGACAGAGGATAGTTTAATGGGATCAAAAGGAAAGAATTGAACCCCATTAAAATTAAGAACTTCTATTCATCAAAAGACAGAGTAGGAGAATATATGCAAAATATATATCCAACAATAGGCCCCAATCCAGAATATATAACTAACTCCTAAAAATCAACAAGACAGACAACCCAAAAGGAAAATGGGCAAAGATCTGAAAAGGTATTTCACAAAAGAGGATATCTAAGAGACCAATAAACACTGGTGCTCAACATCATCAGATACCAGGAAAATGAAAATGAAAACCACAATGAGGGACCCTTACACCCGCACCAGAATGGCTAAATTAGAAAGCCTTATGGTATCAAGTGCCAGAAAGGATGTGAAGTGACCAGAACTCTCATACACTGCTGTTGACAGTGCCACTTGTTACAACCACTTTGGAAAACTAGTTCAGAGGCTCTAGTAAAGTGGAACATATGTCTATACTATGACATTCCATTCCCAGAAATGCAAAAGAAATGCATACATATGTGTACCAAAGGCCATGTTCAAGAATTCTTAATATGCCAAACTGGAAACAATCCAAATGTTCAACAGTAGAGAAGATAAATGGGTTGTGGTCTGTTGTCACAACGTAAACATAACACAGTGATGGAAATAAGCTGATGCCACCTGCCACACATGGAGAAATCTCACCAACGTAATGTTGACACCAGACACAACATAATACATATGGCATGACTCCATTTCTGGGAAGTCCAAAACTAGGCAAAATAAGTCTATGATCTTAGGATTCAGGATTGCGGTCACCTTGGCGAGGAGGTGTGCGTGCTGGGGAGGGAACGGGGGCGGGGAGGGGTGCTGGGATGGCGGTAGTGTTCTGGTAATGATTCACCTGGGTGTGAAAATTTATCTGGATGTACACATGACCTGCACCTTTTTGTGTACGTATGTTATCTGTCGATAGAAACACATCTACAAAGAAAGCAAAAGTAAATGACCAGAAGGAAGGCTCTGTCAGTCCATGAGACTCTGCCAATGGGGTGGGGCAGGATACTGGTAGGGGAAGAATGAGACACAGAGCTATGGTGACCTGGAGGGTTTTCCATACTATTTGGGCCAAATATAACCATCTTCTTAATTTTTATAACTAACGGAGGAACTAGGCTCAAACCGTGCAAAAACTATAATAATAAAAAATGACTACTCTCATTCCAATCCCCCTAACAATCTTTTCCCCCAAATATTTTTCCAGCTAGACAGTGGAAGAAAAAAAAAAACCTCACAAAACCTCAAAGGGTGACATAAATTTAAAAGCAATGCAAACTTACCTCTTAATAACAAACATATATACGTTTGTTTCTAAAATTAAGAAAAGGGAATGCAAAATTCTTCCATAAGTGCAGGACATTAAATCAGTAAGAAAAAAAATAATATTAGCTCCGTTATGCAAAGGAGACTGAAAGTAGAAAGGTGCACCAAAAGAAAGACGGAAGCAAGGAAAGACCCATACAGAGGCAGACGAGCTCATAAAGACAGCAGAGACCCAGATTAACAGCAATGCGCATTCACACTGGGAACATCCACGGAAGGACACTTCTGCAATGTCAGAGTGAGGAGGCCTTCGGCATAGTTTAAAACAATATGGTGGGCTTGTGGGCATTTGTTAGTCACTTAGGGCCAAGATCTAATCTTTGGTTTGCAGATTCTTTTTCACCTGACTATATCCACCTCATATACAATTACAACATAGATGTGGCGATGTCTCAAGCCTCAACCCTGGTTAGTGTCTGAAGCAGATTCCAACAAAATGAAAACCAATGAATTAGGGTCCAATTTATACCATCTCCCATCTAGGGTAATCATGTGCTTGCTTAAACTGCCTTGATGAGTAGCCACAAGTGAGTGCAGGTGTGTTTGAATT
The DNA here is from genome assembly GCF_020740605.2 of Lemur catta. NCBI lineage: Eukaryota > Metazoa > Chordata > Mammalia > Primates > Lemuridae > Lemur > Lemur catta. The sequence goes on from NC_059128.1 coordinate 27,857,629, forward strand.
ACTAGCACTGTTTAGACTTCAGCATGCTAAAATACAGATTGTTGGGCCCCCTCCCTAACTCCCCCCTCAAGATTCTGATTCAGCACACGAGATGGAGAGAATTTGCACTTTTAACACCTTTCCAGAGGATACTGTGGTCTGCGACCCATACTTTGAACACCACTGTACCAGAGGTACATTTGCATTGCCACATTTAACGTTTATCAGCATCATGTATCTTGACATGATTAACACTGGTATTCAAAACTCTGGAGCCTTCAAAGACTAAATGCTTGGTCAAAAAAGAAATAGCCATGAGAATAGAAAGTAAATTGCATAGCCCATTAATTTACAAATAATTCCTCCATGTTGTGCAAAATAGCCATGCTGGTTTGAGCCATAAGGTACATACTGCACAAGAGGGAAAGTTAAAGAAAACACTCAGACGTCAAAGGAGAGAGCAATAATATACCATATATACTGTTTGGGGGAGCTCTTTCTTTTCTCTATGAATTTGATCACTACTATTATTTCCCTTGTAAGCATTCAATAAATTGTACTAGATTAAAAACCCTCTGAAGGCAGGGATTTTTTTTTTCTGTGTATCTAATAATGCCAGGAACACAACAGACTCCCACTAAAACATCTGTTGAACAAACTATTTTTCCTTAGCATTTGTCACTGTGTAGCACGCTATACATTTAATTTCTTTGTCTTGTTTATCGTCTGCCTCCCATTTAAACGTAAGCTCCATGAGGGCTGAGATTTTTTGTCTTTGTTCACTATTAAATCCCCTATGCCTAGAATAGTCCCTGGCAACTGTAGACACTCAATATTTGATGAAGGAAATTGTCAAAGATAAATTAGCTATCCATTTTAAATAGAAGGAGTTATACACGATGATACACGATGATAGTGTATTTTACTCATACTGTGTTTAAAACTAGACGATGCTTTATTTTTACTGAAAGAAATAATAAAATCTACAAATGATGTTTCTGTTTACAAGTGTATTCTTAAAAGGGTAATTGCTTAAATAAGACCATTGACCCTGATTATTGGTTTTATCTGTGAATAAGATGGGCTGATACTAGCTCCCAGGTGTGAAATGCCAGCATACTTCTGCTCATTAATGGTTATAATCAAGACAGTCCTCCTTAACAATTGATTAGCTTTAGGAACAAAGGTACAAGCAAAAACAAATTAGCAATTCACTGGTATGTCTTCCTTCTTTAATGTCTAGAACTCACAGCATGAAGTAGGTGAGCACTTCAGTACACTTTGCTTTTAATTCAGTGGGCATATGACCATCACCTGAGAGCTCTTCTAAACCATGTTTTCTTATGTTCTAATCCTGGATGTTTTAATTTAATAGAGCTGGGGTGATGCCTGGGAGATCTGGCAAAACTTCCCCCTAGTGTGCACACAAATTGAGACCTACTGCTGAAACCCGGTTGAATTTTTCATACTGTTACCACTTGGTCTAGATCCAGTTTCATACTGTCCTGATCAAGAAGGTGAAGCCCTGTTTCTCCAGCTGCTGTGGCCACCTGCAGGTGTTGACATAAACGGAGAGTCCTGCGCTCCCATCAGATCTTCTGGAGCCCCAGAAATCTGTACTTTAACAAACTTCCACAGGCTTCTCGTGCTTTCTAGAGTTTAAGAGCCACTGTGTAGCCCCTCAACTCCTCCCACTCTAAAATGGGTCTGAGTCTGGGCCCAGCTGTGGGCGGGGCTCCTTGAAGCTACCAACCCACTGGCCTGGGCCCACCTCGAGGGTTGTGCACCCACACACTTCACCTAAGAATCTCCAAAGTGGGTTTAATTACAACACAACTAACACGAAGTCAGCTTCACACTTTTTAAGGGGCACTGTGTGGCTGGCCTGTCTCATTAACCTGGAGATATCATGTTAATTCACTAGGCTGCAATTGCATTTTAGCCAAGGAGAGTTAAATCTCTTCATAGGAATTGTGTAAGAAGGAAATAAACCAATAATATGCAACAAAAAGAAAAGAGCAGCAGATACATTAGGAAGTGACAACTGCAATATCTGTTACTTTCCTCAATGTATAAGAAGTGAATTTAACTGTGAATATGGCCAAACCGGAACCGCTAGAAACTTAGCGTGTCGCCACATGAAGAGACAACTAATTTTCATACAAACTACAGGGCACTTTCCTTTCCTAAAAGTGGAACAAGCTTGGATTCTGTTTGGCGGAGCCAGGACATGAATTCTGGAAGGGACGGTACACACATGTGCATATGATACCCCATGTAAAAAGAGGGAACTGGGTAACCGAGAATCTGGGACACTCTGACTCTTCCCAAACTTCTCATCTTGACCTGATGCTCAGATGAAACCAGGAACCACATGCGCCACACCCTGGTTATTTCACAGTCCTGCTGTGGTGAAACTTCACAGGGGATGCTGGATGAGCGATTTGCACAAAGGGCTGTAGTCACAGTGGGGGCTGCCCTACAGAGGAGCCCCATTTGCTGACTCTGCAAAGCAATGAACCACACACACAGCACCGGGGGGCCTGAATGCCATCAATCATAGCCCCACGGACCGAACCCATGAGGGCTGGGGAGACCGTCCTGAATTCCTGCATCGTCACTGAGGCCACCACATCCTGTGAAAAACATCTGCTGGCCATTGTCGGTGCCGGTGGGGTAGGAAGCCGCTGAAGGGAACACTTGGAGTCACGCACTGTTCAGGCATGGCACGGAGGGGTGGGTTTTAGACAGGCCAGGCCTGCTAAGGATGGTATTTTCAGGAGGGGGAGAGCAGCAATTAGTCACCTGTCAAACGGCTGTGGCAAAATCTGGGCAAAGGCTGAATGCTGGCCTAATACCAAGGGGAGGAGAGCTGACCGGGTTTCCTGTGACTGCTTGTACAAATACGCCTTAGGGTGACAGATAATGTGGAGGATAATGATTAAACAGGACTCCTCCCACTGTGTTCAACACTAGCCGATTCTGTACTAATTCCAATACTGGGCTCCACAATTTAGGAGGGCTTCAGGAGACACTAATTCCAAAGGATTAAGGGGAAAACAAGTGAAATAGGGATGATGAAGTTGGCAAACGGGATATCCAAGTGACTACAACAAGGAAAAACTGTCCATCTGTGAGAAGTAGATATTTAGCAAGTATATGGCATACTTATACATAAAGTATAGGGAAATGAGTGACTAGGCATATAAAACAGAAAAGGCCTCTGGGATCATTGTGGACCACAAGCTGAATAAGTCTGCAATTTAATAAGGAGTTAACAAGTATCTATGAACAGTATCATTTTATGGGACATAGATGAGAAGGGTGTCATGCCTAGGTCTGGCATCTAAAAAGGATAAAGAAAACATAGCAGAAAGTTTGAAAAGAGAAAATATGATAACAAGATGCAACACAAGGAGCAGTTATAGAAGCTGTGGAAGACATATACTTGTTGAAGGAAAAGTAACTAGATAACTGCATTAAGGTAGGTGATGAAGAGCTTAAAAAAGGAAATGACAGAAAACCTTGGTCTTAAAAGGACATTTCCAGTTTGTAAAACACTTGACAACCTTTTTTATTCTCAACAAACACATGAACAGCCATTATTTGGACTAAGCCTTTGGTTTGGTGGTACTTGGCTATGCTAATGTGTATGACATGACACATTGTCACCAGCTGCAAGCTCTATCCATCAGCCATTTAGTTTCTGACCTGCCGTCTTGTGTAAACTCTTAACAAGCAGAGTTTGCTGGTCAGTGGACTGAAAGGTGCAATGGCAAGCCATCTTCATTTGTCACCATGTGCTTGTATCTGCTCAGTGCCTGCACCATAATGTCTTCTGCTGTGGTCCACAGCCAACATGCCATCTCCTAGATTGCAGATGAAGGACGGCCAAAGGCCACATAGCTGGTCCATGGTACCATGGCAGAACTGAGACTTGATCCTGGATCTTAGGCTATCTATTTTCCCCGTTTCTCTCTCAACTTGCCTGGAGGTGGAAGGCTGCAACAAAATTAATTTTTCTTTCTTTCTTTTTTTTCAAATGACCACCTTAGATTAACAACTAGATTAAGCCAAGAAGAGCTAACCATATCTTTTTATAATCTTAGATGTCAAAAATATTCTTCATGTTTAGAAAAGACTCAGCTCAGGAAAAAAAAAACACATTTATTCTCTCTTAATTGTGTGTTTAAGCTGCAGCTAGAGGAATGGGACAAAATAAACAGGGAGAGGACTTGTTACGTGCTCAGAAAGGCTGTGGAATCTCTCCTCATGAGATTTTTTTCCTTTTATTCATATAAAGCAATTATATAAACTCTCATCCTGGTAGGATGCTTTAAATATGACAAAGAACGGACTGTCTGCCCTTTCTGAATTCCCTTTGGCCTTATGATCTAATGGCATTTGGAGAATTTGGGCTTATCCACTGGATGAGTGGATTAGTTGCCTCATGGAACAAAGTAATGACAAACATTATGTCGGTGAGTTCTGCATCAAGCCTTTGCGGCTTGACAGAGGGCTCACTTTCTCAATGTTCACTTGAAATTTCAACTACAGCGTGGTTCTATTGTTCAGTCTTTGAGGTTGCTAAAAGTAACTAAAGTTCTGGATAAAATAACCACCCACCCCCATAAGCTGGAAGAGATGCAGCAAGACAACTGAGGCCATATCACCTGGAGTTCTGTCATCTAGAAGCAAAATTCAATATGATTCTGAATGTTCATTGTGTGCGGGGCCACAAGACAAAAGTTACTAATTAAAATGATCCACACCCAACAACGAGGTTAAGGCAAATGGAACCAATCACATCTACTGGGAAGTTCTGGTTTTGTTCTGTTAGAGGCTGAACTTTCAAATTCTGAATTAGTCCATAATACTTAGAAAAATAATATTCTCACATTAGAGAAAAAATGTAGAAGAGAGGCAACTCATTATTAGTAAATTAAAAAAAAAAATCCAGGCAGAAAAGACTTAAAGAGGGAAATGTTACAGATAAAGATAACTGAATAATTTCCAAATGAAGAAGGAAGGCATATTTTTCACAAATATAGGATGCCAAAGAGGGCACAGAGGACAAATTTGAACACACTAGCTCTAATACACACACAGAGGCACACACAGTCCAGTAGTTAGAGCGGCCTGAGGCATTTCATATGTTCAATGTAAACTACACATAAGAGGCCCTTCTTTTTCCTCTGCTCTCAAGAAACATACAGCTTCTCTGGCATGAACAGTTGACTTATTAGGTCAACCAGAAAAAGCACATTCATGAGACTGAACTGTACTGACATCTGCAGGCAGGCAGGCATTTTTCTTAGTCTTTAATCAGCTCCTCTAGTGAATGTCAAACATTGACCAACACATAGCCAGACCCTGACTGATATTTGCATATAAGCTGTTACAAAGTTCTTCCTTGTCATACTTTACTGACAGATTTTAAAGACTTTTATACAGAAATGACTTTACCAAAAATTCATGCTGTACAAGGACTTTACATACACTCTGATACCTACACCTAACATAAAACCACTACAGCTCTCTACGAATATGGACACATCTGTACAATAACCTTTGAAACATAGTAGTGGTTTTCCAGAAGACTTGAGTTGAGGATTTATGTGACTTTTGAACTGGTTTATTAGTAGCAGCCTTGAGTCATCAGGCAGAAAAGGGGGAACGTTTAAGCAGAAGTTCTTCCGATTTGCTCATCAGAATGTGCTGAGCACCTACCTACGATGCTCACGGTGGCACACACCATGCAAAGGTATTGAGGTGAACACATTGGGTGAGAAAGCGCTTACACTGGGTGGCAGTACCAATGTACAGTAATCACATAGGTGGGTACTGATTGGCCACAGAGCTCTGAGGGGGCCTAAGAGAAGCAAGAGGAAAACAGTTTGGAGACAGGCAGCATGGTGGGCCCAGAAGTCTGGACACCGAAACAAGTCAGATCAGGATGTCACTGAAGAGATGCGCATGTGCAAGGATGATGTGCAGTTTTTATCTTCAGTGTGTGGTCTTAAATCGGACTCCAACACCAGAAACACCACTGGTCAACAGGACGAGAGCACTTCATACTAACCGTAGAGGTCCTTGTTTGCCGCACAAACTGGTACTGCCTACTGCCAAGGCCAAGACTCTCAGAAAAAAATGAATCCAGCTGGTGAGAATATTAAAATTAGAACTATCTTCACCTCTACTATGCTCACCATAAATCATTGTTTTGAGTAGTTCATTTTAAGATCTGAAAGTGAAACAGCTATTACAAAAAAAGCCCAATGTTTTAAACGTCTCCTTAAACTTTTAAGCTTCATAAAAAAAATACATATAGATTCCAGGGAGCAACACGAGAGCAATTAATAGACCTTTTTTAATTGTAGAAAGTTATCAGTGTGTTTGGCTCCTCTTAATGACATTCAGATATAGCAACCCCGTGTAATTACCAGCCTACATTAATGCAGTTCTCATGGGGGTGCCACAAAAAACCTGCACAGTCACCGACGGGGAGATGGGAGGACAGAGCGGGTAGGAGCAGAGCCCAGCCAGAAAGATGCAGCAAAACTTAATCACTGTAATTTAGATTTTGTCACCAAGTCCCAGGTACAAGCTCTTTTATGCACTGTCAAGAGATCGCCACATTAATTGCTGTTCCTGTCTTCTGAAGACACAAACACTCTAATTTGCTGTGATTTCAGTTTCTCTAGCAATGTGTATTTGGTGGCTACATCTCCTCTTCCTCCAGAAAAGGCAGGCTGCGAAAGCTCTGATTATCCAGCTCACTCTGCCAAGATCAGCAGCCCAAAGTCCCGAAGCTTCCCCATTTACCAGTCCGGAGACAGATGTGACTCAACCCATCAGTGGGTGGGAAGCCCTGCCACCTTCCCTGAAAGGCCACATTCTTCTCTTCTCTAGTAAGTTTGACTTTCAATAGGAGAGTTATTTCTAAGTGATGATTTCAACAATTCTGCATAGCCAGTTTGAAGCAGAAAAATTAGATAATCCTTTGAGGCCTTCAGGGGCTCCAGTCAGCACATTCAGATAATGCAAACCCAGGTGCTTGCTTCTAGGGCACTTTGTAAATCACCGAGGATTTGTTAGATAACGGTACAGCCTCTGGCCTTGTGCTTTCCCTTCAGGGGCCCGGCTCTTTTCAACCCTACTCCATGTGAGACAAGACCTTCATAAACCGATTTCTTCTGCCATCAAATCAGACCAGAGATACATCATCTTCAGACGAAAGACTACTCTTAAGAAAAGGTATCCTCCTTTCCAAAACGAATGATTGAAAACCAAAGAAGTAGGAGTCAAACTAAATCTAGAAACCACAGAGAAACTATTCTGATCTGAAAAATGTTCTAAGTCGATGCACTACAGTTATTGAGAAGGGGATGTACCCAAAACAGTAAGCAAGTGCCCTAATTCTGTGTCATGTGATTCTGTGTCTCTATAATTATGGCATCTGATGCCCAGCCTTCTGTCCTGATTTTCCAAACACATCTCTTATACCCTTTGAACCAAACGTTCTATTTTCTGAATTGTGGAACAGTTACAGGATGCCTGGTACTCAAGAATATTGAGACTATTTTCCCAATTTCAGTTTTGCTTGGGGGTCACGGAGTTTCCAGACCTCTCATAATCATTTTTCCATCTGCAATGTGGTGGTGGTAAACAGAAACAAAACTTGTGAAATGCTTCCTATCACAGAGCTTGGAATTTTAACAGAAAGAAAGCTCAATAATGTCATCGGTAAGAATACAGACACAAAGACAAAACTGAATATTTAACTGATCAAGTTAAATCCAAATTAAGTAGCAGATGTCCTCTCTCATTAAGGTTATCTGGGGTTTACTGACAGATTATGTGCCTGGATTTCTGTCTGAAAAATAAAGCTGTATTAAGCTTCTCTAGTATTTTTCCTTAGGACCTAACAGTAACAGAGACCCAGAAGATAGCAAGGTGAGATACTGTCACACAAGTCAATCAGTGACTGACAACAATGAAAAGTAAGAAGAGAAACCACCACGGAGATTAACAGGCCCACGAAGACAGCAATGGAATGTTTCCTCCCTAAAAGGAGGAATCTTGTCATACTTGGGGTTTGAGGCTCAAATCCAAAAGAGGAAATGAAAAATAGTCTTTATTTTGTCTAGTGGGGTGATCTCCAAGGATACAGGGGGATGTGTACTTTCCTATTCCGAAAGGTAGATGAGCTGTGTCTAATTTTAGCTGCACTTCCCTGTTGGACACCTCCCCCTCTCAACACATCACTGTCAGGAGCCAATTACTGAAGAAGAACCACCACGCAAACATCAGGGCGGTGATGTGCTCGGGCAGGGAGGCAGGGCCCAGGATGCGCTCAGCGTGCAAATAACGCGCCTAGTCTCAGGAAAGACCCCTTTCTTTTAAAAATGTGGTCAGTATTTTTTAAATATCTTCAAAAGGCTGTCCCAGTATATATTCTTTTTCACTAGCTGAAAATTATAAAATTCCTCTCTAATTGTGGTACACAGGAAACTTCAAAAAGGTCAAATCCAACTTTACAAAAAGTAAATCTGCAATCTTTTTCACAGTTTAAAGTAATACATTAGGATTGTAGTTCTAAAATATTTTTGCTGGCAAATAAAAGGCATTAAATATATAAGTACAATCGTCACTGCATGAAAAAGCTCCTCTCCTTATACACTAGTGAGCAAAGTGAAGTGGGATGAGACCAGGCAACGGGACTGAGGCCGGGGCTGGGCACTGGGGCGGCAGCACGGAAGGGCAGTCAGTTACCTGGTGTGGGAAGCAGCATCGTTTATACTGAAAGTGCTGTTCTCCCTGGTCAGAGGGTTCGCGCCTGCCTGGCTCTTGCTGTGGAGATCCAGGCTCAGGGAGGACTCTGTTTTCCGGTCCATACCATGACTCTCTGTTTCTAAAGTCCGATCTGCCAAGGAGATCACTTCACTGGAGCTATGCCACAGAGGTGCCACTTTCTCCTTGCCAGGCCCCGAGCGTGGTGACGACGTGGCAGCCCCCAGGGAGGCCGTGCTGCCGTGGCTGGGGCCATAGGAGGTGGTGTCGATGCCACTGTCGGCAGAGGTGCCTTGCAGATAGTTATAGCTGTTGAGTTCGGATTCTGTGCGGTCCCCATCGTACCACTTCTCGTCACTGTGGGCACTCGAAGCGTTGCTGGAGAGGGTATTGCTACTGGAGTGGCTTGAGTAGTGGCTATCGGACTGCAAGGGAAGCGGGATTTACTTGAGTGCAAGGTTCTGCGTCCTGAACACCAGGGAACAATCATGGGAGATGAGACTGACTTGTGTCCAGTTATAGGGTTCTCAAAGCACAAAAGTTCCAATAATGACAAGTCAGAGTCCAGAGTGCCTGGAACCTCTGTGACTTTGGCCCATTCACAAGTGTCTCCGTGGCAGAGGGTGCTGCAATTTTTTTTTTCAAATCCATTTTTTACTATTTGACTTATGCCAAAGTATCAATAGTACTGAGATCATTTTAATCAGGAAGAAATCCAAATTGTCATTAAAAATAGAAAGGAAATGACATTTCCAAAGAGCTTATAATTAGAAAGCATGCTTGATTCTAAAAGCCCTACTTGCTCAGAGTAACTAAAAGACTGAATATGAGACTAACTTCTAAAGAGATCTCCTTTTGCCTCCCCAATTACCATCTATTTAGGAGACAGCCCTCTAAGGCATGCTTAGAGGTAAAATTTATACAGAACTGCCAAAATAATTCAATGGGAAAAAAATTAGTCTTATTAACAAATGGTGCTGGCACAACTGAATATCCACATGCAAAAAAGAATGAAGTTGGATACTTACCACATAGAAAAAGGAACTAAAAAATGATCAAAGATTTAAATATAAGAGCTAAAACTATAAAACTCTTAGAGAAAACAAGTATAAGTCTCTGTGACTTACACCTATGGAAGTTACACAGTGGTTTCTTAAGTATGACACCAAAAGCATGAGAAACAAACAAAAAAACCCAGATAAACTGGTCTTCATCAAAATCAAAACCTTCTGTGCTTCAAATAACCTAATTAACAAATGGGTAAAAGATTTGAAGAGCGATTTCTCCAAAGAGGATATATAAATTCCCAACAAGCACATGAAAAGATGTTCAATATCCTTAGTCACTAGGGAAATGCAAACTGAAACCACAATGGAATACCACTGCACACCCACTAGGATGGTTATAATAAAAAGGGCAGACAGCAATGAATGCTGGGCTGGCATTGTTGGGAATATAAAACAGGGTGGCCCCCGTGGGAAGACAGTTGCAGTTCCACTCTTGTTATACACCCAAGAGAAATGAAAATGTGTGTTCACACAAAAACTTCTACATGAATGTTTATAGTAGTAGTATTCATAATAGCCAAAAAGTGAAAACCACCCAAATGGCCATCAACTGATAAATGGATTAAAAGAATAGGGTATTATCCATACAATGGACTATTATTCAGCTGTGAAAAGGAATGAAGTACCGATTCATGCTGCAACAAGGATGACTCTTAAAAACATTATGTCCAGTGAAAGAAGCCAGACACAAAAGGCCACATATTATATAACTTCATTCATATGAAATGTCCAGAATAGACAAATTCAGAGAGAGAAAGTAGATTAGTGTTTGTCTCTTGGAGGGGATGGGAAGTAGTCAGGGGTGGTAATGAAGATGTTCCAGAATTAGACTGCGGTGCGGGTTGCACAACTCTGTGAATATGCTAAAAACCACCACATTGTATGCTCTATGTGGGTGAATATTATGGGATGTGAATAATATCTCAATTTAAAAAATGTATACAGGACCCTTTCTACATAGTAGCTTACATGCTTAGAAAGAACATTTTATAGAGTTTACCAAAGAAATAAGATTTTAAATCACATCTGAGTAAAATAATATTTTTAAACGAGAGGGAGGCAGGAAGTCTAGATACTTGCTGGAAATTAAGAGAAGGAATTGTGTGTGTGTGTCTCTTTCTGGGGAGGAATGAGCATGCTCTCCATTGGCCAAGGGCAGGGGCTGGAGGAGAACATGCCAGTTTCGTCTCCAAGTGAAACATCTCTTTCCCTTAGGAAAAAAATTAATCCCAGTTCCTTTATTGGTGTCACTCTAGTTTTTCTCAGTAACAATTTAAAAAGTGGTGTTATTAAGCTTTCATTTATTTGTAACAGGGCAGAACTTCTTTAGCTCTGGGACGGTACTGGCGATTCTGGGAGCCCTCAGCCATGTGGCTATTCAGTACTTTTAATGTGGCTGGTTTGAATGGAGACGTATTGAGAGTACAGAGTATGTAATAGCTTTCTATAGAAACATAATGTGAGCCACATATATAATTTTAAATTTTCTAGTAGCCAAAATTTTAAAAATAAAAAAATAAAAACAAACAAACAAAAACCTGGTGAAATTCATTTTAATAATATATTTTATTTCACCAAGTCTGTCCAAATTATCTTATCATGTAATCGATATAAAAATTATATTAACGAGGGAGGGGAAACTCACAGATCTGTTGCGACAATCTATCATTTACTAGTAGAACTGTGACAATATCACATTTCCTCAGTAAATCTCCACAGAGTAAAGTGTAGGGTGTGCTCTCTTGGGTTTTTGACTTCAATATTCATTTCTCTAGTGCAAAACTTATATGAGCCTTCTCATTAAAAGTTTTCTTGGCATTTTATAAATTAGTGAACATGAAATACAATATTTCCTCATCCAAGAGAATGACATAAATACACATTCCAGTGAATAGACAGGCCAAGGAATCTAGTGCAGTGTAAAAGGGAGGTGGAGAATAGCCTGGTATTCCCAATTCCACCTGTAAGTGAGCAGGAACCGATTATTCCTATGGAAAAAGGGTAAAATGTGTGCCGCCACGGAAGGTAAGAGAAGCAGTGCGGAGGTGTATGGGAAGCTGTCTGTCTGGCCCTTGGACTGGTTCTCCAACCAGATCTCATGCTTGCAATTGTATAAGGAAATAAAAATTTATTTCTAGCATATTTTTATTCCCATCATTTTAGGATTGTTTGTGATTGTTTTAGATGATCTTACAGCTAGAACTAGGGGGGTGGCAGGGGCATACCAATGAGAAATGACAATTTATCTCAAAGCTATCTTAGGCCCATGGCAGCAGAAATTGCCACCATGACATCAAACACCTACCCTCTGTCAGGATGGCTTCCACTTTGACCATGCAGAGGAAAGCAGAGCAGACATGTACCATTTTCACATTGCAAGCAAGGTACATTGCTGGGAATCTATGACTTTTATAAGTTTATAGTTAACTTACATGCCCTTGTTTGTTTGGAGACAAATGAACCACTGGATCCTGCCGCATTAATCTCCCACTGGGGCTCTCTCGGAAAGCTGGCAGTACCTTTGATACTGCTGGGAGATGGCATGTTGGCTCTGGAATACAGCATAGGACATTATGGTGCAGGCACTAAACAGATACAAGCACATGGTGACAAATGAAGATGGCTTGCCATTGCATCTTTCAATTCACTGACCAGCAAACTCTGCATTTCAGCAATAAGCTTGTTAAGAGTCTACACAATAGACAGCAGGTCAGAAACTAAATGGCTGATGGAGAAAGCTTGCAGCTGGTGACAATTTGTCACGTCATACACATTAGCATAGCCAAGTACCACCAAACCAAAAGCCATGAACAACACAGCAAAGTTCAGAATCAACTTTTGGTTTGGGGGAAAAGTTTAGGTTATATGGATTAAATTTATGAAATTCATTCATTGCAAAGTGTGGCTAACCTAGCTTGGTCTACATTACCTAGACAGGCATGGATGCAATCATGTGTTACTTACCATGACACTTTGGAAATATTTTACCTGTATATTCATGCTGCTCGAGGACAAAAGAATTGAAATCCTGAGGTCCTCTATAACTGTAAGCTGAGCACAACAGAAAAGACACACAGCAACTAGTTTACTTAAAACAATTGCTTCCTTTTGGACTCCAAGCTGGCGTTCAAGATGGGGTTCCAAAAATGAGAGATAAAGGATCCTCTTTAACCCAAGTATAGCTAACAGCAAGAATTCCGGACTTCTGCAACACCCTTCCTAACGTGTAGAGGACTGGGCAACACACTCCTTGACTCTGACTCTCAACCATTTCCAAGAGCAGAGAGGCAGAAAAGCAAACATCCAGGGAGATGTGTGAGCCAGTTCAGCAAGCTCAAGTCTCCACTGTCTGCAGGGTACCAGTTGATAACACGCTGATACACAAAGACAGGTGGGTCTGCCTAACAAATAACAATCTCCTCAACATTCTTAATCGCTGCAAGTCATTAGAGAACGTTGTTCTTATAAACTGAGTGTAGACAGATCAGTCCTTTATACACTCAATGGTGGGTATTGAGAAACGAAAATGCAGTAATTATTTTTCTTGAATTCGCCCTACAATGGCTTAGACCAGCTAAGTCTTCTGATTCCTTCTGATGTGCCAATTAAGAAAGGCTGGGTTATTCTCCCAGAATGCTGGGATATCAAGAATGATAAAAAATTATTTTAGTTATTTTATTTGAAGCTTTAGATAAAGACACCACTTGGACCTCCTGTACTGTGGTGGAAAGGGCTTCTCTGGCAGGCTCTAGGGGCACCATAATTAAGAAAAAAAGGTATACCTTACTAAGAGGATGAACAAATATATGAAAAAGATTCATCCCTATTCATTTTAAATTCTTATCTATTAAGAGTGGGATGCCACTAAACTAAAGTGGATGCAAGAAAAAAAAGCCCAGAGGAGGTGTGTGTGAGAGGATGAATACGGGTCTAGGAAGAAGCTTATAATTACCCCTTCCAGCCCCAGGGTACCTGCTCATTCCCCATGACGTCCCGTGAGTGGGAGGCAGCTGTACAAAGGGATTGCTGGCAGCTCAAAGCCTGCACTAGGGGCCAAAAAAAGCCACTAAAGTCATGAAGAAGGGATCCTTTTCACATGTGTCGTTACCATCTCAACAGTATCAAAACATATGGGATTAAAAACATTCTGTCAAGAGCAGAAAAGCCGATCAGAATATGCTCAGGTTTTCTGTGTTGGGGGTGGGTGGCATCAGAGTGGGGAATGACAGATGGCTCCAGTAACAAGGCCCATCTCACTGCAGTTACTGGAGCAAAGCATGTCTTCAGAACCTAAGAACCGTATTTGTCTTTCTCAACTTCTGTCTTAGCTAAATACATCTCCACTCCCTTCTGTGTTCATGGCTAGTACATTTACTTGGGCACAGTCATTAAAACAGGACAAAACAATGAATTTGCAGAGAAGATAAAAAGATGGGTCTTTGCCTTAAAAGTTTAACCTTTTCAGCCCTGAAATGTATACCTTTTTATCTCACACTGATGGTAATGCTACTAAAGATAAAATAAAGGAAAAAAAAAAAAACTAGCAGTCTAGATTCAAGTCCTTGATGGATCAACTGCGTTGATCCCAATCCCTGATGCTACTGTGCTGAAACTTAATCTTGTTTCATGGCCAAATTTTAGCAACTAGTCTTGTGGTGTCATTGTGGAACAACAGCATATATATAGAGAGAGGAAGGGCCATGCATCAGAAATCCAAATGAGAGCTCCCTAATGCAAATCTTTCCCATCCAGCTGTTTTATATAGCTAAGACATTTCCTTAGCTGACAGCTTAATAGCAGAGTGAAAAGAATTTTTAAAAAAGCACACCAGGGAGGAAAGAGATTCTAACCAAGCTCTAGATGCAACTAAACAATAACTGTATCTCTTTCCCACTCTGTATGTATACATTTTTTTAAGGCAACATTAAAAATAACAAGGAATCACTCAAGGCACTTACACTATGTAAAAACAAATAAACAAGGTGGGGGGGATGTACTTAGGACACAAGGCAGTCTTTTAATCTTGGTGCTGAAAATAATTCCTGTGCTCTTTCTATTTTTAAATTTGGGGTCACCGAGAATTCCTTGACTTTTCTCTCAGGTCTTATTTCTTTCTTTCACTTATACATAATCTAACAGAGACTTAAGTCATAGTTATTAACTAGGGCTGTCTTTACAACAGAATGCTTTGATAACATCATCAAGAGGTGGCTGGAGTCACCTTGTAAAAGCAACTTGCTTTTTGTGGAAATTACTTACTTACCCATCTGGTCGGCAATGCTATCCTCGCTTCTCTGCCAGCTGGGTGTGGATTTTCCACTGCCGCCGATGTCTGCCTGGGTGCTCTGCCTGTCAATGGAGGCTGGGGATCTGCGGCTCACTCCGAACCTGTGGGAATTTCCCCAGACAAAGACAACGACAACATCAGGAGCCTCGCCCACGAGAGGCCGGCAGCCCTGGGTGTGATGAGCTAAATTCTAATTGACAGGTACTACCGGTTCTCGCTTACGTGTCTGTACTTGTGTTCCCCACCTTGTGTGTGTTTACGTGGGGGTGGAAACGTGTCTGTTGTGGTCAAGACACACCACCCGGCCCAGAAAGGTATGTTTGCTGTGTATATTAACTTAACAAGGGCAAGAGCTCTTGGGCCTGAGCTAACCTAAGCTATGAACAGCAGGAAACCAAAATCTTCTAGCCCTTGTGCAGTCAACCTCAGACTGTCACTCACGGCCAAAGAAAAAATTTCACGATCGACATATTCCATATATATGTTCCAAATGGTACATTTTGGGGGTTTGTTTCTCTTAACTCAGTAATTTACTAAATCATTAAGTCAGTCATTCTTGGAACAAGTATTTTCTGAGCACTTGCTCTGTGGTCTGAAAGACAAAGATTACTATCATTTATATTATGTGGAAACCACTTTCAAAATGTGTAAGTTTTAAATTGCCTTTGGGAAGGGCAACTGGGAAGTAGGTAAACTGGCATAAATAAAAACAAAAGTCTATTTCTGGAAGGATTATTTAGCTATTTAGTGAGCCTGTTTTATTTTTCCTTTTGTAGACTTATATGCTTAATTAAGGCATATGCCTTGATCAGCAATATCAGCAAAGCAAATGTTGACTGAGCCCATGACAAAGTGTCAGAGTGTAGAACTCAAACATTCATGTCTAAATTCATTAACTTATGTGTGGTTACTAGTCAACTTATGAATAATTATACAGTAAAGGACTAAATAGGTCCTGAACCAATCCATGCACGTGATGGGTAGCGTACTTGCTACAGACTGGTAAGTGCACACGCAGCCCCAGCAAGTGCCGTGTTGGAAAGGCAGGAGACAAGGAGCAGGAAGACACGGAGCCAAGTTCCAACTCTATCACCCAGCATGGCTGAAAAAAGTCACTGAATTTTTATCTCTATTTCTTTATGTGTAAATCAGCAATTCCATTACATGGATCCAAGGATCTCTATAAAGCATCTGCAAAGTAGAGAAGGCTATAAAAACATTTATTTTATTATTATTTTTTTAGAGACAGGGTCTCTATGGCTCACGCTAGAGGACAGTGGTGCAATCATAGCTCACTGCAGCCTTGAACTCCTGGGGTCAAGGGAGCGTCTTGCCTCATCCTCCCCAATAGCTGGGACAACAGGCATGTGCTACCATATCCAGCTATTTTTTTTTTTTTATTTCTTGTAGAAACAGGGGGTCTCACTATGTTGTCCAGGCTGGTCTTGAACTCCTGGCCTCCAGTGATCCTCCTACCTTGGCTTTCCAAAGTACTGTGATTACAGGAATAAGCCACCACTCCTGGCCATAATGCTTTATTTTTTTTAAGACAGGGTCTCACTCTGTCACTCACCTTGGAGTGCAGTGGCCCAATTATAGCTCACTGCAGCCTTAAACTTCTGGGCTCAAATAATCTTCCTGCCTCAGCTTCCTGAGTAGCTAGGACTATAGACATGCCCTACCATGCCTGGCTAATATTTTTTCGTTTGTTATGTTTTTGTAGACATGGGGTCTCGCTATGTTGCCCAGGGTGGACTCAAACTATTGGCTTCAAGTGATCCTCATGCCTCAGCCTCCTGAATAGCTGGGACTATAGGCACATGCCACTGTGCCCTGCTAGCTTTTACTTTTTTGGTAGCAGTGGAAACTAAACAGAACTTTTTAAACCTTTGAATTTAAATGTTTTTTTTTTTCTATCTGATTTTAAATGAGTAAGAGGGAAGATTATCTTTAAACTCTGCCTTGAAAAACATTTCACCAAGTGAACTTTTAATTTCACTTCTTATATATTCCACACCCCCTCGCCCCCATTCATTGTGTGCTAGGATATCAGGGATACAGAGGTGCAGTCCTTGAAGAGCTCAGATAAAACTTGTTCTAAATTTTACATGGTGCCTCTTTTTGGAGAAGCACTTAACAGTTTAAGAGTCACAGTTAGATTTGAATTTTAAATTCACTCACCTAGACCCTCCCTTTGGACAGGTCCTGCCTTGTCGGTATCCATCAAAGTGTGTGGCCCCAAAATAAATCTCCAATTAGGGTAGAACGGGCCCTGTGTCTTTTAAACAGCATTGCTTTTTAACTACCTCTCATTCCCATCCTAAACTTGTACAGGTGCCTATCCCCCCCACATTCAAGTGGAGCAGGTATTACTAACTACCCTGTTATTTCACCTCTCATCGCGTTTGGATGGTCTCAACGTCCTCACCTCAGGGAGGGGCAGGCGTGCGTCACACAGCGTTATATAGGTGCGGGTGCTGAGCAGTCTGCCAGAGTCGAGGGAGGACACCACAGTGGCACATTACAACAATCACTGTGCACTGCCCTAGCTACTATGTCACGCTCTTGAGCCTTTTAAAGTTTAGCGACTTTGCAGCAGACCACATACATTCCAGCTTCACTGTCAACTTGCACCTATCTGTTTTTACTGGGGTCAGCTGTAGAGATCAGCATTTTTCCCCTTGGTAAGGGTATCTCTAGGATCAAATCCAGCCCATGAGCAACCACTGATATAAACAAAAACTACTTGGGATCTAGAGGAAAAACACTGTATCGTCATTTTCTCATAAAAGATCACCTCAATATCACCTATTAGTAAAAATCAAGTTGAATAATTACCATCTCATTAACAAAAACTGGGCAGCAGTGGGCACTGGAGTCATGTTTTTAACATTAATATTCATCAAAACATTAATATTTCAACTTAATTTTCTAGCATACATTTAGAGTATATCACAGAGAGAAGAAAACAATGTGGGCTATTTTTTGGCTAATTTATATTTTATTGCTAGATTAACATTGAAATTTCAGTGAATTCTTAGTTTTGAAGTCGAACCAGGCCATTTACTATCTACTAATTAAATTATGACATAATTAGTTGGGCTTGTATTATGGTACAATGACATGTAATTCATAAACCTTTTGCAGGGACTCATGAATAAGAGCTTAAAATTTTTTTCTAATTGTTACGTTAGTAATTAAAGAAATGTGCACTCTAGACAGGCTACCGTTGGGGCCCTAACATGGCGCTCTGACAAGCTGTACTGAAGACACAGCTTCCAGCTCCCCTGGACCTTCCCCAACTCCCTGTCCCTCTGCTCCTCTTTCCCGAAGCACGGAAGCACCAGGAGGGGCTCTGAAATTTCCATATCTAAGAAAACATCTTTAAAAAAAGATGTAATAGTCTTGAGACCCCCCCCTCCCTAGGAATCTCATCAAATAACCAGGAAAGATTGACCACCTGAGAAGAGTGGAGACTGGGAATCACCATCACGTCTAGACTTTTCTTCTATTTTGAGGGCAGCTCTGAGAGATTGCCTGGGGGACCTTATCTACAGGAGAAGACCACCTTTGCTCACGGTGAAGTTCTGCCCTAACCTTCCCACCAGCAACCCCAGAGCTCAGAGGAACTCTGTCCCAGGCCACTGTTCTTTGGGCTCATTCATTTCCACTGAAAACCATTTAGTCCAACACCCCCCATCTCCCATTCTCCCGTGAGGAAGGGTATATCAGCACCTATATGCCATTGGGTTATCGAGTAATCATTCCCCTGCAGTTCCCTCGTCCTATGCGTGTTAAATAAATAGGTGTGTCTTTTCTCCCATTAATCTGTCCATTGTCAGTTCATTTTCAGCGACCCTCCAGAGGGCAAACGGGAAGCTTTCCCTTGGCCCCTACACTACCCAAAAGAGTCTTGGGGGAGATAGTAGGGCGGGGGAAAGCATATTTTATAGTGGGAAGCATATTTTACAATGGCTTTATTACCTACTTTCTGTTAACATAAACATTTAGCAACATTTAGATACAACAACAAACTATACTTAATGGTTATGAATAAAAAATAAGGGTATTATTAGTAAGCATGCTTATTTTGTGACATGGTGAAATCTCAGGAAAGTAACCAAATCATGCGTCCATTTGTTAAAATATGTTTGGGGGAAAATGTAGAATAGAAACACCAGTTTTTATAAACACTTCCTACTGGACTGTCAAATGGTTCAAGTTCCTGAGAGAGAGAACTCCCAGCAGGAAGTCTTTGATGGTTATTTTACTCTTCCTCTGGGCAAAGGTGGCTTGTGTGCGTCATGTAATGTTTTGTTGCTAATTACTTCCCAGCTTCAGACATTGCATTTTTTTCCCCTTTTAGTGGCCTCTAAAATCATGTATGTTTAGCTTTTTATTGCGTCTTTTCAGAAGCAGTTACTTTTGAGCAGTTAGTGTTTCACGAAAGATTTTTTAAAAAACAAACCCTCAAGGGACTTAAAGTGTGAGACAAATAATTTTAAGCTTTAGATGTGATTATCATTTCCCCTGTGTTAACAGCAATACAAACTCCAGTGCAAGTGGTATTCTGCTGAGTTCACTTTGGAGGAAATATTAAGACGTGAACTGTGAAACTAAACAATATACACAATGGAGAAACCAATGCAATTTGATTTCTCAGCCACTGAGTTTTTCATAGAGACTAGAGAATAGTAAACGTCTTACATAGTAGTTTGAACCAACTGTTAAAATGTTTCTCTATCTAGAATATTACCTACATTTTCCTCTTTGGAAATGGATTGAGGCTGGCTGAATGAAAATCATCTTACACGTCTTGAGTATAGACAAAAGACAGTGGGGTCAGCAGTGACCATATACAAAAGGACAAACGCATACCTACCCTTCGGGCATGGACTTCTGCCTGTAGGTGCCCCCCCCAGAACCAGTATCACTGGATGAAGACAGATTGCTGGGGGAGTTACGACACTGGGATCTTGCTAGAGCCATGGATGAGACTGTCACATAGATGTCCGAACCAGGAGACAGCCTGCATGTGCAAACCAAAAACAAGTCAACAATTAGAAGGGAAAATCCCAAGGCAATGCATAATGGATAATATCATATAAATGTGACAAAGGCGGCGACTTCATGGAGATAGTGAAAATGAAGCCAGCTGGAAGCCTACAAAAGAAACTTCCCCATAAAAGTACTCCCTAGGGGAACAGCTGGAAAATCGCCTTAAAGGGGAGGGGATGTCAAAAAATAACAGAAGGAGAGGGAAAAAAAAAAAATAAGATTGAGAAAACATGTATGCTTCTAAAACCTGCCAGAATTCAACTGGCTGAATTGCTTATGCCGTTTCCTAGGATGGCAGAGCAGAAGATAATTGAACCCAAGTGATATTAACATAGCAATTAATTCCAATTTCTCATACTAATCCTTCCAGAGTATATGACCACAGTGGGACTGATACATTTTTTGTATGCGTTTTTGTTTTCCAATTTTATTACTCAAACTCTGGAATGAATGTTTAGATTTTGCTATTTAATATTCATAATTTGGGTTGATAGTAGCAACATCACTTAAAAGCTCCATGAAAAAATGCCTAGCATTACAGTTGTTGGATTTAATTAGAATTACTGAATTCACACAATACCAGAGTAGAAATGTGCTCCACATGGGTGCCTAATATATCTATTTCTAAAGTGATGTATCCCTCATCCTGCCAACTGGAGGTCAAGGCAGAAACCAGAGCTTTGTGGTCAGGACAGACATATTTTTCCCCTTTACCTCCTCTATTCTAGCAGGCAACAGGCAACCACAGGGATATATCAGTAAGTGATGCTGACAATTGTGACTAGGTATAAACTAAACCTTACTGACAATGATATTTTATTTCAGAAGCTAATGCTGGCACAAGTCACTTGACTCTTGCAGCAGGGCAGGTCATTTCCATTTTATAGCTGAGGAAGTGAAATCTAAGTCATTTGTTCAAGGTCACAATAAGCCAGGTCTCTTGATTCTAAGTCCCCTGCACTCTATGCTAAACTACTGCTGTCCCCTAGAGAAGGCTGAGTTTTCTTTTCTTAGTAAAACAGCTAGCTGTGGGTCTGGTATTGTCAACAGTTTTGCACATAAAGCTATCTTAAACTTAAGTCAAAGTTTTGAAGCCTTGAGACAGAACCTTGTTCACTGGAATAAAGCAATGTCCCACAGTGAACCTATGCACCCTCTGCAGCAGGGCAGGATAGAGTTTCAGGTATAGAAAGCTGACAGAAGGGATAAAAGAATCACAATGAAAAGGTTTTCTAATAAAAAAGAATAAGAATAGATACTAAAAAGTAAAACTCCTCAATTCGTCCATGCCCAAGAGGCAAATGTGACTTGAGAGCCCAGATTCCTCTCCAGTTGTCTCCTAGGTATCTCTACTGAACACCTTCACAAGCCATTCAAATGAAACCTCTTAAAAACTAACAGATTTGATATATTGTAGGCTCGGAAGCAAGATGGTGGTGGACTAAAGACAATGGTCACCAGATTGCCTCAGAAAGAAGGAAAAATTTTAGGTTAAAAAAAACATAGCCAGGTGTAATTTTGAGGGGAAAGTGCCAGAACTACCAGAGATTCCATGGGAGGAAGTTGTGGAGCAGAACAAGGAGAAGCAAGGTTTTGGCAGAGATCAACCCCCGGGGAATTTGGAGCCCACGGAAAGGTTAGGTAGAGGTGTTTGTTCTTCCTTCCCTCACACCTCTGGCAGACTGCAGGCTCCTGAACTGCTGGAGAGCTGCTCTACCCTCATAAGCCCAGAAGCTGCTGCTGCCAGCGAACTGGGAGATTCCTGGGAACAGAGCACTGAGCTGCCGGCCCCCTTGGGGTTGCTTCCTGTCACCCCAGACCCAAGCCAAGACAGCAGGTGCCCTACTGCTTTTCGACCCACTGTGTACCTTTGTCCTCTCCAGGGATCCTCATCCCTTCAGTTTTCTTGTCACTGGCCCCCACTCCCTACACAAACATTTCCCAACCCCTGCTAGACTGCAGTGGCCACAGGGGGCCAGTGGGCCCCAGGGGAACTGTGTGATCCCAGAGCTTGGACATTTAGGGTAGGCTGCTCCTCAGGGGAGAGGAGAGTACAGCAAGCCCAGGGAGCCCCTCAGGACAAAGGGGACCAGAATGCCAGTTCTCCTCCATTCAGACTCTTCTCCTGCCCTCCCTCACGCACAGCGGAAGTTCCTACATGAGTTGGCATGGGTGCCCCAAGGAATGATTGAGCCGACGCTCTCAGGAGTGGCTGCTTCCCCTCTGTTGGCGTATTCACCAGATCAAGGCTTCCACAGAGAGTGGAGCCCACCCCTTTCCTTTTGAAGGCCTGCAGTGGACCAAGGAGTGCTCGGACTGTGAGCTTCCTGCCCCCCCCAGCCCTCCCCGTTGCTGCTTGCTTGGCTGCTCCAGAAGAACAGGGCATACTTCAAAGCAAAGGGACACTAAGCTTGCTTGAGCATGCCACGGGCAACTTGGGACCAGCATGCTTCTCCCTGGCATACCCTCAGGACTCAATCATGTTCATTGGGGGCATAGAGGGGAGATTTGTGAACTGGTCTCAGGAAGTAAGGAAGCCCAAGTGGGCAGAATTAAAAGGAGAGTGTGGTGTGGGTCTGAGCTGCAGCGCACTTGCAGAGCACCCCTCCCCTCACAGGAAAGCAGCGCTTTCAGTCCGTGGCAGGATCCTGGGCAGGGAAGTTCCCAGCCTGCGGTGCCTTTGCTAGTTTGGGCTGCTGCTTGTGGCCAGACCCTGGAAGGAGATCCATAGGGCAAGGAAAGAGGGAGAAGAGTGAAACCCACTCCCATCTGCCAGACTGTGAATGCCAGACTACCTCTCCCCCACGGGCAGACTTTCTGGATTGGTGGGGTCATTTTAGCCCCTTCCTGGTGGCTTTCCCCAGAGGCCTACCCACCACCTGGGACATCTGAGTGCTTCTCCTGATCGAATAAAGCTGGTCACAGGTTCCAAAAAACACCACTGTAGCTGGTTCTTTCCTGCAAGCGCAACATTAGAGCATTTACTGACTCAATCATACAGGTTGTGGCTGACTCTTACCCACAAGCATCACCTACTGTCTCAGAGATTGAACGGGGCATCCCAACATAATTCATACTGTTAAGAAGACCACAGGGCTAGGGAAAAAGAAAGGATTTCAAAGACTTCCATCTCCCTTTGTCGACAAGAGATAAGGAATCTATCCATGCACACAGCACAACACTGCTACAGCCTACAAATAACTAGCAATTGAGAAAACCACCACACTAAGGATATCTATAACCAAGGTATCCACCTAGACCCCTCTCAAAATACCCACAAGCAAAGCCAAAAGTCCTTACCCAACATATGCTATAGGCACATCTTTAAGAGTGAGGGGGGGAAAAGGTCTGACCTAAGTAAAAGAAAACCCAAAAACAAGAAGTGACAGTTGCTCCAGCTGAAAAGGAATCAGTGCAAGAACTCCAGAAGTATGAAAAATCAGAGTAAAAGGATACACCAAAGGATTACACCAACTCTCTAGCAATGGATCCCAACCAAAATGAAAATACTAAAGTGACAGATAAAGAATTGCAAATATAGATTGTAAGAAAGCTCAATGAGATCCTAGAGAAAATGGAAAACCAACCCAAAGAAATCAGAAAAGTAATTCAGGAAATGAATGAAAAATGTACGAAAGAGATATATATTAAAAAAAAATAGAACTTCTGGAAATGAAAAATTCATGTAGGGAAATACAAAACACAGTGGAAAGTTTTAAGAATAGACCAAGCAGAAGACAGAATTCAGAGCCAGAAGACAACTCTTTTGAATTAATCCAGTTAAAAATAAAGAACAAAGAATCAAGAGGAACAAACAAAGTCTACAAGAAATATGGAACTACGTAAAACAGCCAAATATAAGAATCATAGACATCCCTGAGGGTAAAGAAGAAAAAGCAAAAGGCCTAGAAAACCTACTTGACGGAATAAGCTAGGAAAACTTCCCTGGTCTAAATATCCAGACACAAGAAGCTCAACGAACACCTAGGAGATTCATTGCAAAAAGGGTATCACAAGACATATAGTCATCAGACTGGCCAAAGTCAAAGTGAAGGAGGAACTCCTGTGAGCCATGAGAAGAAAATATCAAGTAACTTACCAAGCAAAACCCAACAGACTAACTGCAGACTTCTCGACAGAAACCTTACAAGCCAGAATCAAAATAACTGCCAGCCAAGAATTTTGTACCTGCAAAACTAAATTTCATAAATGAAGGAGAAATAAAGTCTTTCTCAGACAAACAAACACTAAGGGAATTTTTCACCACTAGACCTGTCCTGCAAGAAATGCTTAAAAGTATTCTACACTCGGAACAGAGTAATTGATACCCACCAGTATAAAAACATCCAAAAGTCAAAACTTAACAGCTCTTATAAAACGGTAACAGGAGAGAGAACAAAACAACTAGGTAACAAAATGATGACCAGAATACTCTCTCACATATCAATAATAAAATTGAATGTGAATGGTCTTAATGTACCCTGCCTCCCATAAAAGATATAGATTGGTTGAATGGATTAAAAAACACAACCCAAATATTTGCTGTGTCCAAGAAACCCATTTAATGTACAAAGATTTTCATAGGTAAAGGGGTGGGAAAAAAGTATTCCATGATACTCTCTTATCAGATAAAATAGACTTTTAATCAACAATGGTAAAAAAAGATAAAAATGTTCACCACATAATGATAAAAAGATCAATTCAACAAGAAAATATAACAATCCTAAATATATGCATTTAACACAGGAGCTCCCAGATTCATAAAACAAATTCTACTAGATGTAAGGAAAGAAATAAACAGCAACATCATAACAGCTGGGGACTTCCACACTCCACTGACAGAACTAAACAGATCTTTGAGGCAGAAAATCAACAAAGAAACACTGAACTTAAATGGGACTCTGGAATAAATGGACCTATCAGACATTTACAGAACATTCTACCCCGCACCCAAAACTGCAGCATATACATTTTTTTCTTTAGCACATGGGACGTTTTCCAAGATGGATCATATGTGTTAGGCCACAAAACAAGTCTCAGCAAATTTAGAAAAACTGAAATCATACCATGTATCTTCTCAGACTACAGTGGAATAAAACTAGAGATCAATTCCAAGAGGAATTCTCAAACTACACAAATACATGGAAATAAATTTTTTTTTCAAATTGAATGACAAAGGCAACACAAGCTTCCAAAAATCTATGGGCTACAGAAAAAGCAATGCTACACGGAAAATTCATAGCCTTAAATGCTTACATCAAAAAGACAGATCACAAATTAATAACCTAAGTCACACCTCAAGGAACTAGAAAAAGAAACACAAATAAAATCCAAAGCCAGCAGAGGAAATAACAAAACTCAGATCAGTACTGAAAACAAACAAACAAACAAACAAACAAAAAACAATACAAAAGATCAATGTAACAAAGTTTGGTTCTTTGAAAAGATAAACAAAATTGATAGACCACTATCTAGATTAACTAGAAATAGAAGAAAAAGTACTCAAATAACCTCAACCAGAAATGAAAAAAGAGACATTACAACTGATACCATAGAAATACAAAATATTATCCATGACTACTATGAAAGCTGCTACACACACAAACTAGAAAACCTAGAGGAAATGGATAAATTCTTGGAAAGACACATCATCCCAAGCCTAAATCAGGAAGAAACAGAAATCTGGAACAGACCAGTAACACTCAGCAAGATTGAAATAATAAAAAACCTCCCAACAACAACCAAAAAAGCTCTATCCTAGATAGATTCACAGCCAAATTCTACCAGACCTACAAAGAACAACTGACACCCATTCTACTGAAACTGTTCCATAATATTAAGAAGGAGGCAATCCTCCCTAACTCGTTCTGCAGAGCCTGTATCACCCTGATACAACAAAAAAAAGAAAACTATAGACATAGGTCTATATCCCTTATGAACATAGATGCAAAAATCCTCAACAAAATACTAGTAAATTGAATTAAACAACCCACCACAAAGATAATCCACCATGATCAAGAGGGTTTCATCCCAGGGATGCAAGGATGGTTCAACATATGCAAATGAATAAATGTAATTCACCACATAAACAGAAGTAAAAACAAAGATCATAAGATCATCTCAATAGATGCAAAAAAAGCATTCGATAAAATCCAGAGACCCATTATGATAAAAACCCTCAACAAAGTAGGCTTAGAAGGAACATACTTCAAAATAATAAAAGCTACATACGATAAACCCACAGCTAACATCACACTGAATGGAGAAAAGCTGAAAGCATTCCCTCTAAGAACTGGAACAAGACAAGGGTACCCACTTGTCACCACTGCTATTCAACATAGTAGCTAGAGTATTCAGCCAAGAGAAAGAAATAAAGGGCTTCCAGATAGAAAAAGAGAAGGGCAAATTATCCCCGTTTGCCAATGAGATGATCCTGTACTTAGAAAACCCTAAAGACTCCACTAAAAGACTCCTAGAATTGATAGATAAATTCAGTGGAGTCTCAGATTACAAAATCAGTGTACACAAATCAGTAGCATTTCTACATACTAATAACAGTCAAGTGGAGAGTCAAATCAAGAATGCTACACCATTTACAACAGCTGCAAAAATAAAATACCTAGGAATATACTTAACCAAGGAAGTGAAAGATCTCTACAAGGAGAACTAAAAAACACTGATGAAAGAAATCATAGATGACGTACAAACAAATAGAAAAACATCCCATGCTCATGGATTGGAAGAATCAACATTGTTAAAATGTCCATACTGCCCAAAGTGAGTTACAGATTCAACACAATTCCCATCAAAATACCAATGTCATTTTTCACAGATCTAGGAAAAATAATCCTAAACTTCATGCAGAACAAAAAGAGCCTGAATAACTAAAGCAGTCTTAAACAAAAAGAACAAATCTGGAAGCATCACATTACCTGACTTCAAATTGTACTATAAGACTATAGTAACTTAAACAGCATAGTACTTGTATAAAGGTAGAGACATAAACCAATGAAACAGAATAGAGAACCCATAAATGGCCAACTGATTTTTGACAAAGCAGACAAAAAGATATACTGGGGAAAGGATGCCCTATTCAATAAACAGTGCTGGGAAAACTGGAAAGCCACATGCAGAAGAATGGAACAGGATCCCAGTCTCTAGCCACATATAAAAATTAACTCAAGATGGATTAAAGACCTAAATGTAAAACCTGAAACCATAAAAATTTTGGAAGAAACTGTAGGGAAAACTCTTCTAGATATTGGCCTAGGCAAAGAATTTATGACTAAAACCCCAAAGGCAAATATAGCAACAACAAAAATAAATAAATGGGACTTAATTAAATTTAAAAAGCTTCTGTACAGCAAAGGAAATAATCAGCAAATAGGCAACCTCCAGAATGGGAGAAAATATTCACAAACTATACATCTGACAAAGGACTAATATCCAGAATCTACAAAGAACTCAAACAAATCAACAAGAAAAAAACAAATAACCCCATCAAAAAGTAGGCAAAAGACAGGAGATTTTTTTCAAAAGAAGATATACAAATGGCCAACAGACATATGAAAAAATGCTCAACATCACTAATCATCAGGGAAATGTAAATTAAAACCACAAGAAGATACCATATTACCCCTGCCTGAGTGGCCACTATTAAAGAATCAAAAACCACTAGATGTTGTCATGGATGCCATGAAAAAGGAACAACTTATCTGCTGTTGATAGGACTGTAAATTAGTACAATCTCTATGGAAAACAGTATGGATATTCCTCAGAAAACTAAAAGTAGGCCTACCATTTGATCCAGCAATCCAACTGCCAGGTATCTACCCAAAGGCAAAGAAGTCACTGTATCAAAAACACATCTGTACCCAAATGTTTATCGTAGCACAACTCACAAATGCAAAGATATATAATCAACCTAAGTGCCCATCACTTGATGAGTGAATAAAGAAAATGTGGTCCATGTATATTGGACCCGATTCCAATATCATAGCTCTGAATTCATAGATAGAGCCACCTTAAATCTCGTATCAGTCTGTTCTTTACACCATTATACCATGTCTTATAGAATGCTTAGTTTTATGTCTGTCTGTCTCCCCAACTAGATTCTGTCCTTAAGGAGCAGGACTGAGCTTTGTTTATCTTTACATCTCTGGGTGCTTATTATATGTTCTGCGCATGAAGAATCCCTACCTGCAGTGTATGAAATGAAGAATAGAAAATGGATTCAGGACAAGGGTCCATAGTTACATTAGATGTCCCAAGCCAGGGGTTCTCAACCATCATGGGTCTAGATCAGTTGAAAAACAGTCACTAATAATAAAGTGCCAAATTTTGTGAATAATTTACTAAAAGCAACTATAACAGACTCAAAGTTAACATGCCTTCTTAAATGCAAGAAAAAGGAACGGAGTGACAGGTGGTAGAATGATGTCTAAGTCCAGACACCATTGTGAATATCACAGATCCTGTGCCTACTTGCAAGAGAACTTAGTGACAAGGCCTGCTCTAATACGTGTGCAATGAGGCAGATCAAGAGACCGGGGATACCAGTCTTTGGGGAATGTGATGAGAAGGAAAGGGGCAGTTTCTACGTTCCTCCTGGTATCATCACTGGTCTTGCTACTGCTACACAGACTATGAGAAATGTGGGCTAACCACACACTGGCATTCTCATAGGATGTCAGATCTTGGAGTGGGGTATGTGGGGGCTGCTATGGTGGGGTCAGAGACCAGAGGGCACTTGCTCATCCCTACCTTGGGTAATGTATTTTGATAAGAGAAAGATCAAGACATTTATCTGGTACCACAAAATGGATTTCCCTTTACCCCTTTCCACTGAGACATCTCCCAAATTTCTCACTATTATTCTAAAGTAATTGGAAGGAGACTAGAGTCCAGGAGGAGTGGGAGGAGTTGGTACAAGAAAAAAAGAAACCAAGTAAAGATCAAAGAATGACGTGAATCCAAATATAACAAGATACCACACTCCTTTTTGGCCTTAAGAGTTTGGCTTTTATAGACATCTAATATGGAGACTCTTCAAATATAGTTTCATTTTGTAGCTGCTTTATTTTTTTTTACTGTGAAAAGGAGGGGGTATTAGAGAAAATAGAAAAACAGGAGAAGCAGTAGAACATTAACACAGTTAAGGCCAGCGCAACATCTGGGGGCCTGATGACTTAGATTCTTCAGGGTAAACAAGTAATGCCAATGAATTACATTTATGGTGAATGTTAAGATGTTTATGCTTCTATGAGGAAGTGACAACATAATTGCATAGGAAACATCAAGATGTAACCTTTATATTTGTATTTAGAGCTTACTTTTCTTACCCTGTTCTCCAAAACGTACATTAAGCTAAGCTATTTTATGTTAGTTCTCAACCTCAGCTTTTTTATTTGGCAAATGCATCAGAAAATTCTATTTGGTTACTGGAGTTATCCCAAAGTGAAAAAATAGCATTTCCAGAAGGCCAGCATTCATTCCCATCCCTTTTTTGCATTTATATTACTCAATAGTGGCTTTGTTTTCTGACTGTTCACACACACAGAACACACATACAGCAACTGACGGAATGCCACCCAAATGTTTTTATGACTCTAGATGTATGCATGGTAGGCAAAGAAAAATTCAGAACTAGCCCTTATTCTGATGACTTACTGTTTTTTCCAAGTACTTTGAAATTGATACCATCACACAAATATTTGAGAATAGACCTAGTTCGGGGGGTGGAAGGTGCCGCCTGCCTGGGTACTGGCAGTTCACTCCTGCAGAGATAGCCTGAAGCTAATCGTTATTGCAAGTTGGGCTGGATGCTGTCCTGCCACTTTGAAGAGGTGCTTAAAGAACCAGGAGCAGGAAGCCCCACTGGCTCACACAGGAGGCCAGCATGCTGACTTCCCGAATCTCTTTCTGCTCCACCCTACCTCACAAATGTATTGTTTCATTTATTATTTATTTATTTTAGAGACAGAGCCTCATTCTGCAGCCCAGGCCGGAGTGCAGTGGTATGATCACAGCTCACTGTAAGCCTGAACTCCTGGGCTCCAGTGATGCTCCTGCCTCAGCCTCCCCAGTACCTGGGACTATAGACGTGTCCCACACCATGCTCAGCTAATTTATTTTTTGTAGAGATGGGGTCTTGCTATGATGCCCAGGCTGGTCTCAAGCTCCTGGGTTGAAGTGATCCTCCCACCTCAGCCTCCCAAAATGCTGGGATTACAGGCCTGAGCCACCATGCCTGGTTCCACAAATGTACTCACTCTGTTTTAAGGGTTGCTGAGTCCAGCGAATTTAGAGCAAGACCATAAGAGTCTTTTCCTTTTGTGAGATAAATCTAGATCTTTCTGCTTTAGTCTTAAAGAGTTCCAAATGTCTAACGTTAGTGCCCAATAGGTTTAGAGGATAAAGATTAATACCTCTTTCAATTACTGTGAGAGCTTTCAATTCTATGGAACATAAGCAATAGTCATTTTTAAGAATCCTATGCTCACTGTCAGAAAGAAATTTTCTACACCCTTTACCATTAATGTCAGCAGATTCTCTTCCCTACATTTTCACAAATTTAGTCAAGAGAACACCATGTTTTTAAAATAACTGACATTAAATGTACTCTGGGGCTCCCTATTACTTCCTTCTGCTGAAATAAAATACCAGAGCTTTCTGATTGTACCAAGAATTCTAGCAATTGAAAAAGTCATGATTATCACCCCTGACAATACTTCCATAGTCTTCAGGACTACACTTAACACGAGCTTTTCATTTTTATGCAATGCATTTCATTCCAACGAAAACAAAGAGTTCGAGGGGCTGGACACGTAGGCAAAGATGGTCCAAAATCAGTATCAATTCCTCAGTTTTCTAGAAGCATTCTTACACCAGGATGAAAGGGAGAAGAGAACTACCAAAAAATTTTTTCCAGATTTCTGATAAAGTAATCCCTGTCTCCCTCCCATTACACCCTTCCCATGAGTCAACTCACAGGAGTTGACTCATA
This sequence comes from Lemur catta, assembly GCF_020740605.2. NCBI lineage: Eukaryota > Metazoa > Chordata > Mammalia > Primates > Lemuridae > Lemur > Lemur catta. Next base: position 27,888,818 of record NC_059128.1, read on the forward strand.
GAGTGCTAATGTTAATGTTCATAGATTCTCATTAAATTGATCACTCCAGATTGTGAATGATTACAATTTATCAATTTACGGGTAAGGAATTTTCAGTGTCTGAGTAGTTGATGGTAAAACATTTTCCTAACTGAGTAGTTAGGATTAATTGCACCTCTATTTCCTGCTTTTCATTGCAGAGTGACAATACTGCTTAGATGTATCCAAGGAGATAAGATCCTCTGTAATCCAAGAGCAAACAGTGGAACAATGGTAAAAACAACTGAGAGGGTTTCAAATGGCAACAGTGACAGATAAATTAGATGCTTGAGTCCATAGCTAAGCACAGCATTTTACCACAACTTAGCAATTAAAATGCTATCTACTCAGGGAACAGGACCAAGTTACAGTCCTCTGTTTTCAGCAATGTCTACCAACCAGGATTCTTTCAGAATTATGGAAAAAAAAATTCTCTACAATGATTCAAGGTAATGTAATTTGGGTGCTACGTCCGGACTAGGGTTTGAACAAGTTGTGCTCAAATTCAAGCAACTCACTGCTCTGTCTTTTCATCCCTTCCTACTGTGTACTTTGCGAACAGAGTTACTGCTGGCTTGCTGACCACACAATTCATATCAGCTGTTCAGACTGGATTACAGAAATCCGGTTCTGATGAGCCTCCTATGACACGGTCAATCTACAATAAGGCAGAACTCTCTTGTACAGTTAGGAAAACATGGCATTTATCACACTGAGATAAATGGATCACTTCACAGCTGCTAGCAAGCTGTGAGAAGTTCATAGCCTGGCAAACATCATGGGTGCCTCTTGAGAAGAGTCAATTTTATATCTAAGGGAGTTTCTAAAGGGAAGAAAATAAAAATGGATTGCAGGCAAGACCAGCTACTTAACTTGTGGGATTCAATGCAAAATGAAAACAAACATGGGTCTCCTTGCTCAAACAATATGCTTACTTTCAAGATGACAGCAGGACTTAAACCAAGCTTGGACCCTTCTGAGTGTGGGCCCTGTACAACTGCGCAGGTTGCGTACCCATAAGCGGGCCCTTTCGCATATGAACACGTATGCATTCACTCTGCAAACACGTATTGAGCGCTGTCCATGCGTGACGGTAGGTTTCATGCATGGAGCATGGTGACTGAGATGGCGGCTCTGGAGTCAGATGGCCTAACTCTCACGTTAGCTCCACCATTAACTGGCTATGACTGAGCAAATTAGCTCATCTTGCAAACCCCGCGCATCCTTATCCATAAAGGAGACAAACAGCAACTAATTTACCGGGCTGCTGGGAGAATTAACTGAGAAAACTCCCATAAAGGACTTTGAACAGAGCCTGGCACAGAATATGAACTCAAGAATGGTTACCTATAATTTTTAATTAACTATAATTTTTAAGAGAGACACAGGTAAAATGTAACTGCCATGAGGACAGCACGAACGGCATGAGGGCAGAGTGTAGAGGGCTGCCAGCAGGCTGATGTCAAATCTAGTTGAGGAAACTAGGGGAAAGGAAGCTTTATGAAGGAAATGCATTTGAGATGGGTTTGCAGGAATCCAGGGATATTCACAAAAGTCACGAGTGAGGGCGCAGGAACTGAGGGGTGTATGTGGCCACCCTTGAGGACACGTAAGACTGGAGCACTGGGCACAGGTGGGAGACTGGTGGGGTCATGGCTGGAAGGACGAGTGGGTCTAGCTGGATGCCTTCACACGGTGCGCTGAGGAAGCACAAACTTCGCCTGCTTGGCAACAGGCAGGTACAGCAAGTTCTGAAGCAAAGCAGCGGTGTGGTCAGAGCTGATCCCGTAAGACCCTGGGTCAGCAGGCATAAAAGGGAATGCCCGAAATTGTTCTTTTTTCCCCCTCAAGGTGCCAGAGAACTGGTGAAACAAGTCTAAAATTTAAGAGATATACAAGTAGGTGAGACTCCATTAGCCTTCCACAAATACTAACCTCTTTGAGTAGTCCTGCCCTCCACCAATATTCACAAATACTTCATGAAAAGAAGTCACAACCAAATCCTTCGTTGAGAAGCTAAGTGGTTTTCGGGGGCATGCTAGGATTTTAAAAACTGGGGGAAAAAAAATCAAAATAAATTCATCCTCTATCCCATTGCACAAACAAAAACAAGGGAACTAGAAGCTGAAATACAGTACGCCATGCTGACTCCTGCTCAGAGGGTCCGTCTGTGTGCCCTCAAGGGGTCTCTAAGACCCCATCCCCTCCTTATAACTGTCCCAAGGAGGCACCACACAACCTATCTTCCTTTCCCATACAGAATTCTACCAGCACTAATGCTCCTGGACTTCAATAAGGTCCAAACCGTTTGCGAACAATTTCAGTGAAGTCCTTAATGAGCACATATCGCTGATCATGATTCAGGACTGCTCTACACCTTCACCTCTACATCCCTGCTCTCCTTTTATGCCATTCAGTATGCCACAGTCATTGCATTTTTTAAAAATATAATGGGAAACTACAAAAGCCAAATAAGAGGCAACAGACTGGAAGACTATTAGGCTTGATTCTGACTCTCTTGGGGAGCAGGGACTCACAGGGAGACAGTGAACCCCACGTACATTTGCAAGCAGGGCCACAGGCATGTGTCAACTCCCTTCCCCGTCAGCTCCTCTTTGTGTATGTATGTGATGTTCCTTAAAACCAGCCTGCAGATCCTAACAGGGTGGGCACAGCAAATGGGTAGGGCCATCTTTGTGTGCCTAACAAGCCCTGTTGTGGTTCGGCCAGCAGCAGAGAGCCCAGTGGTCAGAGCCCCAACACACCCAACCCACAGAAACACACACACGCAAGTGAAGAGATCCATTCATCTCTGCTGACCAGTCCTAAGGACCTTCAACCATCTCATTATTTCACAGCAATTGTTCCTGTAGGTAAAAAGGAAACTAAATCCACTTTTCTCAGCTCTTTAATGATAGGCAGACCCCAAAATGCCACTCTGTCACCATCCCTGGTGATTTTCAACTGCTCATTGTCCAGGGCTCTGCACCAGATGCTTACAGGACAGTTTCACACTGGCAACTGTGGGGGTGGATCCAGGTAGCTAATTCGTCTTAATTATCACTAATTGCCACAAGCTTGTGTTGTGCAATCAACAAATCTTAAAGAAAAATGTCAGTAGTTTCAAATATAAGTGAGCAGAATATACATTTTTTTTCCTTGAGAGTTATTTAAAATTCCAGTGATAAATGTATTCATGTACCTGATGTGCCCTTATCAGGCAAGGGGCCTTAGACTCCTTAGGAGGGTCACAGCAAGACACATGATAGACTGGCTTCCGGGAAGGCCTTCTCTATGTCCAGTGTGTGTGTTTGTGTATGCATGTTCGGGGCAGGCGGGATGGTCAAGAAAGCCCCAGGACCACTATGGGCCCCGACAGACCTTCCTATAAGGTGTGACAAGGCCCAGCTTCCCAGGGTAGTTCTAACGCAGAATACTCTCTCGAGCTGGGTGGGAAGGCAAAACCCAGTTGCTGGCTGTATACAGGAGTACAGTTCCTTAGTGACATGCAGGACAACACTAGGCACACCACCTTATTGCTCGTTGCAGATTGCAACTGCTTATGACAAGACCGTCTCTAAGGTGCTTTCCAATTGGCATAGATGGTTTTTACCGAATTTCCCACGACTTCTCCAACTGCACAATTCACCATGACTGCTTTCAGTATAGCAGGCATCTTGAATTCATCCTTTCTGACTCACCAAATTTAACCATGACACTGTTACTAAAGACAACACAACCTGCTCATGGAAACACTGACTTGCCACCTGCTTAGCAGAGATTAGGCTGAACACTGATGTATCAGCCCAGGCTGGGAAGCTCTACCCACATCCCTACAACACTCAACCTGAATTACCCGCCTTTCACTTTCACATTGCTGTATTTGGAAGAACACGCAAAATACTACAATGGTGACAACAACTACTAGCTTCTACACCTTACTATGGGCCAGATTTGTCCTAAGAAAAATCCAAAATCCAAAACTTTTTGAGCACCAGCATGACATTCAAAGGAAATGCTCATTGCAGCATTTCAGATCCAAGAGTTTTGGATTTGGGATGCTCAACTGGTACTAATAAGTATAATGCTAATATTTGCCAAATCCAAGAAAATCCAAAATCTGAAACACTTCTGGTCCAAGCATTTCAGATAAAGAGTATTCAATCTGTCTTAGTCAGTTAATCTTCAAAGAGACACTCAGAGGCAGGGCTGGTGCCCATTTGATCCAGGGGGATAGAGTGCAGAGGGGTAAGGGACTTGCACACTGCCACACGTTCCCATGTGGTGCAGCCGGGATGCAAGTCAAGGCTCCAGGAAAGCACAGCCTGCACTCCTGGGGCCTCTGGGAAGTTCCAAGTGGGTCACACTAAAGCATGGGTGGCCCTGCACGGAGGAAGCCCTTGTAGGAATGTTTTCCTGGGCTGAGTGCAGAACACCTACTTTCAGGGCCTGAAGAACAGCTAGGAAGCAACTGAGGAGCCTGAGCTGGGGACCATATTGGGACATCAGCCTCTCCTTCCCAGCCACTTGAGTTTGTAAATGAGCGGGAACTGGGAGGCGTGCCAAGCGCAAGCCACTGTGCCCATATCCTGAATGCCTGAACAAGAACCATGGCTGTAATACCATCTAACATGAATTTGCAAATCACATCAACTCTAATCCTGCTGTGGATGCTAGAGCACAATAGATCCGTATGGAGAAGGAAAATGGAGCCTTCGGAGTCCGGTGACTTTAAGTCAAGTATGGATGGCCCTCTACTCTCTTCCTTTATCTTGGCTGACAAATACAACACCATAATTCAGTTTCAAGCTAAAACCTCTGAAAGGAGAGTCAATCAAGAACAACTTGCATTTCACTTTGAGTCAATTTTAGACAAGCTCTACCAGCAATGCACTTTTAAATACAGGAGTATTCTAAACCTAGCCAACAAAACCCAAAGAATTCTACTTAAATCTAGCTTTAATGCTATAGCTATATCAGACTACAAAGTGTTTTGCTTTTACCCATCATTTAATTTCTATAAAAAGACACTGGTTTATTTTCTCCTGGATTAAATTCTGTCCCCAGTTATTTAAATAAGCCCTTCTGATGTTAAAGGCTCATCACCATCTTATTTTGGAAAGCTGGACTACCCATGTGAAGTGTGAATACAAGACAGTAAACTACTCTATAGGATTTCCTGGTCTGATTACTAAATAAAGTTTAAAAAAAATTCATTGGGAGCCTATTAAATGCTGGAATCTGTGGGGTTGGTCTTTGGGATACAAAGATGAATAAGTCTAAGTTGGAAAAATGTACAGGTAATATTAAAGTGAAGTATAATCAATTCTATGAACAAAGAAGGCATTTGGTGACATGAACGTTCCCAGAGGGAAATCAAGGTAGAGAGGAGGAGGGTGTTCAAAGAATGCATGGTAGGACTGGAGCTGCCGAAAGAGGGAGAGGAAGGGTAAACCAAGCAGTGCAGCTCCTGAAAAAGGCATCGAGGACATGGCACCTCCAGAGAACAGAGAGCCACTTACATGCTAGGGACAGGAGGCGGGGGTGATGGAGACAGGGGAACACGGAGAGGTGAGGCCACATCAGCACACTTGCTGGGGAGCTGGACTTGACCCTGAAGGCTGTGCAGAACCATGGAAGGTTATAATGAAAGGCACAGCCTGAGGACAGTTTCCATTTTTATTAGATTGTCCTTCTAGTTGGAGGCTCGTAATCCAATCTGGAGGCTGCTGGCAACAATTTAGGGAAGAAAAAGAATCTAGGTGCAAAGTGAGAGCTCCTAAGGCAAGGATGAAGAGGAAGCTTAAAAATGAGGAACTCGGGCCGGGCGCTGTAGCTCATGCCTGTAATCCTAGCACTCTGGGAGGCCGAGGCGGGTGGATTGCTCGAGGTCAGGAGTTCGAGACCAGCCTGAGCAAGAGCGAGACCCCGTCTCTACTAAAAATAGAAAGAAATTATCTGGCCAACTAAAATATATATATAGAAAAATTAGCCGGGCATGGTGGCGCATGCCTGGAGTCCCAGCTACTGGGGAGGCTGAGGCAGTAGGATCGCTTGAGCTCAGGAGTTTGAGGTTGCCGTGAGCTAGGCTGACGCCACGGCACTCACTCTAGCCAGGGCAACACAGTGGGACTCTGTCTCAAAAAAAAAAAAAAAAAAAAGAGAGAAACTCAACAGAAGTTAAGGACTTGGGTAAGTTGCTGTGTGTGGAGACGGGGATGAGGGTCTGGGGGAAGTTGATGATGAATCCTGGCTCTGCTTTGCATACTTGGGTGGACCCTAAAGCCACTCACCAAGGTGGGGAACATGTGAGGAGGAAGAGGTGGAAGGAAGGGCAGAGGAAGGTCAAGTTGGTCTGGACTTGTGAGTGTGCGACACTTTCACTATGTTCAAGTGCAGATGTAAGTGCAGTACGTAGTCAGGCATGTGAATATGACAAGTGAAAAAGAGGCCAAGGCAAAACAGATCCGTTATAGAACTGCCCACATACAGATGAGGGTCGAGCTTACTAAGTGGACAAACCATCTAGAGAAAGTGCACCGTGGGAGATTCAAAGAAAAATAAGGAAGCAATGGGGAATGCTAATTTCGGGGTGACAAGACAGATGCAAAGAGCCAACGACACAGGAATAAAGTTTTGGAAGACAAGGAAACAGAGTTTGAAGAAGGAGGGAATAGTGGATGGTATCAGATAAGCTAACGATGGAACAACGTACAGCAGTTTTAGAAAGATGCAAGTCAGTGGGCATTTCGCCAGAGCAATCCCAGTGAAGCTCTGAAAGTTCCACGATTTACGGTTCCTCGTATCAAGTCACACAACTGGGATCCAGGTGGATAGTATTTAAAAGGCACAAGTCCTGATACTTCTAACCACGGCTAGTATTCTTAACAAAAGAAGAGTAAAAATTAAATGGGTGCTTGTTTTATCTGAAAGCAGAAAATGACATAGTGCATAGAACCAATATGAAATAACAAATTTAGAAAGTATTTTCCTTAAAAATAAAGAGGCAATGAGCACATGCCCACTATGCTGTCTGAGAGAAGAACTCTTTGAAGTTTGTTTCTACAATACTTACCAGGCACAACAGTCGCACCCTGTGTGGTGCTGGTGTCTGCTGAGGAAGGGGTGAGGGGGGCTGCAAATGCAGCCGTGTAACACGGCATAAACTGAACACGGAAGACCCCCCATCCAGCTTAGAGCTAAACAGGCGAAACTCAAAAGTACCAACGGTTCAATGAGATCTAACATCAAATATTTACATAAGAAAAGGAGAAAAGGAAATTCTCTTATGCGCTAAGATGCCTATTGTTTATCCAAAGCCCCTCAAATAGCTAAACTTTTATGAGCATATTAACACAGATCAGGGTTTTATTACTAACCCCACATTATGTTTCGACACAGTAATGTATCAATTTCAGTGCTACAGTCAGCTATTTTTATTTCAATCCTACTCTTTAACGCTAGGTAAATCTGAGGCCAAAATAGTGATCGTATCATACTACCTATTTCTGTCGAATAAATGTTATTCAGTTAACAAATACTCTCACAAATACTATAAAATTCTATAATCAGAAAGGGGCCACCCGGAGAGCATAAAACACATACATTCAAACCAAACAGAACTAGACTTTCTGCTACTTCGATGGCAAATGGATCATCAGTTCTTGCTGTGTCAGTTTCTCTTAGCAATGTATAGAGAGGACCACCCAACTAAAGAATTTTTGTTAAAATGCAAAACACCAGCATATTTTAGTATGTCATAAAATATCCTGATCTTGGTATTAAAGGAAAAATAATCTATCCCACAGATATTTTTGAAAAATTGTGCCTAATGACCTTTAAGTCTGGGATATTGCAGACAATTAAAGAAAAACTATGTATGCTTTTATAAGAGGTAAATTAATGTTTTCATACAAAACGGACCATGCTGGATCCAGCCGTGGTGAATGAAGCGGGCAGATTTGCGTAGCATGGGCAGAGTGAACTTGAGATGGCTGCTGCCTTAAGCTTAAATACAGCTGGTGTCTCCACAGTTAAACACAACTTGCCCAACCTAGGGGAGGAAAATGGATGCAATGGTGTGACCGTAAGGCATGCTTTAGTCTCAGTATCAGGCCATGCTGTTGTTGGTAAGGCAAGATTCAAGGTACGGCAGATGCTTGCCATTTGTTTTGATTATTTATGATTCATCTGAAAGCTCCATACTCTACTTTATAAAGTTCCCAGGTACAAATGGAAATGGCACCCAGGATGGGGCTGGTGTGCAGGGGAGAGTTGAATGGCCGAGAAGTGTCCCTGGACTCCTCACTTCCACATCCCAGTACAGTACTTTGTTCTCAGTAAGACTCTAAAGGGAATGCTGAAAATAGAGTTTATTTTACTACATTTCATGAAGAAAACTATATTCCACGGTGAACTTTACAAAGGTGGGGATTCATGAACTCAGGAAATATTCCTAACGAACGACATGAGTCTACTCTATTCCCAACTATTCCTAAAATTAGAGTAGCAAAACAAAGTTTCTCAAACATAGGTTGAGTATTTCTTTTTCAAAATGCTTGGGGCCAGAGAAGTGTTTTGGATTTTGTGTTGGGTTTTTTTTTTTTTTCTTCAGATTTTTGGAATATTTGCATTATACTTACAGTTGAGCATCCCTAGTTCAAAAAACATGAAATCTTAAATTCGCCAATGAGCATTCCCTTTGAGGGTCATCTTGGTGTTCAAAACGTTTTGGATTTTGGAGTATTTTAGATTTCGGATTTTTGGATTAGGGATACTCAATCTGTAGTATCTTCTATTTATGCCTCAAAATTAAAACTTAAAAAAGAAATATTGATACTAAAAATGAGGAATGATGGGATAGGAAATTGAACTCCAAATTTTCACAAAAGAAAGATATCCATCTAATTACCATATATTTCAAAATGAAAATGAGCCAGATAATACTATTATCCTGAAAATGAAGGACTGAGATTTCACAAGTCATCTAAACCCTCCACCCTAAGACCTGAAATCCTAGTCTCATGTACTCAAAGTATACCTGAAACTGAGAAGCCTGAGGGGGCAGTAAGTAGAGGTTAAATTTCCCTGAAATCCACTGGCAATCTGCCCCGTTCATCTCTGCGGCTGAGAGCCACAGCTACTTACAATCTTACAGGGTGGGCACTCACTGAAAGGCACTTTCCTCTGGATGGAGTTGAGATGACAGGCAGACACAAGAACATGCACAAATAACCTCTAGAACTCAAGGAGTTCCATCTGGAAAAAAAGGAATTATGCGTTCTCTAGCACTGAAAGTTTTTCCCATTGAAAGATGACACTTAGCTACAAAAAATATTTTCACTGTTGGAGGTATGTTCAGCAACAAGCTTTAGTTTCTGTTGCAGAAATTAAATTCAACATGGATTCAAGATACATTCTGCCATTTTATCACATGGAATACTGCATAAAGGAAATGACACAAAACCAGTGTCACTTGTGAAAGCCTGCTGATTGCTCCAGAGAGAAAGAAAACAGCATGGAGAGGGGGGGACAAAAAGGTCCTTCTTTAAACAATGGTTTCCTAGGTTCATCTTTCAAAATGTGGGCCAAATCATGAATTCCAGTTCACACACACCTCAGAGAGAGCCAAGTGTGGAATGTGTAGAACAAAGAATGTACTCAGAGATCTCTTGGATGTTTTCCTCCTCAAATATAACGCCAGTGAGGAGTCCAGATGGCAACGTGGTCCACTCTGGGAGAGGATTCTTTTACTGAGATAAATAGCAAGGCTCTGTAAATAAATCTCTAGGATTAAGTGAGGAATTTTAGGAAGGTAACTATTTTTTTATTTGTGTATTTGTTTTTAATTAAATTATTTCTATGTGGTATCCTAGTATGCTAAAATAGTTAAGTGATAACATTTTATGCAACAGCCTGAAAGTTAGACTAAGATAAAGACTTCACAGTGTGGTTTCTAAAACTTCCAGCTTTCTGCTCCCAAACTGCACCGAGGATTATTTATGCATATCTGGGAACCATTTTCCTTGGCACCCTGTTCTTGCTGGACTCGGTTCCTGCTGCTCAGATGAGTCAGGGTCACGTTTTGGCTCCGACAGGAACCCTTCCTTCTGCCCAACACAGTTCCCGAAACACAGACTTCTCCCCAGCTCTAAGGGCTTCCACAAAAACACCCTGAGATGTGACCAAGGAAAGCAGATGTGACGGGAAAAGGACAGTGGATGGACAGAAAGAAGAAACTGCCTTTTTCTAGCAGGTGACTAGCAGATTATTCAATTAAACCGTCTCCTTCATTAGCATACACAATTCAGGGGAACTAAATTTATGGTGCAATTATTTAAAATTTTATAGCCAATTTTAATTCATGTTTTGAAAGTACTTAATCTACTCTAACTTTAGGTCTAGACTCTAGTTCAAAGTGCTGCATTTCATAGTTAACACCAGGCAAAAGTGCTAGGGCATCTTCGTAAAGGCAGAGAGTAAACCAGTTAACATTTGCAAAAGAATCCACCGTGACTTTCAATTTAACAACAAACATTGGTTTCTGATTTTCCAGGATCCCTCATCTCTTTCTCTTTTGCTTATTTTACTCAGGACTGAGTATTTTAACCCAGCTCTGTGGGATGCCTTCTCCTCGCTATTTTTTCCTGCTATCAGAGCAGTGGAAAATATGTTTAAGCTGTATAATTTCTCTTTCTCACTATTCTTTATTAATAAAGTGATACAAACACAGATATTCAACCAGACACTTGCATTCTGTTGCTCCTATCATATCATTTGTCCCAAAACAACGAAGACTGCCAAAGATGATAATATGGTCACTGTCACCTCAGAGTCTGCTAAGTTCTAATCCATATGGCCACTAAGTACACAGTGATGATTTCTGTTGATAATCACATGGAAATGAAAGAGCAAAGCACAAATATGAGTGTGCAGAGCCGAATGCTTTGCTGGAATATATATTTGTTTATCCTCATGCCTTTGAAATGCTACCATGCTCTGAAAGCCACTAGGGCAAGCATCTCAGTTTTAATTCTTGATTTCTAGTAAAAGATGTGAAGACCTAAAGCCAGTGCTTGTGCGTCTGGTGTTACTGAAACGCGGGGCAGAGACAGAGAGCCAACCTCTGAAGGCACACTCACCGCCTCTCTAGGGGTCGCCCGTCGCTGGAGATGCTGCGAGGAATGTTGGCGGCTCTTTCCGGAGGAGGCATCTTCCCGTCTCCTTTTCCAGCATTCAGCCGCGAGGTCATGGGACTCTGCACCTGGGATGGGACTTGAGGTGAATGCGGTCCCTTGCTGGCATTCCTCTGCCATTTGTTGTTATTCCGGAAGGGAAACTTGAATTCGTATGAAACGCCTTCGTTCATTTTGTACTCCATCACTGGCATGCGGTAGGTTTCTGAACAACTCCTATTGGGGGAAGGGGGGGGAGAATAATGAATATGGCTTTTCCTTGTTGGTGGAACCACACTGATTCTCATTAACACTTAAACTGGATCCAAAACTGCATCCCGTTTTCAAACCATCTTTCAATCTTTGGGCTCTAGAGTTATTTTCCTTTCAAAAACCAGAACCCCTGGAAATATGACACTAATATTTTCCTTTACTCAATCCTAACTGTTGAGTTTGAGATACGGGGGCTTTAAAAAACAATGGGACCCATGGTCACCCTGGGGGGCCAGAGTACTGAGACTTTAGGGGGGAAGGCCACCAGGACAGCGTGACAGGGGGCAGACCCCTGAGAGCACGGGGCCTCAGAGGAAACAAGCAATGGGCTCTACACATCCTGCACTGCATGCTATGATTGGAATCTAAAAGGCTGCGCAGTTTTACATTCGTTGGGATTCTGAGAGTCAAGAAATTAAATGGGGAAAAACTGGGAAATCCAAACTGAGAGTCAAATTTAGCTCAGAAGGAGGAAAAAAAAACCAATCATAGAAATACTACAATTATCAAATCCCTACAGAACAAAAGCAAAATGTGAAATCAGACTTTTTTCTTTCTTCCAAAGCCAGGAACCTCCCACAGCAGAGCTGTCCCTAGGCAGCAGCCTGAGTGAAATTAATGGCAGGTACAAATGTTTTGTCGCTTTAGCCCCTTTTGGTACCACCATCACAACCCCCAAATCTTGGGAAATTTGGAGCCCACTTCCCCTTGCCTTTACCCAAACAACCAGGGGAAGTTCTAACAGTTATTAACTTGAGCGATGGACAAATTACTGGGAAAAAAAACCTATTCCCACTAAAGCATTAACTCAAACTGTGCATTTAAATTTCATCACTAAATAAAAAAAATGATATCCTTTCTTAAAGGAATTTCAAAAATTGGGGAGCAAGTAGGAAGATCTGGAAAGGAGAGGTTACAGAGTGATTATGAAACAGCTCTTTAAGAGGCACTTTAGAGGCAGTGTAAGGAAAGCCCAAATCAGAGCTGCTAATAGAAATCGAATTCAAGCCACAAATACGAATCACAAATGTAATTTTAGAAAAGTAAAAAGCGAAACAGGAGAAATAAATATAATAATACATTTTACTTAACTCAATATGCTCAAAATGGCATCATTTTAATCTAATCAATGTTGGAAAATTATTGCGATATTTTATATTCTTCTAAACCTGGCATACATTTTACATTTACAGCACATCTCACTTTGCACCAGCTACACCACAAGTGCTCTGTAGCCACGTGGGGCTCGTGACTTCTCCAGTGGACAGCGCAAGTCCCAAGGATATCCAAGGCCTAGTCTTGATGTGGGGGTGCGGCTGGGGGGAGGTGAAAGGTGGCGGGGAGAGAATGGAAGGGCTTATGGAGCTGGCTGGTGGGTGAGTAAGGACAATGGAAGGTGCTACTCTGTCATGACCTTGCCTTCGTGTCTCAGGGTCGACCTCTGACATTTCAAATGTGTACTCCACGATGCATCCTCGCCCATGTCTTCATGAGTCTCTGTTTTCAGGAAGAGCCACTTTTACAGCACATGCTCAGGAGCAAACAGTGTCTGCTGGCATCCTTGCCCTACCCAGTCACAGCCCGCATCGCCCATGGGTACTTTTTTCGTGGTGGACAGGGGGGTTTCCTCACCACTCTTCCCTCAATTCCCCAAAAGCCTAGGTCAACCTTAATCTGACCCCCATGCCCAAGGCTCCATTGTGTCTCTTTTACGCTTCAATGCCAATGGCTTTCAAACTTTTTTGAGGACAACCTCAAAAGAAACATATTTTACACCAGGATACAGTACAACCACATATACACATATATATTCACCCTTACTCTGACATCTCCCATTTTGCTATATTCTGAATTAATACGTTTCACTAAAAAAAAAAAAAAAAAATTAGGTGCAACCTCCTAAATGAATTTCATGACCTACTCAACAGTTATGATCTGCAGTTTGTAAAACATTGCTTTATGGCACATTTGACATTACTTGTGGTGGTTAATGACTTCTTATGCCATAAACCTTTTTGTGTGATATTAGGGAATATTACCTTAGGCTTTGATATAATTTCTAGTTTTGATTCTGATCTTTATGACAAAAATATGCCATTGTAATACTTTTTTGATTGTTAATAGAGATACAGTATGATCTGGAGTCTTTCATTTCTGACTAGGGTATATTATTAATTATAAAGATCTGGTACTCTGGATTTGTACATGTAATGGAAGAATGTAATACTTTGCCAAAGGAATATTGATAAAAATTTACAGTAATCCATGAAAAAATTTCTCTCCTGCTCAAAATCAGGACTAGCTCTGGTTCTCATCAGCAACGGTTGGTTTTAACTTAGTAGCTCAATGAATGCTATCATCTGTTATCATCTATGCCCCTTCCTCTTGGTGGCTAGGAACCAGCACATATACAGAGCCTGATAATAAAGTATTCTGGGCACCAACTTCCCCAAAATTTCCACCTAGGCCATGTTTTCCTTTCACTACCTTCCCCCGAAAGTTCTGCGCTGAGGCTTTGTCTTGTGATACTGCACAGGTGACTTCATAAGCTGTTTCCAGTCATTGCGCACCAGGCAAGTGATGCGATATCAAACAGACAAGCGGCTTCATCTTTGGGCCTCTGCTTCTTATCAAATGAGAGATTTGGAACTGAGAATTGCTCAGCTTTCTTCTTCAAAAACTACGTGAAGCAGTCTTTTAAACTGCATGACATTTAATACTAAAACTGGTTAAAACATTCCTTTAACCAAAGACTTTGTCGTCCTTATAGTCTATATTTCATTTCCACTACACTTAACTTAAACATAGCTAAAAGCATTCTGTGTATCCTACATCAGCGTAATGTAGTATGTTAAGCCCAGAGAGGGAGCAAAGACTCATTCATAGACAAGGAGAAAGCAAAGAAGGCTCCACAGAACTGAACCTCAGCCACCTGCCATTTCTATGGCCCTTCCTAGCGAGGGCAACCACCCACTTGCTTCCCGGTCTCTGACTTTGCTCTGCAAAACCGAAGAATGACACATAGAATTGGGACATGGGCAGGACACTGAAGAACACAGACTGCCTTTCAATGCCATGCATTTTCACAAAAGGATTTTTATTATCTTATTCTAAGTAAAATTTGGTGTTGAAGAATGGTAACTCCAGTAATACCTGTAACTCACAATGGGCCAGGCACTAAGCTAGCCACATTGCAGCACCTCCATGAAGTAGATGCTATTAATGTCATTATCCCCACTTCATAGATGAGGATGTGGAGGCCTGGGGGGGATTAACTTGCCCCGGTTTACATGGCCAGGAAGTGGCAGAGCTGGGATTTGAAAACCCAGAATTAATCCACCTCTAGGTTAGTTTTGTTTTAGTTACTAACTAAACCACTCCAAATCCCCAAACATCCTTTAACCCTCTAGAAACTATCACGTCTCACACAAGGCATAGCCTATGACAAAAAGGAAAATTCAACAACTTTTATAAAACCCAATTCGAGAGCTGTGGTCTGGTCAGCAGGAATTACAACGTCGGTGCTAAAAGTGACTCGCTGAAACTATAAACTAACTGAAAAGCCACTCCATCTCCTTATTCTGTTTTTTCAGCCTTTTTATTCTTTCTCTTTTAATTTCTTTTTTTTTTATTTCAGCTTATTATGGGAGTACAAAAGTTCAGGTTATATATATTGCCCATGTCCCACCCATCTCCCTGAGTCAGAGCTTCAAGGGTGTCCATTCCCCAGACAGTGTGCCTGGCGCTCACCATGTAGTTATTCCTCCATCCCCTCCCCTCACCCTCCACCTCCCCGAGTCAGCACCTTCAAGCATGACCATTCCCCAGATGGTGCGCAACACACTCATCTTGTAGGCATACATCTATCCCCTCCCCCGACCCTCCGCCTCAGTCTGATATCCAATTGGTATCATTCCCCAATGTGCATTTAGGTGATGATCAGGGAAACCAGTTTTCTGGTGAGTACATGTGATACTTGTTTTTCCATTCTTGAGATACTTCACTTAATATAATGGGTTCCAACTCTCTCCAGGAGAACCAAAGAGATGTCGTATCACCGTTATTTCTTATAGCTGAGTAGTACTCCATGGTATACATATACCACAGTTTACTAATCCATTCGTGAATTGATGGGCATTTGGGTTGTTTCCACATCTTTGCAATTGTGAATTGTGCTGCTATAAACATTCGGGTACAGGTGTCTTTGTCATAGAATGACTTCTTTTAATTTCTTATTTCTCATTACTCTCTCCTTTTTTCCTTAAGACACTACAAAATACAGAGAAATGGAGGCCCAGTATGCTGAACAGAGTATCACAACACTGGACTCTTGAGTCAGAAAAGTTTTCTGTTTGAAGATGACTCTATCCCTACAAGCCATGTGACTCCAGCTTGGAAAAAACACATTAACCTCTTTGAACCAAAGTTCCTCCCCTAAAAAATGAGAGATTTGAACCAGATGATTTCAAATAGCCCTTCTAGCTCTGAAGCAGTATGTTTTGCACTTTAAAATACTTGGTCTTTTAAAAGGAAGAAAAAACTCTGAGACCATTTCTTATCTAAAAGGTAATTTGGTCTTTTTATGTAACTTGTCTGTTTTTAGCTCTTCGTGTTGAATGGCCCTTGATTGCTTTCCTTAAAAACTGCAGGCTAATGGCCCTCAATAGAATAAAGGTTGGCCCTACGCAACACCATCCAGAACATCACATTTAATCTGTCATCCGAGTGTTTTCATCTTGTCAAGAGGATGACGTTGAAGATTCGGAGGTCACAGACACTAACATATTGACGCTGGTCATCTAGTCCAGAGGGGTGACAGATGGGGGTGACGGGTTGGGTACCTCCTGCAGAAGGGGCAGCTCACTTCCGGTGAAGTCCACAGGACTGCTCCCCCCTCAATGTCATGCTAGCTGGTCTTGTGCACTCTTTGGGCAGCGAAGGAACCTCCCCAGCCTCATTCTCTTCATCATTTTAATAGAAATGAAGCTGCCACGAGGATAAAAAGGAAAATGCCCACACACAGTAGGGACGCAGAAAGTTTGTGTTCTCTCCCTGCCCCTTCGTCTCTTAAAAAAAAATTGTAGTTTGGAAGCAATCCATAGAGGGGTCTAAGAACAGGGAAAAGAGCCCTATTTTACATTTGTTATTTAAGTACCACTTTTTCCTTATTGCTAAACTGGCTTTATATTTTTTAAAAAGCTGCCTTTTCAAAATGAATGACTCTCCCATGTGAACATACAAACCCGTGGCGTTTGCGTTACATACAGTCACTGTGTCCCCAGGTGCCTGTGGCCACTTTGGGTCCTGAGACCCTAAAACCACACACGGCCGAGGGCCGGGGCCGCGTGCCTCCAGGAGGCCTGTCCTGCCTCCTGATGACGCTCTGGGGGTAAAGTCATGGCTGACAAAGAAGAAGAGAGTGACTAGTCAAAGAACAGAGTAATTAGTTGCTAGGAAAACAGCGGGTGGGAGTGTGAAGTGCGGAGGAGAAGAAAAAAATGACAAGAGCATTATCCTATTTTGCTGAAAATTATAACAAGGTGCTAATGCTTCAACTGTTCCCTTTGAAGTCATTTCTAAAGGCAGGAGCGGGGAGGTGGCTTTCAGGCCGCTAAAGGCATCAATGCCAGCATCTCCCACCTGCCCTGCCCAGAAGGTCTGACAGCGGCTTTTCAGAGGGAAACTGCAGTTAAAGGGGCAGGTGTGGCTCCAGGCCCACGGGGCTGCGTAGTGCACTGACCCTTCCCCCAGCCCCCAATCCCCGAAGGAGGATGGCCCGAGCGCTTCACAGTGGCGTTGGGTGATTAGGCAAATATGACACGTCCACTCAGTGGTGTGGTGGCCCCGATCTACCCCAACTCTGCCTGCAGGGACACCATGTTGGTAGCTTAAAATTAACCACAGGGGGAGTATCTGCACCATGGGAATCAGCAAATACTGCAGACCAAGGCTTTTGCCTAACAGAACGCCAATTTACCAGAACATCACTGTTTATTCTGGTGTGTAAGGGAAGGATTTGTGTGCCAGGGATACAAAGTGACAGGATCTCGGACCCTGAAGTTAGACCTACATTGGCCAGAGGAGCATAGGAAGTTACTAACCTTTCTGAGTCTTGGTTTTCTTCAAAACAGAAATAACAATACTATTACTTCCCAGGGTTCCTGTAAGGATTGAATGTACTGATTCATATAAAAGTGCTTTTTCTAGGACCTGGCACATTAAAGTAAAAGACTCAGGAAATGTTAGTTATTTTCACCAACACTCCGCAGAAGATATACTAGCCTAGTGTACCTCCTCTGCATGGAGCTATCTGTCCAGGGCCACCTCCGACCCATCTTTCTAGTAACAGCTATTCACAATTTCAGTGTCAGTAGTGTTGTCCTTTTCCACCCACATTCACACAAACCTATTTCCTTCTTCTCTCCCCTGTACAAACCTGGGAGTCCAGAAATAAGGGCAAGCCCTCTGAGCAGATGAAATGGCATGGTGACATCCAGGAGCTGCATTTTTGAGTAGATAGTCCACAGACTAGCCTCTACTACTCCTTATTGTAGGCAATTAAGGTTGAAACTTCACAAAGTTTGGTTATCTTTCCAGTTAATAACTGCCTGTTTAGAAGCAATAAAGGAGACAGCAGAGAAGGAGAACAGAGAAGCAGAGCAGCGTAGGTGGAGAGTGTTTTAAGTCCCCAACTGTCTTCCTGAGCTACCTGGCCTTATTTTTTGAATCACAGTTCAGCACATTGCTTAACATCAATGAAGACATGCTCGTGGAAACCAGAAGAGGCTAACAGGGGTCATTAGACCTGGTTAACCAAGGCAGGGGATGTGTGTAGGGCAGTTTCTGAATATTTCCCTCCATTCCAAAATAGCTAAAAGTTCTGAATATACATTATGATTTTCAAGGAAATCCAGTTGCCCAAAAGAAAGTACTTCTTAAAACTATCAGCCAAAGGGATTTCACTATATTTTGACGAGCACACGTGATCCCTGGGCCATCTAGGAGGTAAGCAGTATTAGGAAATACTATCTCCAGCAAAGTCTGGTTGCAACACTTGGTTTGAAGAACTGAAGTACAATTAGATTGTCTTTTTTTTTTTGAGACAGAGTCTCACTCTGTTGCCTGGGTAGAGTGCTGTTGGTGTCAGCCTAACTCATAGCAACCTCAAAGTCCTGGGCTCAAGCAATCCTCCTGCCTCAGTCTCCCGAGTAGCTGGGACTGGGACTACAGGCATGCACTACCACGCCCGACTAATTTTTTCTGTATATATTCTTAGTTGTTCATATAATTTCTTTCTATTTTTAGTAGAGATGGGGTCTCACTCTTGTTCAGGCTGGTCTCGAACTCCTGAGCTCAAACAATCCACCTGCCTCGGCCTCCCAGAGTGCTAGGATTATAGGTGTGAGCCACCGCACCCGACCTAGATTGTCATTGCCACTTACTTTTTGTTGAAAAATTATATATGTATATAGCTGCTTACTTTTTTTTTTCTTAAGAGACAGGGTCTTGTTCTGTCATCCAGACTAGAGTACAGTGACATGATCAAAGCTTACTGCAGCCTCCAACTCCTTCGCTCAACTGATCCTCCTGCCTCAGCCTCCCAAGTAGCTGGGATTCCAGGCACACTCCATCGTGGCCGGCTATTTTTTAAATTTTCTGTAGAGACGGGGTCTCACTATGTTGCCCAGGCTGGTCTCAAACTCCTGGCCTCAAACAATCCTCCCACTTTGGCCTACCAAAGTGCTGGGATTACAGGCATAAGCCACCGTGCCCGGCCAACTGCTTACTTTTTAAAGAACACAAATAACCCATCATAATCATTTACAATTCACCATCTGATGTTCATAAATCCATGAGAGCTCAGGTGTGGGACCAGTCATTTTTTGGGGGGAAAGTAGATAAACAACATTGTCTTGGTTTTAGAAGGCCTAAGAATTGCCAAAGCTTAAGAGAAATTCTTAGAAAATACATAGATTTTTAAACAACTAGCAACAAGGACAAACAGTTGATTAGATCTATTCCATCAAGGAACTTCCCCAGAGACAGAGAAATTAAATCTTCAATAGTGCTGCTGGCTTGGCAGGAGCTGGGAGGGACAGGGAGCTCCTGGGCTTTCCTTTTGGGAAGAGGCTAGAACCAAAACGCCAAAGCATCACAAGCAGGGCCAGCTCATCTGAAGCCAATTCCCAGCACACGCAGATGCACTTAAGAAAAAGCCTGGTAAGTCACATTCAGCTGCCCAGCAAGGGCCAAAACAGTCCTCTGGGTTTTGAACAGCAATTGGGTACAGATGGGAGACACAAAAGAATAAGAGCGCCATGGAACACAAAAGAAGAAAATCTGACTATCTGAGACGCTGAGTGTCTTTTCATGTGAAGCGTTCAATGTTTCTCAGCTACTGGTGTAAGATGCTTAAGATGGATATTACCAGACTTCTCTATCTGTAATGGCAACTTTATAAATCAGAGCTGTAAAACCTGGGAATGGTCTCAGTTAGCCATTCTCTCCAGCTGCTGCTTGCCCCATGCAGAAAGGGAGCTGCATCCTGAGTCAGACTTTCCACCGATGGGCTTTCGGCGCCGCATGTAACCTACTGCTCTTCACGACACCCTACTCCCCCACCGGCTAGGAAGCAGTGTTCTCCGTGGGACACAAACCCTGCCCTCCATGCTCAGCCCCACAGGTGCCAGCTCAGACCTACCTCCGCGGGGTGCAGTCATCATGGGGTGGAATGATGACAACCTTCACCGTGACGGACGTTCTCAGGAGATCGATCATCTGCTCATGGCTCAGAGTGGCCACCGCCACCTTGCAGATCTCCACCAGGCGGCTGCCCTGCCTCAGCCCTGCCTGCCAGGCGTAGCCGTAGGGCTCCACGTCGGCCACGATGCCCTCGTAGTTGACATGGAAGCCAAGCTGCCCTAACCCATTTCTTCGCAGAGTCATCTCCACTGATTCACAACCTTTTGAAACAAACTAGACGAGGAAATAAAAGATACTGTGGTTTAATGCAATAAGGTATTAAGGGGTGGACGAGGGACTGGAAAAACAGTGCAAGCGGGGCTATTTCTGAATACCCTGCTGTCAGCTGAAGAACTGTCTGGTTATTTCCCCTTCACTAGTCTCTATTCATTAGGCCAAAAGGAACATATTTGTTGCAACCAAAAAGCTCAAAGCCTTCCTTGAAGTTACAAGGAAACCTCTAACAGCGACCTACAAGGAGCTGGCAGCAAAGAGAAACCATACTCTGCTATTCATTTTGCCTTTATAAAACTCAGGGCGGCAGATACTCAATCAAACAACTCTTTTCAGCGTCACCACCAGATGGGCTGGGCTGCAGCATTGGGTCACGTGCAAACAGGTTTCCAACACAAACACACGACTTGTCTGCCCCCATTTGTTCTGCTACTATTCCGAAACATAGTGGAAAACACAAGCCAGAGATGAACTGTTTGCTTCACTTATCAAGGGAGTTTTCGGAGGAGCTAGTAAGACAGTACAGGCTTCAGTAACTTGGCTCTAGTCCGCACTGAAAGCTTTACGAAAGAGAAACCATGTATCAGTGGAGTGGAAGGAAGACTCACCTGCAACCTTTTTACGATCTCTTTGATATCCTCATTGTTAATGAAACTCTCCACTGAAATACATTCTCCTCGTTCATAGAAGATTTTGAGGCTGGTGTCGGTTGAAGTCCACCCTATCACATCTCTGCAGGAACAATTGAAAACCACGCTCTTTGTTTCCTGTTCAATGAGGACAATGAACTCATTGGAGATCCCCAAAAGACAGTCTAGTTCCATGGCCTTGCTGTAGTCTTTGGCCCGGACCGCCCACACGATGGCTCCCATGCTACTGAGCTCAGCTCCTGGGTATGGCTTAGACTTTTCCTTCTTCTTGGAGGCCAGAGAGATGAATGGAAACTTGCCGGAAGGGTCGATAGGGGTATTGGTGACATTCTTTTCTGCCAGATCCTTCAGGTATTCCTGGCGGGTCCGAGTCGCCATGGCCCGGAACTTTTCCGATTTATGAGCAGCATTTTCCGCATTAATCACTTTGGCCAAAAGGAAGTCCCTGAACACATTTGACTTAGGGAAAGTGACCCCTTTAGGGATGGGAGGCCCAAAAGAAGGCACATCTCTGGACCTGGTGACAGCCACACTAAGAGACAAAGCAAAGACCAAAGAGGAAGAGGCATGTTAATGTCTCAGTCTCATAACTCAAGAATAAAATACACTTTCTCAAAGACAAAGGCATACCTTTGGAGCAAAATAGCTGCTCATTTTTCTACAAGAAACAACATACATTCTGCTTAATATAAGCACACTCACTTTTTCATTCAACCACAATTAGGATTCACAGAACATAAATGTTTTCCCTAGGCCAAAAACCCTCATAAAAACCCAAAAAGCTTGAAGCATGAACTTTCTTTTCTTTAAGATAGGAAACTAACCCTAATTCCAAGAGAAAACAGATTTACTGAAATAATCTGCACGTGACATTTTAAATACCTACAGATTGTTTTCAAGGGAGGTTACTATAGTCACGTGAACTTTCATAATAAGTACAGATTCTGTAAGAATACAAATGTGTCCTTCATTTTAGATAGAATGCCTGTTAGGTAGACAGTTTATAATCAAAATATCAGAAGATGCATGACATAAAATATATTACATTTGAATAAACTTAAATATTTGCTGGCCTAAGTGTGAGGCATTATGCAACCAGATTAAAGCATAAGTTTAAAATGAAAATTGGAATTTGAGTAACAGAATGAGTGTGATCTTTATATAATATCAACAGTGCTTTAAAATCATATTTTAAAACTGAGCTATTCTTTAGTCTAAATTCTCTACTTTTGGTATTTGACTTTGACAACCTATGTGAGAGAAAAATGTCTTACTTTTCCCATTCCTTTAAGCAAGATGTAAGAAAGCCTGTTGCAGTCATTTCTTCTGCATATGTTAATATTTTGCTAAAAATGGGCCTAAGAAAAGGACTATATGAACATCTGGGATAACCTATTATTTTTAACCTCAAAAGGAACAAAATTAAGTTCTCCTAAAACAGAGGTTAAATGGAAATGGAGAGAGCAGTGTGTTTTATATCATGTTCCAAGATTTCAGCAGAGTTTGACATGGCTGGAAATGATGATTTGAACACACCAAACATCCCTCCTTCTAAACTATTTAAAAGTAAGTAAATTACCCAATTGTTTTAAGTTTTAGGGGAGCAATGTAAAAGTCTGTTTCTTCTGAACTCCTAGAAAAGATATTATCAGAATATGTATCTTTCAAATAAAATTGAAGAGCTCTGTTTCATTTTTATTTTAAGCAGGGTTTGCTTTAAGATATTCAGCTTCAAAAAATAATTATTTCTTATGAAAATAAAATAAATAAATAAAAATAGGCAAGCTCAGGATACAAATGATATTTTTGGTGAAATGGAAAATCTACATTGTCCTAAGATGCCATGGATGGCCGATTTGTTGGTTTTCACAAGCTTATTTAAAAAAACAAAAAGAGACTACTAGTTCACTTGATGACAAAGAAATGTGGCAAGCGATGCTCCGTCTTCTAACTGGAGAAGAGAATTCACAGAAACCTCTGTATGCATTATGGCTTAATTATACTGCTATGTATTAGAAAGGCAATTTTTCTTGTCTATTGTGAAGTGTCTGGCTTGCATGCTGACAGCTGTATAATTTTAATTTGATCATGTTATTTTTTTTTCTTTTAAAGTCAAGTAAGAGATGCTGAAATCCAGATTTACTAGATTTTCTAAGAGGAATCCTGTAAGAATGCAAAAATATGTAATACCTTTCATTTTAAAATTGGCAATTTCATTTCTTGCTAATTTCATTCAAATCGTTATTCTTTCCCAGAAAACAGCTGTGGTTTTATTTTAAAGAAGGAGAGGAAAATGCTAGGGGTGGGTTGGGGGGATACGTGGCTATGAGCACCCTTCATCCACATGCCTGTTAAACTCATTGGCTTTCTACAGATCTAATCACTAATTGATAGAACTGTAGACAAACACATACCGAAAACCTACCAATAATTAGAAGCATCTAGAATAAACTGTGAGGAAAAAGAACTGGATTCTTAACATATAATTATCAATGACTCACTGTGGTAGGGAGGTAAATGATACAGACATTAAAATCAGCTTTGCATCATCAGAAATAGAATCCTTACAGAAAGAAGATGAAGAAGATGATACCCTGGAATGTTCTTTTCAAATAAAGGATTTTGTTTTAGAGAAACCTAACTTTCAAGGTTTCTACAAGGTTAAAAGCTCATTAATTTAGATGCCACAAATTCTGAACTCTTGATAATAAGGCCTGATTTAAGCTAAATAAAATATTTTGCCGCCTTAAGAAAATGAGCCTTTCTAGAATCTTAGTTTGCTATATATAAATACTTAAGATATATTAATTATAAATTGTTCTTGCTATTTTTAAAAGCAGATTCCAAAGGGCCTCTGCTTGGCTACATTTATGTTAGCCTATTTTGCAATACTGTATCTTTTTAGAAATAATACATTCTTTAAAATTTTAGCCATGCTTTATTTACCCAGCACTGTTGAGGACTAGAATGTTCTAGTCGAGATGGTTATCTACATGACAGAAGCTCAGAGGCTAAAACAGTCACGGAAAGTAAACCCAGGAAGGAAACTTGGAGAAGTCAGTGTTCCTCTAACTCTTCCAGTAAAATCTCGAGTTTCATCTTAAAACTCACCTCGATTTTGCAATTTTACTGAAAAATATTTGTATTCTTTTTAACATAAAAATATGTTCTCTTTCCAAAATCCTTAAGCACACTGAAGGACCAGGAAGGTGTCCTGTGTTTGCTCTGCGTTTTGACATATCCCTGAACCTCCGTTTGAACAACTGGTACAAATTCTTCACTTCTCCAGGACACAGAGGCAGAGAAATGAAATGATTTGCCCAGAGTTGTTAAAGAGAACCAGGACTGGAATGGAAGCTTCTGGACAGCCAACAGAGTGCTCCATGACAAGACCACATTTACTCCCTGTAAGGAAATGTTCTGAAACCTTCCGCTCCTGAGGTGCTTGCTAAAAGGGACCATTTCCACAAGTCACATGCAAAGAGACCAGCATGAGGCTGTTTCTAGTTGATCTGGGCCATGTAACACTTATTGGCATCAAAGACCTTGGATGAAGTCACGAGTCTTGATACTCAAAGGCAATTTTAATGGGGTACATGGGAATGCTCCAGAGACATCTGAACATAAGTCTCCATGGGAAAAAGTATTAATAATTTCAAAGTTAAAACACTTGAACTTTGGAAACACAATGGAAACAGCAATAAACAACGATTCCCAGTCCAAAATTTAAAAGGAAGTTGACACAGACAACATCAAAATAGTAGAGGGAAATTTCCCCTTCTTGGAGCCTGGGTCAGAATGCTGGCTTGGGAAGCTTTCCTAGAAAGCATACCTGGGCAAAGGACAGGAAAGATCAGTGGTAGAACAAACATGTGCTAATCATTCTCTTGATTTCTAATAGCATTCATTCATCAAATCATCAAACACTCTCTGAGCACCTACAATATACTAGGCTCTGTGCTAACACAGAGGATCAAGGCTGAGTATGTCAAGGGCTTGGCACTTCAGAAACTCAAAGTCTGGTGGGGGCTACACCCACTGCTTTGGGTGCTCTGCTGGTGAAGCACGGGGAGCTATTGGCAATGCTTAGGAAATGCACTTTATCTAAGCCTGGGAGGACCGGGGAGCCTTCCCATAGAAAAGAAGATTAGGGATTTCTTGGATGAAGGAGAGGCAGGGGAGAGTGTGAGGAGAGGCATTCCAGCCTGAGAGGGCAGCGTGGGCAAAAAGGAGGGGCAGAGCACGTACGTTCTGGGGGGTGGTAACTAGCTCCACAAGAGTGAGGCAGGGGTGGGGTGGGAATTGGTAGAGGTGCCAACAGAAACTGAGAGACAGGAAAGGCCAGACCTGAAGGACCCCATGTAGTATGCAAGGCTGGGAGTCTGAACTTTTCCATAAGTGGTTTTAAGCACAAAGAGAGACATATTCAGATTTTGCCTTAGAGAGGTCAGCTGCATTGGACAATAGAGATGCTGATTAGTTACAGCTTGGAATACAATTTCTGAAAGAAATTTCCACCACTTGACATATTTTGATTTTTTTTCTCCTTAGTTTAAGCTTGTAAATTCTCTTTTTTTAAAGAGAAGAAACAGGATAAACAGACCACATTGTCTCCCTGCCTCTGCTAGATACTTTACTTGTGGGATTTTAAGTAGATGTCAAGCAACTTTCCACTGCACAGAAAGGGAAATTTAAGATCTAAGAAGTTTAACAATCTGGTCTAATTCCAAGTACTTTTTGCACTACATCATACTGACTCCCTTTACATTTATTACATTTTAATTATTGGGTATAGAAACCTTTCTGAGAGGAGTAATATGTATTTCCACCTTCCTAAATATAGCTACTGACCACAATTTAACATGTTTTAAAGACTCAGGGTCATTATTATAACTACTTACTACTATCCTAGCTTTAAAATTAATAATTCTTTAATTTCATCAAGTAGTGTGTTGATGTTCACATTTCCAATTGTTTATTAAGTCCTTAGATTTTTTATAGTCTTTTTGTCTAAATTGGGGTCCAAATAAGGCCCACAAATTGCAATTAATTCAATCATCTTTTAAAAATCTTTTTGTTCTATACATTCTCCTCCACTTATTTCATTCTTATATTTCTTCTAATTTATTTGTTGAAGAAATTGGGCTGTTTGTTGTATAGAGTTGTCCAGAGTCTGAATTTTGTCAACTACAAACATGTTCCTCTGTCTTTATAGCTCCTGTAAGTTGGCTTGTTTAGAGGCTTGATCAGATTCAGATTTAATTTAGTGGGGGAAAAGGGCAAGACTAATTCATAGTTGAGGATGTATTCTTCCATCATGAGGCACACATTTGTCTCTTTTTGTGATATTTACAGCCTTTGATGATCAACGCCTAGATCTATTAATTCATTAGTTGTTGAAAAATGTTGACATTCTACACTGATTTTACAAAGTGAAGTCCCCATGGGCAAGTGAAGTACACGGTAATTACCCTTATCCACAATTTCACTTTCTGTGGTCTCAATCACCCGTGGTACAGCACCAGTAAGATACTTTTGGAGAAAGAGAGACCACAGTCACATAACTATTATTGAAGTATATTGTTATAATTGTTCTAACTTACTGTCAGTTGTTAATCTCTCACTCTAATTTACACATTAAACTTTATCACAGGTTTGCTTATACAGAAAAAACCCACAATTTTTATAGGATTTGGCACTAGCCACAGTTTCAGGCATTCACTGGGGGTCTTGGAACATATCCCCTGGAAATAAGGGGGGGCCACTACCCAATGACTCCAGACTCCTGTGCTTATCGAATTTGTATCCTGGATGTGAACAGTTTTTTTGCACCTCCTCTATCAGTAATCACATACTGATGTTTTCAGTATATACTCGCCACTGACTGCTCCTCCTCCTTTTAGATTTTGTTGGTTCTAGTCTGCTCCATCAATTGGGACCAGACAAGTAAGCTCATTGCAATCATACAAATAAAATAATAGACTGGAAGGCTCTCTTCTCAGTCATAGGATAAGCTTTAGTATGCTGATTTACTAACTGATTTCTGCATTCTTGATGATGTCATGACTATTCAAGGTTAACTGGTCTCTGGAATTAGTCTGAATCAGTTACTTTTTCCTATAAGAACTTTCCAGTCCCCAGGGAGATATAACCCCACATTATTTCAGGACCTCACTTTTGGATCCATTATAGGGATTTCTCTCTTTGTTCTCCTGTTACATCCCAAGGCCTAGAATAGTGCCTACCACATATACAATAAGGGCCGGATAAAGAAAACTTGTGAAGAGCAAATGGACAGCAACAACCTCCAAGTTTATGTGTACAAATTACCTTGCATGGAGACATCAGATAAATTTTTCTAAAATTCTATTTATACAGTGTTACCTTGATGGCCTAGCACTGCCCAGTTACCTTTCCTACACTAGTAGCTGCCTTACGGTGCGTTCCACCCTCCTTCTGTCTCTCTGCTTCTGTCCATAGCACTGGGAACTCCTACAATGATTTCTCTTTTCCCACTGAATTCTATCCATTTGTGCTTTAAACACACACCAAATCCCATCTTCTCAGTTAAATATCCTTAACTTCAGCCTATAATGACCCTACACTTCCCTACACTGTTAGAGCAAGACACTCCTGAGGAAACTTCTACTTCCCACAGTTCAGGTACCAGGTAGGTGTAAGTAAATAAATATATGAATGTTTATGGTGGAGAAAGTTGAGACCAAGAGGTTTTAAATGACAAAAAGCATTTCAATTACTCTAGCTATGTCACTTACGGAAAGTTGGATTTCAATAAAATGACTATAAAACAATGCATCTTTAAACTTTCCCACCAAAGTGCCCCTGATGAAAGATGCCTATAAATTCACATCACTAGTAGTTTAGAAATGGCTAGAAAAACTCACAGGTGTAAAAATTCTTTGAAGATCCAAGTGACATTGAAACAATTCCAACAAATGCTTAATAAAGCATAGAAATGCCTCCAAGCTTATAGTCAGAAGCGTTAGTGTGAATCACATTAAGTCTGAGGCAAGGGTTTGGGCATTTTTAATAACAATACTTTTTTAAAAAATGAACTTCTCTTCCCTACTTATTATAATCATTCTTCTCTGCTTTAGCTATGCCAAGAGAAAAATATAATTAGCAATATGAGTAATTAGTTAGCTGGTGACCAGATGGTAGGGATGAAGGACATCACCTAAGGAGGAGGTGCAAATGGAAACGGCAGGTGTCTAACCAACATGTCTGAGGGATGTCAATGCCATCTGATGACGTCATCATGTGAATTCGGCCACCCGTGTGCATAGTTTAAAGACAAAAATAAATAGTAATGGACTTCCCATTGCCACTTTAGAAAGCAAAGCTGGACGGGGCTTGTGTGTGACAACCAGCCAAGGTCCACCGAGCCCCTGCTGTGGCACCGATACACACCTGTAACAGACACCGTCAGAGCAGGGGTTATGCGCCCTGACGATGACAAAAACGTGCTGAAAGTGGGATCGGATGTTTTTTGGGCTGAACGGCTGTGCTCCAGGCTCTTGGAAAACGATTGTTACAATATCATTTCCAATGTGCCGCTTCCGTAGGAGCTACAAGAAAAAATAAGCAACCAACGTAAATAACAATGCTCTGCTTTTTGTCTCCCAAATTCCCTTATGTAACTGTATTTAAAACATTCATTACTAACCAGTACATATTAGGGCAGGTAATCTACACAGTTATTGTCAATAATTCAGTCTGTCTTGTCATTTCCTCCAAGGAAGAACACAGAAATGAATATTCTGAAATTTGCATAAAAGATATAGCCATTCAAATAGATCTAACCAATATCTGGCATATTATGCCAAGTCCCAGCATCTCCGAATCCTCAGTTTCCATAACAACAGTTTCATTCCATTTTCACATAAGAAAGAAACTTGCCATAGGGAAGATTTTTACAGATGAGAATGGCTGAAGTAATTACAATGCAATTTATGTTCTGGTTTAATCGGCTTCATTTAAAGAAAATGTAGCTAAGGTGTTTTCTGATATACTTTTTGTGTTACAAGCTGGGAATGGAGAAATTAATAA
Source organism: Lemur catta (assembly GCF_020740605.2). Lineage (NCBI taxonomy): Eukaryota > Metazoa > Chordata > Mammalia > Primates > Lemuridae > Lemur > Lemur catta. The sequence goes on from NC_059128.1 coordinate 27,917,979, forward strand.
TATTCCAGAATGTTGTGACAATTCAAAAGAAGGTTAAATTTTAAGTTTAAACAGCTTCTTTAATTACAGCAAAAGCTGCTTAAGGCCACCTTCTGTTTCACGTTAAATGGCATTTTGGATGGGTGGCTTTCAAATTCAGGAATCCCAAATCACCCTAAGTCAGTGCCTTTTGGGGGGTTTGATTCAACAGGGAAAAGAAAAATTGAACAAAATTGTATTTGTCATACATACTTACTGTATGGAGGCTCTCAAGAGAGAAAAACAACTCAATGTGACATTTATATAAACTAAGCTTGTACTTATAAAACTTTTTGTTTTTTTAAATTCTCTAGTGACATCAGAGCACACAAATTACATACCAGTAAAATCAATGATCTAGTACTGGCTGCCAGCTGGGAGAAACGATAGCCTTTCAGATGAGGGTTGAGAATTGGGAGTTAGAATATTCAGGAAATGTATTTTTAACCTTAGGAATCTGAAAGCACCTCTAATTGTCCTCTAATGAGGCAGTTTACTTCATTTCTAAACACGATATATAATCCAATGTTATGAAAATAAAGGCTGGTCCGTAGTGACTGCTATACAGAATATAACAATAATTAAAGATTAATCTACTCAAGATCTTGGGCATACCAAAATCAAATACTATTTATCCATGCATTATGCCATTCCTGCATAGATGATGCCATTGTCTTTTTTTAAAATTTTTATCTTTTTTTGTTGATATTGTCTTTTTGTGCAGTGTTATTCTTTCTTCAAAATATGGCTTGATATCTAAAAATAAATGTCTTAATAAAGAACTCAAACAGAAACAAATCCATTTATCCATCTCACACTATATGTAATGAAAAATGATACTTAAAAAAATGCATGGAAAAAAGATGTTCTGTGTTTTCGAAGCATAAGGCAATCTGTAGAACTAATAAATTTTTAGCTAGAGAATGAAAACTTGTTAATACGCAGCAGTGTAACTAACTTTCTCATCCTGATGAGATCATAACACTTTTGCCTTGATTAGACCCTAAAATTAAATAATTTAGATAGCTGTCCATTTAAATGCTAACTCTTTCTGCCCAGCGCTTCAACTCATTTAGGTAGAAACAAACAATTAATTGAATCTTGTTACTGAATTTTTTACCTTCATAAATCTCATCTTTCTCTTCTGAGTGATCAGGCAGAAAAAGCCTTTATCTCACCTTTAAAGATCATTTGTTAATGTTCTCAAATTTTTTGTCTAGTGACTGGTCAGAATAAGAAATCTAGCATATTTTTCTTTTTTTTTTTTTTGTTATAGGGTCTCACTCTGTTACCGGGCTACATACAGTGTGGTGGCATTATCTTAACTCACTGCAACCTCAAACTCCTGGGCTCAAATGATATGCCTGCCTCAGCCTTCCAAGTAGCTGAGACTACAGGTGTGTGCCGCTGCACCTGGCTAATTTTTTAATTTTTGTAGAGATAGGGTTCGCTATATTGCCCAGGCTGGTCTTGAACTCCTGGCCACAAGTGATCCTCGCACTCTGGCCTCCCAAAGTACTGGGATTATAAGCGTGAGCCACCACACCTGGCCCAGAAGTCTAGTATATATTTCTTAGCATGATGTTTTCCTCTCTAAGAGATCTAGAACTTGGAATTTGCATAAAACAAATTGTCAACAAAGTATGAATCAGGGAGTTTATCTTAAAATAGGTTTATTTCAGATTTAAAGCTGATTCATTGCTTTGCTTCCTGTTTTTGATTATTTTACTGATCATGAAAGGCAAACTTTGTTACCTAGATTTGTGATTTAATCAAACCTAAATTGATAGAGTTAGATTAGTGTTTGGTTAAATTCTGTGCAAGAGGATGTGATTCGTTCTGCAGCTGGCCTGTGTGCTGCCAGCACAACTGACAATGACAAAAATTCATATCCATTTTAAGGTCAAAAGTAAAACTGCACTGATATTGAAAGGAGAGTTTGTTAGCTCTCTGGTTCTTCTAAATTTCAGTTTGGTATTGTTTATTTTGAAATATTTTTTAATAACAACAACTGCATATTCTCTAAAACAATACTGACAGTTTCCATTTTGCTCTGTAACAATCTGTCACTTCTTAGTTTCCACATTTTAACTATCTCACAGTTTAGTAAATAGGCATTGAGCTTTTAGACCATCCTGAGAGGAACTCTGTGCATGCTGTAGGCACACGCAATCGTTATCTATGCTCCTTGCTATCTCCTGATAAACGGGATGAAAGAATATTATTCTCAGATTCTGTTGACATTTATTTTGACTCTTCTCTAAGTGAGTATACTAAATCTCCTTTGAAATCTAAAATGAAACATCACTACTTTCCCACTTTGTGCATTGGCCTCTTGAGATGAAACTTCACCCACTTGTGTATGTTCTTTGCAACCCTGCAGAGTCATCTAATCACCAATGATTTCAACTTGTTCTCTTCAGACTTCATGAAAATCTCAGTCCCCGTGGGTGAAAAGCAAATGATTAATTCACAAAGCCATCCAGCTGGCTGTTAACCTAGAATTTGTGTCTCTTCATTTGTGTGCAGCTCATTTGCTATTCCTTCCTTCCACAAAGCACAAAGCTTCCTGCTGCTGTGACAGGTGCAACAGGAAATTCTGGGTTATGATTTTACAAATTTGCCACTTAGGCTTCTGGGGAAAATGAAACAAGGGTGAAAACACAAATAACATGAGGATCTCTTACCTGTTGCTTGTTGTTAGGTGTGTATGGCAGCATGGTGGAAACATGGAACATAATTTCATAGTCTTTGTATGTTGTGTACAGAGAATGGGTTCCAGTGGAGTCGGCTACAGTTAAAAAAAATATATATAATGACGAGATGACTAGAAGAATAGAAAAAATAATTCATTTAAGAGAAATACTTCAAAAGAAAAAAAAGGAAATGATTTAGGATGAGAAGATTCTAGACAAGAGCACTCGAGGTATTCTCACCCAGTTTTTGGTACCTGATCCTCTCTGGCAATCTAGTGAAGCCTATGGATTGGATCCTTTCTCAGAATAATATTTGTAAAACTATAAAATACTTAAGATTTCAAAAGAAATCAATTATACTGGAAAATATAATTATCAAATAATTTTTAAATGATATGCACAAGATTTATAACAAGATTTAGCAATTGGTCTAATATCTGCTATAATCTTAAGGAAGTGATGAGCACAAACAATATTTTAAGATACCTGCAATAACAAATATGATATGAAAATATCTGTGCTTTATATTGGCAATAAAATCAGAGGTAGAGCTTGTACTACCGTGGTTTGTTGCTGATGTTCATAATTGAAAGAGATGCTAAATTTCAACTTGGGGTCAGTGAAAATAAAGATAAAAGTTCCCATCTAAGTTCACAGACCCCTGAATTCTGTCCATGTCCACAGACATTATGGTAAGAACCCTTTTTCTAATACTTCCAATTCGAGCAAGGGAACTGTTTTGTTCTTCACAAATAGATGGTGATTTAACAAGACAAAAGAACAAAGGCATTATAGCAATGTCCCCCCAAATTTTTTTACAGACTTAGGTATGTTGTGCTCTCAACGTCTTTAAGGAAAAAAACCCCTCTATTGCCTTAATCATTAACAAAGTTTCAGAATCAATGTGCCCACAAATACCTGGAAGCCAGAGAAGAGAGTTATTAACTGCCCAACTGAATGGGAACATTTGTTTAGACTCAAAGGACCTGGACTGATGGGTTGCAAAAAGAACAGAAGTGCACTTCATTCTTCTCTTGGTAAACTCAAACCTCCATCAACCATATTTTTGAGGATCAAAGCACTTCACTGCATTTTAGAGAATGGTGCTGTAAGACAAAGCCTCTGGCATATACCAAAAAGCAGCTCTTAAAATTTAGTATGTACAGCATCAGCTGGAAAACTAGATTAACAGGCAGATTCCCAGAGCATTTATTCCTTTTTTTTTTAAATTTTTTTTTTTTTTTAGACAAGTCTTACTCTGGTGCCTCAGCTAGAGTGCAGCGGCATCATCATTGCTTAGCACAACCTCAACTTCCCAGGCTCAAGTGATCCCCCTGCCTCAGCTTCCCAAATGGCTGAGACCGAAAGTGCACACCATCAGGCCTGGCTAATTTTTTTATTTTTTGCAAAGATGGGGTCTTGCTCTTGCTCGGGCTGGTCTCAAACTCCTGACCTCAAGCAATCCTTCCCCCTCAGTCTCCCAAAGTGCTAGGATTACAGGCGTGAGCCACTGCACCCAGCCCAGGAATCTATTCTTAATAGACACTCCCTAGTAATTCTAATGCAGTAGCTCCATTGCCCTTGGGTATTTCTCTAAGAATAAACTACAATTGTGGCTTGTAGACAGCTTTCTAAAGATGTTCTAAAATCCTGAGTCTCAAGCTTGCGCTTGTTAGAGGATCTTAATTTTGAAGCTGACATAAAATGCAAAGGTTTAAAAACACGCTAAATATAGAATAAAGCAGAGATGACCTTTCAAAAATTGCAAAAATATGTACCAACATATAACTATCCAAGACAAATATCTTTTAAGCATTAATGACCACCAAAAAAAAAAAAAACCTCTGCATATTACTACAATAAAGTATTCATTTGAACTATGTGAGACAGGTCTTGAGCATGAAGAACTTATCTATTGTTAAGGACCCTTGCTATAAATATCTGTAGAATGGATTACTACATTTTAAAACTTTTAAGTGAATGTGTCAGCTTTGACATGTACTTTACATGTGTTTCAAGTCAATTTTAAGCAAAATTAATGAAGTAGAAAAGAAGGTTGTCACCCGGCATTCATTTATTACATTTTGCTTTGCACGTCTGTCTAATTCTAGGATTATTGCCAGGGAGGAAAACGCTATGGAGGGCAACCCTGAAGACCCTGTCTTTCTCCCCTCACCTCCCACCCCTTTCCCCTGCACGCCTCATTTCATGCGACGACATAGGCTCCTTGACCAGCCTTCTTCTGGGGACATTTAGAAATCCCAGAGTTTTGCTGATATTTTTCAGCAACTTAAAAACAGTTTCAAAAGTTTCAGAGATGAAACGACAGCCAAAACAATGAAACTTTCCTTTCTGAGAAGAAAGGAATTCCAAAACCCTGAAATTCCTATGCACATAATGGAGTTGCTAAACTTTACCACAGAGAATGGAAAAACAATGTTTGCTATAATTTCTAAAGAATAAGGCATCCAATGTTGTTATTACATTTCTAGTGACCATGAAACCCTGAAAATTTTAATAGAACGACTATTAGGAAAATAAAAATTAGAAAAAAAAATTATTTTATCTGGTTAAAGAGCAGTATCTTGAGCGGTTTCTAAAGGGACAATGTGCTTGCAAAAGAAGGATGAAAAGATAATGCTACTGCATATTTGTACCGGAGCTTCAGAACTTAAAAAGTAAATTCAGGCATTATATAGGTCACCTTGGCAATCACTTGATCCACCTCCAATTACACTATCAGTGGGTGGCATATATCCACCAATATGGTCAGTACTCTACAGTTAAGTCACATAGAAAGTAAAACTTGTCGTATCCAAACTAGATGAGAATAAGAAGACACTGAGGAATGATAAGACTATTCTTCTCAGCTGGTTTGAAAAAATATAGATTAGTGATAATATCCTACATTAAGCATGTCTATTTGAAGATGACATGAACAGGTTAGTAAATCTGTAGAGTGGTTTCAGGTACAGCCAATGTCATAACCACCTTGACTTCTCTTTGGGCTCAACTCTTTTGCTTTGAGGTAGTCTAAAGCTTGGATGATAAGGCATGCATCTGAACCGGGAAAAAGTCATTAAACTTTCATATAACTACTTCCTGGTCATTAAAGGATATGTTTGAATTAGGAAAAGCTAGATGAAGGAAAACAAGCTTATGTAATTTGATTTTTGGAAAGTTCCTAGTTTTAAATATTTATGAACACAAGGAAAAAGTAATTTCATTAATTAAATGTGTATGACTAATAAACACAATGAAGAAAGCTTAAGCTTGGTTGTTAATGTCCTCACAACTATAAAACCCATCAGATGCAAGACAAAATCACAGATGGGTTGTGGGTCTGATTCTTATCCATAGTTTGAAATATTATAATGGTCAGCTGGCAGCTGGGGACCATGTATTTGAGACCCCCATGGTGTAGTCAGATACAGACAGATCTCACATCTAGTCAGTCTTGCCACAGGGTCTGGGGATGCAGAAGCCAAAGCTCAGAAGCACAGCAGGGGCCAAGTAGTCACTTCTGGAACACTGGCAGGTATCCAAGAGGAGGTGGGCTTGGGGTCTCGTGGCACTATCTCACTCACTCTCCAATGGAGTATTGGGGGAAGTCAAGAATTCTACCTGCTCTGACATCTACTGTATTTGCTAATCTTTTAAATCAATGTATCTTTAGCCATGATCAGGAGATTGGTTACTTTACTTCAATAACGATGGGATCAGAAGAGTCTGTAGTCCCACCCTTTGCTACGGCAGGCAAATTTACACTGTGTTAGTTCCAGTTATGTGTGATTGTGCATGGGTATGCACCTGAGGTTCGAGGCATCTCAAAATTGCTAAACTACTGGGAGAAAAGGATAGAGATGATGTGGGGCTGGTACTTAGGAGTCAGCTGCTACCATTTTCTATTTTCTGTTCGCATTGCAAAATACCTGTAATTTCCTGGATTCCCAACTTGAAAGTAAGATGATCTGAGTCTGAATGCTGATGGTGTCACTTGCTAAAAACAAGTCACAAACAAGTCACTTCACTTCTCTCTTCAATATTCTCAATGTTGCAAGGATTAAATGAAACAGTATGTACGAAAGTGCTAGCCTCAGAAAAGATGCTCAATAAATATGTTGGCTGGAATTTAGAATTTTGTGCAGTTAAGGTAAACAGTGTAGAGTTCCCTTAAAAAGAATCCTTTTCTTCATTTGTCAGTCTGTAGAACTCCAAATAGCCCTTTGCAAGTGCAAAGCACTTAAGCAGTGCTAGTTGTCCCTTTCCATATCAAAGTTTAGATATTCAAAATAAAGAAGGATTTATTTTCTTTATGAAGCCTTACATCTCCTGTAAGACCTTGAATCTCAATTGCCTTTGTAACACTGCTGAGAAAATGGAGGAGGTAACAAGCGTTCACGAATATTGCAGCAAACCAATGAGGGCAGGGCTTTGAAGGAATGCTTTCCAGAGGGCTTGTAAGTCTCCTGTGTACTGACCTGACAAGCCTTGGTCAGGAAATAATTTCCCAAATAATAATCCATGTGCGCAGCTTAAAATGAGGGTGGTCTCCAGCTTTCAAATAACAAACTGCTTGGTGGGAAGTTTATTTTTGTATTTATTGCAGTGTGAGGGAATGGTAATTATCTAGAGGTTATGTCATCCAAATAAGGAAACAAAGGAGGAAAAAAATCCCCTGCTGAAAATTTCTTCATTGCAAATTTTTTCTAGCCTAAGACATACTTATTTGTAGCTTGTTTGTTTGCTACAAGTCCTTATATCTGAGATGAGAAAATGGATTTTGCAGAGATAATTGGGGAAAAAGGTGAAGTGGTTCAATAGTTCCATCAATCCTGCCTTTCCTTGGCCTCTCTCTCTTCTTTGCAGAAGTACCAAAATCTGAATATTAATATAATATATGACAAGTAGAGCTATCTCATGAGATGGTTTGGGTATTGTTGGCCCAAGACTTGACAGAGGGGAAGACAAAGGCAAAAGGCTGGGCTTGGGTCTTCACTGTGCTTAATTATACATTTACGCTTTCTCTGAACACACCATTAACCATACCACTAGGATCCGTTCTATTTCCCTAATGCTTACTGGCTGTCTAACCATGGGCATGTTAGTTAATTTAAAGAAGCCAATTCTGTAAAATGGGGATAACTGGTATCTAGCAGAGTCTGTGGGAATTAAATGAGATGGTATATATATCAAAAGTATCTGGGACTTCTGCTTTCAGCCATAACAAACTACCTGATACAGGACCCATCTTGCCACTGTAAATAACAAAATACGTGAAATAACTGTTTTCAGACACTGGACACTAGGCAGCACTGGACTGTGATCTCTGAGAAAACAGAGTCAAAGGAGATGAGACCTACGATCCCCTCAGCTTTCTATCTTGAGCGCTTCTAGGACAATGGCACAGAGCAGGGCTTTGGAGGTGGAAGACGAGACAGACTGGAGTTCAGGAGGTCTAAGTGGCTGATGTCTGCCAGGAAGAATAGCAAAGAGAAGGAAACCTCATAGTGAAAGAGGTTCAGATATCTGAATAGGGGTCCCTTTGAGTTTTGGGATGAATAGTAAGCTGCATGTGTATAGAGTTAAATTCCAAAAACCAAGCAAAGAAAAACTGTTAAGGAGAGACCAACTTCCAGAAAATTGTAAGCCAGACAATTCCCACAGTTCACACAGGGTTGGAAGACACCGGAGTTCCGACCAGCCAAAGTGGAGACATCTCATTGAATATGAGGTGTTCAGGGGCAAGAAAAGTCACGCCTTCGTAGTAGGGCTAAACTAAACAGAGAATACAGGCTACTCCAGGTATGCTTTACCAAAACTTCAAAACAAGCCTCATAAGAATTAAGCTGTTCTGTAAGTAACTTTAACTGCCTTCCCAAACAAAACTCAACCATGCAACATTCATGATATCCAATATATAATCCAAAATAACCACACATGTGAAGCAGTAAAATGTACCCCAAAGCAGGATAAAACTCATTGAAACAAGGAAACCCAAAATGACAGAGATGATGGAATTGGCAGATGAAGACTTTAAAACAACTATTATAAACATGTTCAAGGATTTAAAGCACAGCATGAACCTAGTGAGGAGACAATGAAAGATATAAAAAAGATTATCAAATGCAATTTTTGGCCTTGAAATATAGTTTTGGTTTTTTTTTTGAGACAAGAGTCTCACTCTGTCCCCTAGGCTAAAGTGCTGTGGTGTCAGCCTACCTCACAGCAACCTCAAATACCTGGGCTCAAGTGATCCTTTTGCCTCACCCTCCTGAGTAGCTGGGACTACAGGCATGCACCACCACACCCAGCTAATTTTTTCTATTTTTAGTAGAGATGGGGTCTCACTCTTGCTCAGGCTGGTCTTGAACTCTTCAGCTCAAGCAATCCGCCTGCCTCGGCCTCCCAGAGTGCTAGGATTACAGGCATGAGCCACTGTGGCTGGCTGAAATACAGTATCTTAAATGGAGATTTCACTGGGTTGAATTAACAATGAATTAAGACACTAGGGAAGAAAATAAAAACACAGTGAGCTTGAAGACATATTAATGGAAATTATCCAAACTGAAGCACAGAGGAAAAGTTTGAAAAAAACAACGAACAAAGCCTCATTAACCTGTGGTACACTAGTAAGTGATATAATATGTATAATTGGAGACTCAGAAAGAAGGGAGATGGGAAGGAAAAAATAAAGAAATAAATAATAGCAAATAATATTTTAATTTGATGAGAACTACAAATCCACAGATTCAAGTGACATCTACAATCGGAAAGATCCTTGAGGAACATTTGCTCTTGAAAACTTTTTTTTTTAAATGAAGTTAAATAAAGTGTGGTAAGATCACATTACAGCACACACAGCAAAGTCTTATCTCTGGTGGTGCTGGAGGCTGCTGGGGTGTGCAGTGGCTGTCTCTTGCCTATTTTGGTGGCCTGTTATTTTTTTTAATATGGGTTTAAATGACAAGGCTAATAATGGAGTCCTCTAGTTTTTGCTCCTTTTAGCGAAGAGTAAAGGAGATAATTTTGCATGCTGCTTTCTTTGGGGCTTTAGAGTGAGAACATTTTCCTACTTTTTGTTCATTTTAGGAAATCTGACACCCTGAAAGGACAGAAAAGGACACTTGTCTGTGAATCCTTCTCAGGAGCTATGCCTTGAAAGGTTAGATACGCTTCAAGAAGTTGAACTACTTAAAGGAGAGTAGCTCAGAGAAAAAGAACCCTTCCCTGCTGAATGTATTACATAATTCTAAAACTACAGTTGGAGGCAGTTTGCTAATAGAGGCTCATTGCCCTATAGCCTTTGTACTGGTTGGGATATTAGGGGAAATCGTGCACAAAGTACTTACTTTTCTTATTCCACTGCCTTACTAGATGCACACTGCTTAACTATGCTCTAGCTACACATTTCTTACATTGCCCTTCATCATCAAGAGGTGGCTGGGAATAGGTAAATACACAGAAATAATACACAATCTTATCAAGTCCCAATTGGACCATTTATTTATAGAAGCACGGGGCTTATTACACATTCTCGTCCCAGATCCTTTCAATAGTTCTTTGTGGTGATGATAATTTATACAGCACAACAAACTGGGACAACATGAGTGAATTATACAGAGTGAATTATCAGAATATCTGGATTAAAAAAAGTTTAAGAGAATATCGAGATTTAACATTTTATGTAGTTGCAAGCAGAGTATAGAATGTTAAAAGAATATTTAAGAGGCTAGGCTATTTATGGGTTTTAATAGTCTCTCTTGCATGTCGTTTCCAAGTTGGCAACAGCAAAACCATGGCAACAGGAAATTCTTCCCTGCACTGGAGTTTATGAATGCTTTTCTGTTTTCATGACTCAACTCCTTATTTAATTTCCTGTACAGAAAATCAGAGAGATTACGATAGACTGCAATACAGATGTGCTAATCCAAAGACTCTGTCAAAGAAAAACAGGTCACAGGTGTCTATGGATGGATTTTGAGATAAAATTTAAAACTGCCAATATGTAGACCAGCAGCAGAAGTCAACATATTCTAACTCAAACAGATATTTGAAAACTTAACTATTTTATTAACGACTTGGGGGTCAGCAGTGGACAATCTTGTAGGTTTATGCACCATAGTTAAACAGACTGGTTCACTGTTGTGCTTTTAATCAGCACATTTTATGAGCCAAACTAACACCAAAGCTAAAAAGCCTATGTTCTTAGAGATTAAGGTAGACTATGAACAATAACGATAGAAACAAAAAAACCTATCTATTAAAAGAATGCAAACATCAATAAGAAAAACATACAAAGGCTGACTACATAGATAAGTATGAAGATTATGAAATGAATTAATGAAAGTCAAAAATTCTAGGGCTTACAACCAGATGGCTGTAAGTTTCTGGAGTTTTTCATTACCCTGACATTCAGCTAAATGCAACGAAATTTATACGATGCTATCCAGGAGCAATTCTGTATGATCTGTGTCCGTTGCCCTACTCCATCCACACCTACGATAACATTATTTTTTACAGTCTAATTCTAGCTACTTTGATAATGATCTTCAACAGTTCTGGCGCTACATTGCCCCTCTCTGGCCTTCTCTTCCCCTACCGCCAGCAGTTTTTTGCAATAAATGGCAATGTTGTTTTACGGATAATTTAGCAAATGCACATCAACTCAGCAGGAGAAAAATACGCCTAGCAGGAGGGTGTAAGTATTTCTTACTTTTGGTGTCAAGCTGTGCACGATACTTCTCAAATCCCTTGAGCCGAACTCTTTCTCCCAGCAGCTGAAGGAATTCCTCAAAGGCCGGGCCGGCTGATTCATTGTTGTACATCTCTTCTTCAGTGCTCTGTCCGGCTTTGCAGTACATGATGCCTACTTTCTGCTGATAGTTCAGCTGTAGGGCAGGCAAAACAATGCATATAAATACAAGCAGATCCACTTTGTCCCACTTAAAACCTAACAAAGTCCTGTAGGGCCATGCCCAGGAGATAGCTAACATCTTTCCTCTCTTGAAATCCTCCTGTTTTAATTCTTCTGTCTCTGATCCAAAAAATACAGTGGAGCAAGCATCTATATTATTCATGAATTAAGAGAAAAGGCCAGAAAAATAAATTAAAATTTCCTGTATGTCAAGAGTATGCATCATTAGAACAATGTTATACTTTATAATCTTAAGTGATTATAAAGTACAAAATGGGACTATAAAAAAAACAGCCTAATAATGGAAGGCAATTCTTTTTCCAGGATCTCTCCATTTTAAAAAGGGAGACCTTTATGAATCTAAAAGCAGAGATCCACTTTATAAACCACACCTTAAAATAAGTTGTTCTGCACGAAAAAGTTCATTAATACTTTTGCAAAAAAAATTGTGTAAAATTATAAAACATTTATCTCCCAACACCATTTTTTCCAAGATACTGTATTTCTTTCTCAAATGCAGTTAAAATGAAGCATTCAAGGGATTTAAATATGATGTAACAGTAACCAAAACCTTTATTCATCATTTTTCATTGTTCATCATAAAGGTGGTACTGGTCATTTAACAAGAAATGAGTTTTTGACATAAAAATTTAGACTGAATTCTCCAGTGACATGAGGACAATTCTTATCACTTAATCCTATTTCCAGAGTGGCACTCACTGCAACCACGGCATCAGTAAGGTTTGATCTAATAAAAGGAAAGGGGGAAGGGAAGAGATGAAATTTTAATAGCCAACATTTACTGGATACCTACCATATGCCAAACACTATGTTAACTTCTTATCCCCATAACGGCCCACAAGGCAAACATCACCCATTTGACAGAGAAGCAAAGAGCAGATCAGAGAATGGAAGAGAAAGTAACAAGTCTAGGAAGGAGAGACACCGGGTCATAAGTCATCTGTCCTGGGACTCAGCTCCATCAAATGTCACCAGGACTCACCAGGCTCGTCTTGCTCTACTTCTGTCACTGCACCATATGTCTACAACCTCTTATTTGCAATTCTGAAGTTGAAAGGTAAAAACCAAATTTAAGCAAACACATTTGGCAGCAAAATTTGATATGGGGCTGACATTAGTACTTTAAATGTATTCCTCTTTGTGTGAATATTCATATTTCCTCTGCATAAATATTAATGTGTTTGATTGTGGGGTACGGCCCTAGATCCCACTGGGAATATTACTATATGGCATATGCATTTTATCACCCGTTTAAAATCTGAAAATTTCTCAATTTTTGAAACACACCCAACTCCTGCTATTTTACATGAAGGGACTATGAACCTGAACTACCTTTGTTAACTTTCCAAACCAAATGGTTCAGAATAGAGAATAACAGAAAATGGCAAGGGGGCAGAGGGAGCCTTTGCTTATACGGCACCCTGCTTAGTTGACAAGAAAGCTCCACAGCCACAGACAGCAGAGCTCCTGGAGTACTGTAACTACACATAATGGCCTCTGTTTACCTGCTCCAGTGGATGGAAGGTAAAGTTCGAAGTCTGAAACTTGCAAATAACTGGATATACTGATATTGGAATATTTTTAAAATAGCATGCAACCAGACATTATTGTTACTTCTACTTCATTTTAAATATTAATAGGAACACATTCAGACTTAGTTCATTTTTATATACCACACTAAGGAAAAACAAAACAAACCAAAAATCAGAGTAAAACTTGCTGCACACCACTGACATTTGACCTTTCTCAGCTGGCTTGCTTCTAATGCCTGCGTGTGGCTAATGCTTGGTGGGGAACACTCCCAAGTTACAGGTTTCACCTTGGCTTTAGAATTGAACTGAGTGCCCTATTGTGTCTCAACAAATAAAAAGGCCGTGGTACTCTCTCTCTATGTCTATTACAAAAGAAGTCCTCCATACAGCCAAATCCCAGGACTGGTCATTATCTGACTCCCCCCTCCAGGGAGAACTAACAAAGAGATAAAGTAATCTGGAGAAAGGGGGGGCTTTAAGTTATATGTTGTCTGGCTGTGCCTTCCAGATCAGCCTTCACATGCAACAATGCAAAACAAAAGTCACCCTGATCAACGGAAAGCACTGCAGTGACACTGAATTCGTGGGTGCCAATTTAAAACTTCTTAGATAAAAGCCGAAGATTTCACTGTGCAACATTTAAAAGGATTCATTTATATTTAAAAAAGAGTTTGCTTCAGAAAGAAGAAAACCTCCCCCTGCACTGGACAAGCGGAATCCAAGGACAATGTGCCTCTGCTTTTGACTGATTTCTCATATGCTAGTGAGTTCCACCTGCAGATAGAACAAGCTGGGTTTGCCGGCTGTGAAAGGAATGCTCCTTCAAAGAGGATTAGGAAAACTCATCAGAATGTTCAATTTCCTCTGGTTTGAAACTGTGCCAAGCGTCAAAGGTGACAGTATGACTGTATCCTTGATTCCTACTCCAATTAAACCAAAGGTAGGTGGCATTCTCCGAACTCAGTCCCCTACAATCCTTAGTTAGAAATCATGTTCCTTGCCAGAAGGAGAAGTTGTTAAGGAGGAGTTATGTAAAAGTAATAAGGAACATTCCAAGGCAAGGAGCAAATGTAAATGGAGTTAAAGCTATGGTTTGAAGATTCTGGAATGTTATGAGTTACATAAACCAGTGTTTTTCTTCTTTGAGAAACACAAACATATCTGTGTGGGTTTATGTACATGAATATACAATACTTTAATATAATGTTCAAAATAGAGTTGTGATGATACTGGAAGCCATCCTGGGAACAGGTTAGGTTTATCCAAAGTTTAGGATTTTGCTTTGGATAATCTCTGGGTCATTTAACAATGTTTCTACAGTTCCATGCTTGCATATAAACACGTGGAGCACGGATGGAAGTGTTTGGGCACTCAACAAAGGTTTGTATTTATAAAAAGTGATGATGGTCAGTCCAACAGGACAAAGGCTACATTTGAGATGAAGGTCTTGAATCTCAACGAAGTAAAGTATCTTTCAACACCTACCAAAACCGAAGTGGGCTCTCATAGCTACAAACCAACAGTACATAAATTTGCTCTTCCTCTCATAAAGTAAGCCCTTTAACACACGATCAAAGAAACAGACACTGCAATCTGCCTCACACGCCCCTCAGTTCCTGGAAAGGGGGATGATAAAGTCAGAGCCCTTTACCAGGAGAAACAGATTTGAACAGTCAAGTTCTTAGAGACCTCTTAAGAAGTCCTGCATTTCACCCCACCTTCCCTGGTGTCACGCCCAACGAAGGCCACTGGGGCAGCACAGACTATGAGAACAGCCCCGGTCTTACATCCTTATAAAACCTTTATCATTGTCTAATTTAATCTAGACATTTTAAATGGTCACAGTGAGATATTTCATTGTGCAACAGTTCTCAAGGTGTGAACTATGAACTCTTGAGACTTTTCGGGGGAGGCAGCATGATGTCAAAACTATCTTCACAGAAACATTAAGAGGCTATTTGGCATTTTCCACTGACATGTGCGCTGATTGTGAGTCAAACTGCTGGCACCTTAGCATGAATCGCTGTGGCACCAAACTGAACCAGTACTCACTGCATTCCTTTTCATAGCTGTATACTCACCCCCTTCCCAAATAAAAATCCAACACCTCTTGTATTTTCCTGGATAGAGCTGGAACCCATTCTACTAAGTGAAGTATCCCAAGAATGGAAAAATAAGCACCACGTGTACTCACCATCAAATTGGTTTCACTGATTATCACCTAAGAGCACCTTTAGGAATAACATTAATCCAGTGTTGGGCAGATGTGGGTGGGGGAGGGGATGGGTGTATACATACATAATGAGTGCGATGTGCACTGTCTAGGGGATGGACACGCTTGAGGCTCTGATTTGGGGGGTGGGGGGGACAAGGGCATTATAGGTAACCTAAACTTTTGTACCCCCATAATATGCTGAAATAAAAAAAAATTACAAAAAAAAAGAATGTCCTTGTTAAAGCAATAAAGTACTAATTTTTATTAAATCTAGATGAACACTTGAGTATAAGCTTTTTAAAATTCTATGTGATAAAATGGGGAGTATGCATGAAGCATTTGTTGCCTATTAAAGTACTTTAGGATAGATATCTCAAGGGAAAGCATTCGTTCAACTGAGTTGCAAGATGAACTAGTTTTTTTCACAGAAGACGGTAGTAGGCAGAATTATCACCACCAACCCTCAGTCCTAAAGCTATCTACACCCTAATCCCTGGATCCCGTGAAAATATAATGTTACAGGGCAAAGGGGAACCAAGGTTACAGATGTAACTGAGATTGCTCATCAGCAGAGAGGGAGTGTGTCCTGGGTAATCCAGGTGAGCCCAATGACATCAAGGTCCTTAAAAGTGGAAGGCAGAAAACAGTGATCAGGAAAGACGTGACAATGGAGGCAGATCAGAGGGGTCCAACACGGCTGGCTTTGAATATGGAGGAAGATGCCAAGAGCCAAGGAACGTGGGTGCCTCCAGAAGCTGGGAAAGGCTTGGACACAGATTCACCCCGAGAGTCTCTGGAAAGGACCACAGCCCTGCCATCACCTGGACTTTATCAGTGAGACCCATGTTGAATTTCTAACCTAAGGAACTGTAAGATAATAAATTTGTATTGTTTGGAGGCACCAAGTTGGGGTACTTTTTTATAGCAGCAATAAATAATAAAAATACGATTCTTATTTGAACTACCAACAAACTATGGTTATTTAGACTTGCGTATTTGGCAGATACTGTCCTGAAAATAAAAAAAGGGAGCCTATTACTTCAGGAAAAACAACTGACAATACTTCTTATCAATAATAAAATGCAAGCTTTAAAGTAAGATTTGAATTCTGGAAAAGCTGTACCTATCATTGTGATCCTGAGAGGTTCCCAACACTTAAAGATCAATGGAACATTTTCATTATTGTAAAATGAGTCAACACATACAAACTCTGCATAAGAGAACGAATATTTTCCAAATGACCGATGCATGAAATTATAAAATCATGCATGGGTAAAAGACCCATTCAAAGTGCACGAAAGGCAATGAATTTTTATTTTAACAGAGTACACTCATATGGTTTCAGATTCTACACTGCCATTAACCTTTAAGAAACTACCATTTGTTGAGTTTTGGTGTTATATCAAAGAAAAATATCCCCAACTATCTGAAAGGGTCATAAAATACTCCTTCCTTTTCCAAGTACATAAACTGTGTGAGGCCAGATTTTCTTCATCTACTCCAACCAAAACAACATATTGCAACAGACTGACAGCAGAAGCACATATGTGAGCCCAACTGCCTTCTATTAAGCTAGACATTAAAGAGATTTGCAAAAGTGTCAAACAATACCATTCTTTGCACTAATTTTTTTCATTTTAGAAATCTTTTCACAAAAAAGTTATTTATATTAACATGCAATCATTTTATTGTTCCTATTTTAAAATGAATTAATAACTCAATATTTTTAAATTTTCATTTTAGTCTTAATATGGTAAGTAAACACAAACGAAAGAGTCACCTAAGCAAAAGCTCTTTGGGGTCCTTAAGAACTTTTAAAGAAAAGCAATTCTGAGATTTAAAAGTCTGAGAACTATTATCACCATGCTTTATTTTGCATTTCTCTAATAACTAAAAAAGTCACGTACCTTTTCCTATGTTCATCGGTTATTTTGATATGCTCTTTTTTGCAGATCCTTTCAAGATTTTTCCCTTTGGCTGCTGTTAAGATTTTCTCTTTATCATTGGTTTTAAAAAATTTGATTATGATGTGTCTTGGTGTAGTTTCTGCATGTTTCTTATTCTTAGAGCTCATTGAGCTTCTTGGATCTGTGAGTTTATAGTTTGCATCATATGTGGAAAATTTGGAGCTACTATTTCCTATTCTTCCAGGCACTTCATAACTCCTCTGGTGACACTCCAATTCTATGTACTTTAGGCCAGGTCATGTTGTCTCGCAGCACATTAATACTGTCCTTTTTTGTTGTTTTTCTCAATTTATCTGTATTTAAATTGGAATTGTTTCTACTGCTATGTCATCAAGATCACTAATTCCTTCTTCTGCAATGTCTAATCTGCTGTTAATGCTATCAGTGTATTTTTGTATTTTACATCTCAGACATAGCAGTTTTCATATCTATAATTTAGATTTGGAACTTTTTTATGTCTTCCAGATTTCTACTTAATATGTTCAATCTTTTCTCCAGCTTCCTGAACATATGAAAAGACATCTGTGTGACTTCTGTGGTTGGTTTTATCCCTCCTCCCCTGCTTATTATACACCATATTTTCCTGCCTGTAATTTTTGATTACATGATTGGTTGATTGTCAGGCACAATGAATATTACCTTTTTGGGTGCTGGATATTATTGTATTGCTATAAAGTATTCTTGAGCTTTGTTCTGGAACATAGTTAAATTATTTGGAGATAGTTTGATTTTTTCAGTTCTTGCTTTTAATAAACTCTGCTTGGTTGTACCGGAGCAGCAATTAGTCTTGGGATGATTTTGCCCCACCTCTGAGGCAAAAGCATTCTGAAACTCCACCCAGTACCCTGCGAATTATGAGGTTATCCAGCCTGGTCGGTGGGAACAGAATCTATGGTTCACATGCCTTTGAGGCATTTTTCTGTATTTTTCCATGTTTTCTTGTCTCCATTCTTCAGTTACAATTTTTCCGGTCACTTGTCAATTTTCTCTCTCCTCCCTGATACTCTCTGTCCTCTGGGAACTCTAGCCTTTTGGCCTGTGTGGACTCACATCGCAATCTCAACTCAGGGTACTCACCCCCTCCCTGCGCTGCAGCCTGGAAACTCTTCAGGCACAAAGCTGGTGCAACCTTAGGGTTCAGCTCATTGTCTCCCACCTCCCAGACATCCTTGTCCCTTATTGTCTGCTGTCCAATGTCATAAAAACCATTGTTTCATTGTTTTGTCTAGTTTTTAAGTTGTTTCAGATGGAAGGTTAAATCCAGTCCCTTTTACTTAATCTTGGCCAGAAGCAGAAATCTGCCTTCAGTTTAAAAATCAACTTATTAGTATATAATTTCTCAATAGTGAATTGCATCTGTTTGAGGCATACAATGTAATAAGTTCTGACAAACCACCACCACAAACAAAACACAGAACATTTCCATGACCCCAGTAGTTCCTGGTGCCCTTTTGCAGTCTATCCCTGTATCATCTAACAGCTTCGGGCAACCACTGTCCTAATTTTTTTCCTATAAATTAGTTTTGCCTACATTTTTAAGAATTTTTTTTTTTGGGTAAAATTAATTATGAGATTTACTCTTTCAGCACTTTAGAAATGTCTTCTGGCTTCCATCTTGTCTTTATGCTTTATAGCCCAGCAAATGTTTAATTTTAACAGCCAATTGTCTAACTTATTTTTCTTCTTTGAAGGTATTTTTTCATCTGGCGATTTTAAAGATTTTTCTCCTTTTGTTTTATTTTCAGCAATTTTTACTACGATGGGCCTACATCTGATTTTCTTTGTATGATCATGCTTACGGAGGACTGAGCCCCATGTCTTAATTCATGTTTTTAATCGGTTGGGGAATTTCTGTGCCAGTATTTCCTCAAATATGGCTTCTATCTTCAAATAATGCATAAATGTCTCTTCTCCTTCTAGAAATCCAAGTATCTATGTATTTCATTCAAAACACCTTTGAGGCATTTTTCTGTATTTTCCCATGTTATCTTGTCTCCACTCTTCAGTTACAACTTTTCTGGTAACTTGTCAATTTTCTCTTCTGCTGTGTCTAATATACTCTTAAACATTCTACATTTAGATGGGTTTAACTTTTGGTTATTTTTTCAGTTCTATAATTTCAATCTGATTGTTGAGAACAGATTCAAGTTCTCTGGTGAGCCTCGAATTCTGGCGTTTTTTGTTAAATCTCCTAAGCTCTGATCTGATCATTAAAAGCTGTGATCTGTCTCCTAACTTTTTATGTGTTGTTGCCTGATACTGGATTGAAGTCCCAAACCTCTTACCTACCAGCAAATGTCCAAGGAAAAAGGCACTGTAAGATTGTAAAATATTTTTACTTTTGATGAACTCCCATTACTCAGTTTTTTTTGTTATGGATCAAGCTTTTGGTGTCATGCCTAAGAACTCTTCACCAAACTCAAGGTCCCAAAGATTTTCTCCCATGTTTTTGTCAAAATGTTTTAATAGTTTTATATTTCAATTTATGATCCATTTGAATTAATTTTGCATAAGGTTATGATGTTTAGGTCAAGGTTCATTGTTTTGTTTATGAATGTCCAATCATCCCAGCACTGTTTAAAAGCCTATTGTTTCTCTATTGAATTGCTTTTATGCCTTTGGTGAAAATCAGCTGGCTATATTTGTGTAGGGCTATTTCTGGTTTCTCTATTCTGTTCCCTTGATCCATGAGTCTATCCCTCCAACAAGACCACACAGTCTTGATTACCGTAGCTACATAATATGTCCTGAAATCAGGTAGAATAATTTCTTCTACTTTATTCTTCTTTTTCAAAATTGCTACAGATATTCTAGTTCTTTTGCTTTTCCATATAAATTTTATAATAATCTTGTCTCTAGCTACAAAAAAATCTTGCTGGGATTTTGACAAAACTTAAAAAGTTAAACTTTATATCAATTTGGAGAGAACTGACATCATTAATATGTTGAATCTCAATCCATGAATACAGTATGCCTCTCCTTTTATTTAAGTCTTTGATTTCTTTCATCAGTATTTTTTAGTTTTCTGAATACAAGTCCTACTCATGTTTTGTTAGATATATGCCCAAGTTTTTGTTTTTTTTTTAAAGAAACTGTAAAGGATATATTTTAATTTCAATTTCCACATATCCATTGAAAAAAATTTAATTGATTTTTATAAGTGGATGTTGAATCATACAATCTTGCTAAACACGCTTTGTAATTTCAGGAAGTTTTTATAGATTTCTTGGGGTTTTGTACATAGATTACGATGTCATTTGATATAGGGACAGTTTTATTGTTTCCTTTTCTATATCTACATGCCTTTTATTTCCTTTGCTTGCCTTATTGCACTGATTAGAACTTCCAGGACTGTGCTGAATAGCAGTGGTAACAGTATACATCCTTTCCTTGTATCCATTCAGTCTTTCACCATTTAGTATCAGGTAAGCTGAAGGTTTTTATAGATGTTCTTTATCAATTTGAGGAAGTTTCTCTCTATTCCAAGTTTTTAATCATAAATAAGTTCAAATTTTGTCAAATGCTTTTTCAATATCAATTGATACTATCATGTGACTTTTCTTCTTTAGCCTGTTAATATGGTGGATTGTATCAATTGATCTTTCAATATTGAATCAGTCTCACATCTCTGGAATAAACTCAACTAGGTCATGGTCTATAATTTTTTAAAAAATATTACTGAATTATATTTGCTAATTTTTGTCACAGAATTTTGCATGTGCATACATGAGGAATATGGTGTGCAGTTTTCTTTTTTCCTACTTTCATCTGGCTTTGGTATCAGGGCTTCATAAAGTAAATTCAGAAGTATTCCTCATCTTGTGTTTTCTGGAAGAGATTGTGTAGAACTGGTGATGATCCTTCTTTAAATGTTAGGTGTAATCCTCCAGTGAAACCGTCTGGCCCAGTAGATTTCATTTTTGGAGTTTTGAAATTATGAATTCCATTTCTTCGATAATCACAGGTCCATTCAAATATTCTATTTCAATTGGGTGAGTTGTGATAGTGTTTTTCTGAGGAGTTGGCTCATTTCATCTAAGTTGTCAAAATTATGTGTTTTCTGTTGTATACAGTATTCCTTTAACACGACACCGTTGCTGTTGGTAGGGTTCGTAGTGGTATCCCATTTCATTCCTGACACAGTAGTCCCCCTTATCCATGGGGGGTGCTTTCTCAGACTCCCAGTGGATGCCCAAAACCACGGATAGTACCAAACCCTATATATACTATGTTTTTATCTATGCATACATATCTGTGATAAAGTTTAATTTATAAATTAGACACAGCAAGAGATTAATAAAATATTAATACAACAATTACAACAATATACTTTAATAAAGGTTATGTGAATGTGGTCTCCCCCTCACAAAATATCTTATTGTACTGTACTCACTTATTTTTGGACCATGCTTGACTAGGGGAAGTGAAACCACAGATAAGAGGGACTGTGTTGAATAAATTTGTATTGTCTCTCTGTTTTTGTCAGTTTTGCTAGAAAATTTTCAATTTTATTTATCTTTTCAAAGATCTAGTTTTTTGTTTCATTAATTTTCTGTACTGTTTTTCTATAATTTCCTTCTTTCTGCTTGTTTTGATTTTGCTCTTCTTTTTCTAGTTATGTAAGGTGTGCACTTAGATTACTGGTTTGAGATATTTCATCTTTTCTAATGTAGCATTTAGTACTATAAATTTCTCCAGCAGCCTGCTTTAGCTGCATCCCACAAATTTTGATAATGTTATATTTTCATTTTCAGTCTAATGTACATTTTTTAAATTTCCCTTGAGGCTTCCTCTTTGGCCCACTGGTTATTTAGAAATGTGTTTTTTTAGTTTCCAAGTGCTTGGAGATTTTTCTGTTATGTTTCTGTTATTTCCAGTTTTATTTCATTTTGGTCACAGAAGAAAACATTGTTAATGATTTCACTTCTTTAAAATTTGCTATTAGTTTTATGGCCCAGGATAGAGTATATCTTGGCATATGTTCCATCTGCATTTGAAAAGAACATGTATTCTGCTGTTGTGAGTGAAGTGTTCAATTAGAACTTATTAGTTAATGGTGTTGTGAAGTTTACCTCCTTATTGATTTTCTGTCTAGTTGTCCTATCAATTGTTGAAAGAGGGGTATTACAATCGCCAATTGTAACTGTGGATTTGCCTATTTCTCCCTTTAGTTGTATCAGTTATTACTTCACATTTACAGCTCTATTTGATTGATACATACACATTTAGGATTGCTGTGTCTTCTTGGTGGACTGACCTTTTCATCATTATATAACGATCCTTTCTGTTCTTGGCAATTTTCTATGCTCTGAAGTCTACTTTATCTAATATTATTAAACCACTATAGCTTTCCTTTGATTAGTGTTTGCATGGTCTATCTTTTCCCATCCTTTGACTTTCAACCTACTTGTATCATACTTCAAGTGAGTTTCTTGTAGTAGCCTATAGCTCATATAATTGGGTAATGCTTTTTATCCAACCCACTCTGCCAATCTCTGTCCTTTAATTGGTATATTTAATCATTTAAAATTAATAAAATAATTGATGCATTAGACCTTATGTCTGCCATTTTATCTTATTCTGTTTTTCATTTATTTTCTTTTTCCTGTCTTTCTGAGAATTACTTGAGCACTTTATAGAATTCAATTTTGATTTATCTATAGTGCTTTTGAATGTATTTCTTAGTACAGTTGTTTTTTAGTGGTTGCTCTAGGGATTACTACCTAAATCTTTATCTATATATATCTAGCTGATCACTGTCTACATGTGTCAACATTTTACCAAGTGGAGTGAAGCACAGAAACTTCACTTCCCTTTAGTCTCTATACACTCCCTTGTTTATAAAATAACTGTTTTAAAATATTCCTGTACATACATTTGATAAACACATTAGACACTGTTATAGTTTTTGCTTCAACTGTAAAAATAATTTAGGGAATTCAATAAAAGTCCTTCCCTATATTTTTTACTCTTTCCTTCTTCCTGAAGTTTGAAGATTTCTTCCTTTATCATTCTTTTCTGTTTAAAGAATGTCTGTTAGCCACTTTTTAAGGGTAGATCTACTGGTGACAAATTCTCTTAGTTTTCCTTTATCTGAAAATGTTTCAATTTGCCCTTTATTCCTGGAAGATATTTTTCCTGAACATAGAATTCTGGGTTGACAGTTCTTTTCTTCCAGCACTTGAAAAATATTGTGCTACTTCCTTCTGGCTTCCACAGTTTCTGATGAAAAATCTTTGTCTTTCAAATTGTTTTTCTCTTATAAAGTGTCATTTCTCTTTTGCTTCTTTGAAGATTTTTTATCTTTAGTGTTCAGATGCTTGACTATGATGTTGTCTTACTGTGGATTTCTCTGTGTTTAGTCTGTTTGGGTTTTGCTCGGCTTTTTGAATTTGTGGGTTTATGTCTTTTACCAAATTTGGGAAAACTTTTTCAAGGCCTGCTCTCTTTCTTTTCTCCTTCTAGGACTCTGATGACACAATTGCTAAATATTCTGTTATAGTTCCACAAATCCCAAGACTCTATTCATTTTTCCCCAGTCTACTTTTTGTTATTCACATTTGGTGATTCCTGCTGTTCCATCTTCAAGTTCACTGATTTTTTCCTCTATCCCTTCCATTTTGTTGTTGAGCCCATCTAATGATTTTTAAATTCTGGTTATTGTATTTTTCAGTTCTAACATTTCCATTTGCTTTTAATTAATATCTTCTATTTCTTTGCTAAGACTTCCTATTGTTTCATTTTTTTTAAACCATGCTTGTAATTGCTCATTGTAGCATTTTTACAATGGCTATTATAAAATCATTGTTACATAATTCTAATATCTGTGTCATCTTAGTGTTGGCATGTGCTCGTTCAATTTTCTCTCAAGTTGAGATTTTCCTGGTTGTTGATGGTAATTTGAAATTCAAAGCTGGACATTTTGGATATTACAAATTATGAAACTCTTGACCTTATTTTTTAAATCCTCTATTTTGCAGGGCTCCTTTATTACCACTCTGGTATGGGAAAAGCGACACTGCCAGATAAAGTTGGAAGTCAGGTTCCCCCTTGGGCTCCACTGATACCTAAGAAAAAGGAGCACCTTGTTACTGCTAGGGATGGGTGGCAGTTCCAATGCCCTACTAGGTCTCTGCTCTCTCACCCTGGTTGGGAGGGGAAGGGGTGTACAATTACTGTTCCCCATGTGACTTACACTGACACCTAGTTGAGATGTCACTGCTGGATATGCTGAACATCCTGACTCTCCACCAGGCCTCCCATGATACCACCCAGGTGTGCCTCACAACCACTCCACAGGGATGAGAGTCCAAGCTCCCCACCTAGTCTTCTCTAACAACACCTCAGCAAGGGCTGGGGAGGTACAAGGGCTGTGGGGGCTGTGGGGGTGTTCAGTTGCAGCAGAGTGGTTCTTGTTTTAAGGTTTTCTGTCTTTCCAAGGTTAGCCTGTTTCTGGGTCCTTTGGCTAAAAAGAACAGACTTTTGGGGGACTTTTCTTGTCTGTGCATACTGGCATTTCCAGGTTGGAGACCAAGACTGGGATCTGCAAGCAAAAAGAAAACCCAGGGACCTCACAGCTGTGCCAGTCCTCAGAGCCCAAGATCTCTAGCTGGTC
Organism: Lemur catta; assembly: GCF_020740605.2. Taxonomy (NCBI): domain Eukaryota; kingdom Metazoa; phylum Chordata; class Mammalia; order Primates; family Lemuridae; genus Lemur; species Lemur catta. The sequence continues at coordinate 27,942,960 of NC_059128.1, forward strand.
TGCTTTTTCTCTCCACCTTTCAGATTCATTTTATGTTTTCTGTATACATAATGTCTAGAGTTGTTGGTTGTACTTAGCAGGTAGAATAGGGAGAAATACAAGTACTCCATCTTTCCAGAATCCAAATCCAAACTTAGTTAAAAAAAAACATTTAGTCCATTTTTTCTGGTTATTCTCAGTGTGTGGGCTGGTCTGCAACAAGCAATTCTGCCATTACTGAAAGTAAAGACCTTGGTCATTTTTTTTAAAGTCTTCATAATTCACACTGACAGCATTCACTTTGGTTTGTTCTTCATAAATATAACTCTCTTAACTTCTTGAAGATAAATCTCTATATTGTCTCCAAAAAGAATGACAAAGAGACTGAAAAAATTCAGTGTTAAGAGCAAAAAATGCTAGTTAAAAAATTTATCCTTATTGGGAATTACTAACAAAAACCCAACCATTTTTAAAAAATGACATATGGATACTGGGTAAAAAAGTTGCAAAAAAAAAAAAATCTGACAGAGATACTTTCAAAATTATTTATATATAAGTATATGGACATATTCTAATCTACTTTCATCTTTGGCATAATATGAAGGAAATAGTCTATGTACACACAACAATCTTATCTAAGAAGGTGTTGTGCAAAATTTCTCACAAAAATAAAAGGCTTCATTTTGGGTTTTAAATTGATAATAAATGTACCTGATTTGTTTTGACACTGAGATGAATTTCAATTACACAGGAAAAAACTCTTCATTGTAATACTGTTTGTAATAGAAAAGGATTGAAATCAACACGAATGCCCATCAATAGAGAAACTCATGGAAAAAAAAAAACAATGGTACAGTAATACAATGGACTATTATGCAGCAGTAAAAAACAACAGGAAACCTTTCTATGTACTGATACAGAAAGATCTCCAAAATATATTCCTGAGTAAAAAAAGCAAATGTCTACAGCATGCTATATTTTGTATAAGAAAGGGTGGAAATAAAGCTGCATATGCATATTTGGTTATCTGTATAAAGAAACACAGGAATACATAAGAAACTAATAAAGCAACAACTATGGGGAAGGAGAGAGGAGGGTAATAGGAGCAGGGTAGAAATAGTAAACATAGGTATACTACCTTGATTTTTAGAGCACTTGAAGCCATTACCTTTAAGGTAAGTCCTGCAGGAAAGAAACTAGTTTCTTTTTCTTTTTTCTGTATTTTTATAAGTTTCACTTTTTATCTTAAAACAGAATTTAAAACACAATCCACAATTTAAAGTCATGAAGACGGAAATATCTGCCATCAGTTACTCTGTCTTTTGGGATGGTGGACCAAAGAATCCTCACTGCACATGTCTCTTGGTCTTGCAGTGCTCCGTCACCACAAACTGCAATCCTATCATAGCATGTAGACACGTCTTCCAAATGCTAATATTATCAGTCACATTAATCACAGAATCTTCTCAGCGGAAAGAGCTCCATCCTGTCATCCTGTCCAGCCCCAGCCAGGCAAAACAACGAGGACTGGCCAGTGCAGAGTAATCACTACTTGTGAACAGACAAGGCAAAGCTATGGGTGCCACTGCGTTCTTCCCCTGACCTGATGGCCGTCACAAATATCTCCTTCCTGAGAAAGTACACGCAGGTCCATGAGTTCTCTGGAACCAATATGGGAGCCATCTGAACTCTAACCATGCATTAGCTAATATCATAATCTAAGAGAAGATTAAAATTCTAAGAATGGCAATTGTTCTGCCAAAGCTTCATTTATAGGGAATCAGTTTTGGACAAAATATTTCCCCTATGGGCCATTTTTCAAAACTAGCTGTCTGAATCAAAGAGAAAGTGGCTGGTCAAACTCATTTATCCTCACAATAAAATAATGCAACATGGCAATGAATAAGCTAAGTCAGCAATGAATTTTATTCATGTCCTTAATCAAAGGGTCAGTACTATTCATTACCACATAAACATTGTTTTCTTACATCCATTCTTCAGATACATATTGCAGACATTAGTGAAATATGATCCCTTTCCCCCTTATTCTAACTTCAATAACTTGAAAGGTAACTTTTTGATAATTTGAGAACCCAATAAATACTTTCATTTCTCTGCATTTTTAACAAACATCTGGAGATAATACTCATTTAGGCAAAATCACTACTGTGTACATGAAACCTGACATTTCCTAATGAAAACAGGACTACCAATTTTCTCTACTGCAAACTGGACACTGTACTTTAAATATTTATAAATGAGTTCTACTCCAATTTTATTTGGATTTAACAAGTTATACTGAACATTGGGCCCTGAAGTCTGCAGCAATAATGGTTGGACCCATCTTTTCAGTCTCTTCTTCCACTCATGAGGCGGGGGGGTGCAGGGGGATTGGTTACGAATGCCGGCTCTGGAGTCCGAGTGCTTGCCTTTAAGACCAGCTTCCTCAGAGCCTAACTGTGATCAGCCTCTTTGTGCCTCAGTGCCACAGAACAGTGTCCATAGAACAGGAACAATAATAGTACATACATCAAGAGATTCTAAGGCTTAATTAAAGTAATTCAAGTAAATCGCTTCACACAGTGCCTGGCTTAGTCACTGCTCAATAAAAATCATCTATTTTTATTACTCCCTTACATGTGCCTCACACCCTTGCTCAGCTGGACGGCTTGCTGCTTCCCATGAACACACTGCAGGCTTTTGTCCTGAGCTTTGTTCTTTCTCACTGTTCTCAGTCTGGACAACCCTACTGCTTATTCTCTGGCCTGATGAAATCCTCTTCCCCTCCAAGGCCCATCTCATTCTGATCCAGGAACCAATCATGACTTGTCCCCACCGGCTCACACCTCCACTGCTCTTTGTTTGCAAGTCTCTTATTATACTCATTATATTAACCCTGACATCCATTACAATAATTTATGATCTTATCTCTTTCATGGATAAGAACCATGTCTTACTAGCCTATTTATAGTATTTAACAATCGGCAGAGTTGTACCCAGAAAGCATTTATTGGATTTGAAACAGTCAAGCTTACTTGTGAAAGAAAGTAAAATATATCAGCTATATTAGAAGCTCTCTCATTGGATGTTTATAAAGATGAAATGAGGTAATACATGTAAAGGGCTACGAATAAGTTATTATCTTATTATCAACAGTTAATATAATACTGCTTTTCTTTTTTTCTTTTTTGTTAAGAGACAGGGTCTTGCTCTGTCACCCAGGCTGGAATGCAGTGATGCAGTCATAGCTCACTGCAGCCTCGAACTCTTGGTTCAAGTGATCCTCCCACCTTAGCCTTGGAGTCCCTGGGATAAAGGGCTAATGACCAGAATCTACAAAGCACTCAAGTGAATAAAACAACCCTGTTAAAACATGGGCAAAAGACATAAACAGAAGCTTTTCAAAAGAAGATAGACTAATGGCCAATAAACATATGAAAAAATGCTCAACATCTCTAATCATCAGGGAAATGCAAATCAAAACCACAATGAAATATTACCTAACTCCAATGAGAACAGCTTTTATCAAAAAGTCTCAAAACAACAGATGCTGGCGTGGATGTGGAGAGAAAGGAACACTCATACGCTGCTGGTGGGACTGCAAATTGGTACAACCTCTATGGAAAAGAGTATGGAGATACCTCAAAGAACTAAAAGTAGAACTACCATATCATCCAACAATCCTACTACTGGGTATTTACCCAAAGTAAAAAAAGTCATTTTATGAAAAAGACACTTACACTCAAATGTTTATTGCAGCACAATTCACAATCACAAAGATGTGGAATCAACCCAAGTACCCATAATGGATTAATAAAATGTGGTATATGTATACCATGGAGTACTACTCAGCCATTAAAAAAATGGTGAATACCTTTTGTAACAACCTGGATGGAACTGGAGACCATTCTTCTAAGTGAAGTATTGTAAGAATGGAAAAACAAACACCACATGTATACTATTAAATTGGAACTAATCAATCAACACGCATATGCACATATGTAAGTAAAACTCAATGGAAATCAAGCAGGTGGTGGGGGGAGGGAATGGGTAAATTCACAACTAACAGGTACAATGCACACTATCTGGGTGACAGGCACACTTACAATTTTGACTCAAACTGTACAAAAGCAATTCATGCAACCAAAACATTTGTACCCCTGTAATATTCTGGAAAACAACAACAACAAAAAAGCAGGCTTGACATGATAATTTTTCATGCCCCTTGACACAGTAAATGAGATACAGGCATTTTTAAAGTGACTATTGAAGAAATATGGCTCTGACATTGCAAATTTAAAAGTAACTGAAATGGCCATATTATTAAATAGTTGACTTGATTAGATAATAAAAGAACTAATACTTTACAGCATAGTTTTAAGGACCAAAATAATTCAAGATATGCAAAAGTACAGGGAACTTGCAAATCTTAAAAAAGAAAAGTAGCTTTATGCAAATGTGTATCCAGTGTTTAGGACGACTAAGAGATGAGAGGGAAGAAAAATGGCAGAGAACTTCTATAAGCCTATTATTACCCTTGAACATAAAATAGGCCAGTAACTGGAAGCTCCCGCAAGGGCTGCTGTGAAGATTAAATCAGATGATGCCAGTAGAGTGATTAGAATATTATAGTAATGAAACATACATTTATCTAATTTGTCTTTATCATGAGATACACTCCCAGTTATCTAATACTGTAAATTAAGGTCAAGGAACATGACGGGTAAACTAAATCCAGAGTTGATACAAATTTTCTCAGGCACATAAATTCTTGCCGGTGTGAAAATATGGGCAGGTTAGTTTTACCATCTCACTGCCATTTTTTATAACAACAAAAATGGACATCAATAATTAGTGAAAGACCAAGAAAGGCATGAAGAAGGAGCATGTGAAAGCCTGGATAAGCCACAAAGCATACACTCATTTTCCAAAATGAATTTCTTCAGGAGTTGAAATGCCTACTTCAGCTCCCCATATGTCATTGTCAAGCCAAATGAAAAACAAATTATTAGATCTTTGTGCAGTGCTTTTACATTTTATAGATAAAATTTTAATTTGTTCTCCTGTTCATTTTAGCTTTTCATAGTGGTAAAATGAAATAAAGCCCCGAAGATGTGAAAGGCAAAAATGCCACAGTACAGCAAACAAATTGTGTTTTCTTTTTCCAAGCATAATTATGTAAGTCACTTAATAAGAACAGAAAAGATATCAAAGGAATCACTTAAATAAAACGTAAAGGGAGATTGAAAGCTCCTTTTAGTGAGTCCAGTTTCCTGGTATCACACTATGAATCTCTTTAAATATAAAGATATATAAAGCTGGAAATTTTAAAATATGACGACACAGATGGAAACTAAAAATGCTTTGCAATGATTCATATGCGTAATCCACTGCACTTATAAGCATTTCCTTTTTAAAATCTGTATTTGTAAAGGCACCAAAATAATCAGTTTCTCAAAATAATTCCAAGGCATTAATGAGATCTCCTACCAAAAAATTACTCCCCAGACTAAAAGCCTAAATCTGCACGTCATCTGTTTCATGTCAGCACAATGCTGGCTCTAAGTTTTGTGTGTGTAGATGGAAAAGGCAGAGGCCAAGAGCTGGTGCCCTTTAGTTCGGATATGGAGCTGCTCATATAGAACAGCTCACTTTAAACTTCTAGATTCTACTGCCTAGAAAATCTCCTATCTAATAATAAAACCCCTGTTAAATAGGATAACATATTTAAGGCACTTACGTCCAAAGTAAAATTGAAGAGACTGATTCTGATTGCCAACTTTTAATCTTGCCTAGGAAAGGCATTAAAGAAAACAACTATCATTTATTATCATTAATAATTTATGAAGGAAGGAATATTTTAATACCCCCAAGAATAGGAAGGCCATAATTTCAGAATAATGGCTAGTTTTGTGAATTAAATAAATTTAACTTGAAGTTCAACTCATTATAGTGTCCTCATCTTTCCTTGCATGGATGGGACCACAAAGCATTCATCACAGACCAGCATCATCTGCAGTTCAACATTTTATCATCACTAACAGAGGGTACAAAATGTGCCAGAAAGCCCATAAAATGTCTGTAATTGGCGTATCAATCTTTAATTTAATATAGGTAAAACAAGGGAAAAAGTAATAAATCCTTTATATAAAATAATCTGCTTTAATGTATATTTAGAATGTTACATATATGACTGTATTATCAATGTCTGTCTTTACTCTTCTGGATAAGTGAAATAATAAAAATGAGTAATAAAGTTGAACCTAATCATCACTCTTCTATTCTTTTGTTAGAATAAAAGTCCCAAATATTTACTGGAAAACAGCCCCCAAAACAGTTAAGTTTATGTATTGGTAGTCTTTTGAAGCAGCGGTCCCCAACCTTTTTGGCACCAGGGACTGGTTTCATGGAACAAAATTTTTCCATGGATCGGGGGTGGCGGGGTAGTGGTTTTGAGATGATTCAAGCGCATTACATTTATTGTGCAGTCAAACCTCCCTGCTTGGCCTTTTTTTTTTTTTCCACGACAAGGGGCCTCATTTGTCCTCTGTGGGAAATGTCTTGTTCTTGGCCTGTAAACCTATCTTGCCCTTACTCAATAAACTTTGTTTCACAGTTGCCTTGCAAAAAAAACCCCAACAAACAAACAAACAAAAAATAACTCTCTGCTAATACAATGTGTATTTGCAGCCACTCCCCAGCGCTAGCATCACCGCCTCAGCTCCACCTCAGACCAAGCATTAGATTCTCATAAGGAGCCGCAATCTACATCCCTTGCATGCGGTTTACAGTAGGGTTCGAACTCCTGCGAGAATCTCACGCTGCTGCTGATCCGACAGGAGGCGGAGCTTATGTGGTGGCGCAAGCGATGGGCAGCAGCTGTAAATACAGAGGGAGCTTTGGTCGCTTGGCCACCACTCACCTACTGTCGGTCCAGGTTCCTAACAGGCCATAGACCAGTACTCGTCCCAGCCCCAGGGGTTGGGGACCACAGTTTTGAAGCATACAAAGTGCTTCAAATTTTCATGTTATAAACATAGCATTCTTTAAATATATGTAGGAATAGACATTAGCTCTGCATTATGAAAAGCAAAATGGATAGAAAAAGCAAGTATAGAAAAGGGACACACAACTATTGGTTCATTATACATTCTCGTTGGCTGAATTAAAAGAATAAATATACACTGAAACTGATTTTCTGGACTTCAATTTGTTGTAATAAAATTGGAATTTTTGATTAAGAAAATATTACCAAAATTTGTTCACAAAATGACATTCAATACCTCGACCAATTTTATTTTGTAGGAATTTTTTTTAATGCAATGTTAAAACTACTACCACCCACTGCTAGGATGCAATATGGTTGAAAGGCTAAAAGAAAGAATTAAAGTAAGTATATAAAAGCACAATATCTATAAAATTAGCCCATATGCTCCAATTACTCCAAGCAGAATGTCGATAACACTCTGGTTAGTGAATTTTTCAGATCATAATTTTTCATTTTCTTCCCTTCTGCTGTCTTTATATGGATTGTCCTGTCCTCTGCATCTTGACCAAAAAGCCCCCATATTTAGGCACAGGAAGCATGGAGGGAGAAAATCTTGAGCATTTTAACTTTGTTACTGATCAGAATCCAAATTTTAAAATTTGATATTTAAAAATCTTGACCAGAATATATCTTTGGTGGTATTAACAGACTTTAAACATCTAAGCTTTTAAGAACAGTGTGGTATAGTGGCTAACAGCACAGCCTCTCAGGCAGACTGTGTTTGAACCCTGTTCTACAACTTTTTATTATTACTGTATTGTTATTAATGTAATATCATTACTGTACTGTATAATTGTTATTGCTACTTATTCCCAGACACTCAAAAAATTCACTGCATGTATGGAAGACTACCAAAAGAGCTGAACGTAGTTTAAGTACCTTATTGATCAATTCTGACATAGAGAATTTCATCAAATAAGACATGTTCAAAGTTCAGAGAATTAAAAAAGAAAAAAAAGGAAAGAAAATGAATAACTGCATGAGAACATTTTTCACAATAAATGGTATCTGTTTTCCCCATCAAAAAAAAAATATATATATATACATATATTAAGGTCTGTATTCTGGAAGCCTCGCAGAAAAGCTGAGATGCAAGAATGTTCTCTGAATGCCGAACTCACCCCTTGTTCATCCAGTTTCATGAGCTGCTCTGTGACCTTGGGCGTGTTGAAGGCCAACCGCAGGCACTGGACATTGAGCTCGGGAATCACGTGCTCGAGCACTTCTTTCAGAGGCAGCCCTCTGGCTGTCGAGTGCTTGGCCGTTGAGGGAATGGCATCCTCCAAGACGGAACCTCTCAGTGTCATGAGCTGAAAGAGAGACAGGTGCTGTGCTGAGGCCTCTCTGGGGCTTTGAGATGGCTCAACACATGTCACACACGTGGCAGGCCTAGACTGTGGACTCCTTACAGGCCTGGGGAATGACTTATGATTGATTATGTCATTGAGGGAGAAAGGATGAGAGAAGTGACATAAGATATATATGAAAAACAAGGCCAATATTTTCAAGAAGACCTAGGCAAGTCCAAAGGAACTCAAAGCCTTCCGAGGGCATTTACTGAAATGCCAAATACAACATTTCCTTAAAGAGATCAATAAACATCAAGATCTCTACATGACTATATAATGCCACTAAGCACACTAACCAGGAAATTAAGGAGGAGAGATCCCAGAAGTATCTGAAGGATAAGTACTTTGCATTTAGATGTTAAACCTTTTTGAATTATAAAAGGTAAGAGGGGGATAAAGTTTTAAATTTCATAATGCAGTCGATAAGCAGAAACTATTCATATCCCCAAATGCTGCTACAAGACAATGATTACAGTTACATAGCAGTACAGGCAACAGCATTTGAAATTACTTTAGATTTTCCCTTATTTCTTAAAATACCTTCCATTCTTAAAATATCTTCTGTTAATACCTTCAGCAAAAGCATTTCCCTATGTAATGATGATTTGTTAGAGAAAAGTTAACCAGACATGAAGCCTAAAGTAGTTTTAATTTCTAAAAATCTCCACGTGACAGAGTTGTTAACATAATTTAAATACCGTATGGTGACATAAGAAAAAAACCCATCAAATGGAACCCATTTCCACTGAGCGTGTAGGTTGTCAGGCATTATACCGCACAAGAGCTACCAAAGCTAGTAGGGGCTGGAAGGTCCACGCGGAGGGATGCGTGTGGCGTGTAAGAGCGCGAGAGGGCAGAAACATGCAAACGCAATCTGGGAAGGACTAATGCACCAAGGAACGTACAGCAAGGTCAGGTACTAGACAGTCCAAAGGCAGAGAATGGATCGCAGTGGCTCAGGGTGTAAGGAAAGGCCCTGGTGGAAGGGGTGGCATCAAAAAAGGGCCATGAAACATAGGAACAATTTCTGTGAAAAGAAAACGTCAGAGAGAACAGGGGCAAAGGTGTGGAGGTCAGACAAAACAGGGTGTGCGTGGGAAAGAGCGTTTGCTATAGTGGGACCTAAGGGGAACACAGGGTGGGGTGGAAGGCAAGGCCCTGCCAAGCTGGGGAGCGCGGAAGGCTCAGGATGCTACGACTGCCATTTCTGGTCTTGGCTTCTACGCTGAGAATACTCCTGGCCTTTGTGGTTCCCTGTCCCAAGACATGGATTATCTCATGAAGGGAAGAGCCCAAAAACTGAGCCACAGAAAGACAGCAGCTAACTTCACAAAAGCCAAAGCTGACGAGAAAAAAAGATGACTCATTTTTCACATCCGAATCACTAGATTACCGATGTTTTTGTTAATGACTTCCAGAAACAAGAAGTGAGCTCTCATAAGTCCTCGTGTTCCTATGCATAAAAACACTCACATGCAAAAACCAAAAACAAAGCAACAAAAAAAACCACTCACATGCTATAAAGTTTTGGTCATAAACTTCCATGCCTACAAATTTATGTACGGTCTTCTTTTGGTTGTGTTTTGCAATGTTTACTTCTACTGAAATGAAAGATATTTGTACTTCTGCTATATTGATGCCATTTACTGTAGCCACTGGGGTGTCACTATAACGACCTTGCTTTCTTTTTTTTTTATGTATTTATCAGCAGAGAAATAAGTAACAGGAGAAGCCCCTGATACAAATTACAGCTTATTTCATTATATATCTAGTAAACTGGCTCCAACAGAGTGAGGTAATTGCCCGGCAAAGTCCAGGAGCCAGGGACAGGGATCAACGTCCAGAAACATTTCTATCAAAAGCCTTATAAAAATATTACAATTAAACCACATTTAAGGATTTTTTTATTGGAAGGAAAAAATTATGCAAAATCTAGTGGCAGTTAAACATTGGAGAAAGGAAAAGAAGGAGTGAAGGAGGGAGGAAAAGAGAGAGGGAAATGGGGGAAGAAAGGGAGGAGGGATGAAGGAAGGAAGGAGGGAGAAGGTGCTACCTCAAGCATCAAGCACGCAGTAAGGAACAGCTCAGATGAAGCCCTACCTGTGGGGCTCATATCCTAGTGGGGGACAGATTAAAAGTGAACAAAATAAATGAGTATAATATATTAAGATAATGTTAAGTATCAATGAAAAATAAAGCACTGGATATGAAATGGGTAGGGAGTAGAAACTTGGGAGTGAGGCTGGAAGGAGGCAGGAGATGCCCGGGGGAAAACACAGTAAGGATGAGAGCATCAGGGAGCATCGGAGCCCTGGGGCAGGAGTCCCGAGCCATCCCAGAGGGGAAGGAGGCTGGTGTGGCCAGAAGACTGGGAGCCAGGAGGAGTTACCAGAGTTGAGATGGGAGGGATAACTGGGAAGCAGATGTGCATGGTCTCCTAGGACAGCAGGAACACTGGCTTTTTCTCAAGGGACATAGGGAACACTTTGTGGATTCTGAACTGAGCAATGACAAGATCTGGATTACATTTCAAAAGGATCCCTGCTGGGCAGAAAGGCTTCAGGGCAGAAGCAGGGAGACCAGTTTTCAGAGCAAGACTAGGACCAGGCCTAGGCAGGGGGGGTGGTGGGAGAAGTGGTTGAGTTCTGCATGTATTTTGAAGACAGAATCAACAAGTGTTGCGGACAGACCAGAGCTGGGGGACAAGAGAGAGGAAATGGTTTCTGGCCTGAACAAAAGAAGAAGATTGCCAGGAACCGAACATCTGAACATAAAACACAAGTGGTAATGGTTTCTGGAACAACATGTGACTCGAACCTTTCAATCAGAGGCTAAGGGAACAGATCCAAGGGTCATAACTCACTCAAATGGGTTAGCAGGAAAAGGACGGAACCCTATGACCAGAGAACTGGAGGGAGGCGCAAGTAGAACATATCGGGCCAAGACAGCATGAGGGGAGAGAACAGAGATGGGAAAGGCAGGAGTCAGTGTGGTTCACAGACCACAGCAGGGTTTGGGACGGACATTAACACCGGAGAGAGAGGCTGGGGACATGTGGAGCGCCTGCAAGGCACGCTGAGAAGGAAGTGCCTGGAAACCAGTGACAGGATCCAAGCGAGAAAGAGCCGATTAAAAAACTTCAACCTCTGGCATGAAGGATGGGACGGGCGAGTGGCAATAAGATGAATTTAGATGGATAAAAACACAGACAAGGAAGACTATGATGGGGACTTCAATCAGAGTGGCCTCGGGAAGGAAAAAAGAAAAGAAGAAGACAGACAACAGCACTTGGAAGTGAGGAAACTGAGGCCCATAGAAATCTGGTAGGATCTGGGAATCTAGACCAAGCAACTACCTATGTACATCTGTAAAACACAGTATGTTTTCTGTGCTTTTTCTGCTCAACAAAAGAATTTACACTGCTTAACAATTAGCTCTGACACAGAGAAAACGTACACAAGAGCATGTTAGTTCATTTCTCTCTGGCCACTATAAACAACACATTAGATATTAAAGCCTTGCCTTTAAAATGCCTATTTTTAATTTCCCCAGAGTTCAAGCTTAGGAACAATTACTAAGTGAAGCCAACCCCTGGAATTTGCTTTGCATTCAATGGGGAAAATGAAGCCAAATGCCCTATTTAAACTAGTTTCAAAGCCATTATTTTCTAGACGCCTCAAGGGAGTATCAGGCTTAATGCATAACAAAAATCCTACAGTGAATTAGGAGCTGAGAGGCAATACATTGATAACTGGCCCGATTATACAAATTTAGAAAGAAATCAAAGAAGAATCTCATAGTCCCAAAACTTGTTCATGAGTTTTAAAAAAAATGCTTTGTAGGTTATTTTCTTGTATTTTTTAAATTTCTTTTCTAACCCAAGTTCCATTTTAAAATAAAGACTCATACAATTATATGTATTTTGGTTCCTAAAGAGCTCCAAAAGCCTGTTTCATCCACAATTAGCCCCTGGTTCAAACAGCCTGCGTTCTAGGTCTCAGAGAATAGGTCCTACACATTATAAAGTAAAAGTGGAAGAAGTGTCTTCTTCCCTCTTCTTTGGTCCAGAAATGACCTAAACAATGGCCCAGAAGAGTGAATGAAGTCTTCAGTGGCGTCTCTTATCTGTATCCTGGCTCCCCAAGCTGGCGCGGTGCTTTCCGGCTGCCCGAAGCAGGACACACAATATCCCATTTGGGATTCTGAGGGCTTCAATTTCCTTGGGCCACACTTAGCAGACATATCTTTCTCTGAATCAAAACTCCCATTCATTTACTGCATCTATCCAGAGCTAGACAAAAAGCAAGTAGATTCAGATTCACATCTAACCCTCTTGTCTACCACTATCACCACTAGAATGAATGAAAGGAGCCTTTGTTTATTCCAAAGGCATTTGTAACCCTGTGCTATTAAATTTAACTGCCTTGCTACTGCTACTACTCTATTTTACCACCCCCCAGCTTCCGTTAAGGCTCAAACCTCTCTCATTTGCAACTTACCTCACTAGTTCTAAAAATTATTCGGTAATTATATGGAGATCCATTTTCTTTCATTTCTTCTGGTTTTTCCCTTCGAATGCTCACAGCCACCGGACCAAGATTCTCATCAGCCCCAAAATAGTTCCAGTGTTCTTAGGTAAAATAAGACAAAACAAAGTTAGAAAATTTACCTAACACTTTGGAAATGTTATATTATGCTCAGTATTTCAGATCACCACTCAGAAATTGTATTGATAAAATGTAAACATTTAACAAATATTAATATTCTTCAGTGAGTTATAAAAACAAAGACCTGGCAATGCAGGTTTAGTTCCAGAGATGACATTGAATAGAGGTGGCCTGTTGGGTTTTTTACCACTCTACAAATGACTACTCTACTATTTCTTAAAAGGAACTTGTGTTTTCTCCCTATATCCCACCATTTAAATAGGCTACGTTGTATGTGCTTCCTTGCCTAAGAAAAGGTATGTGTCAGGGCTTTTTAGCTTTTGGTTTAAAAAAAAAAAAAAAATGAAAAGGAAACCTATTGAGAACAGAGCTTGAGGAGAGAGGGGTTTCCCCAGATTAAAAAAAGATTTTCCTGGATTGGAGAGAGGAATGTATGTGAGTCACGGAGCAGCTCTCTGCTCTGCAGCAGCCCACATAAGATGGAGTAGGAGCTCAGAAGAAAGAGCTTCAAGGTTCTCCACAGGGGCAGGACGCAGGGCTCCGGGCCCAGGTGACTGGTGAGCCAGGGTCCTGTCCCCAGTGTCCTGGCACAGCCCAAGGCCCCAACCCCTTAGCACAAAGCCTCCAAGTGACTGGTATTGAATTTACCTTCCTCCTGGCAAACAGGAAGGTCAAAATCAAAGTTAAGTTAATTTATAGAAAATGTTTAAAAGTGATATTTACTGTGCATCTAATATGTCTATGCATCTATATATGTCCCTATGTCTTAATATGTCTTTATACAAATTAAAATTGTTGATATGTACAGAGATAGTCACAGATGAGGAAGTTGATAAAACATGGATCTATATGAAAAGCCAGAGTACATAATTTAATTTTCAAAGCTCCAAAATACTTACTTTACATTGTTCTATTTCATTTACATGTGATACAGCTAAATGACAGAGTTGTGACATGGTACATTATTCTCATACGAAATGCATAAATATTTGAAAATACATGTTATTTCCATACAAAGTATGTATTTGAAAATCCATGAGAATAATAAGAAATAATAGCATAACGTGTCTAATCATGTAGTTTTGAAATTTGAGTAATACATATGAAAATACTTTGCAAGTACTAAAGCACAGTTACAAAAGATATCATTATAAATACTGACAGCTTTCTAAGAATATTATCATAATCCATGGAAATTCAAAATAAAATCACAATGGGAATACAGGCAACAAACATCTCATATGGACAACTGAAAAACGATCCAATAAATGCCACAAAATTCACGTATAAACACTCATGTACACCCTCAAAGCACAGCACATGAGAATCACACTCAGATTATTTACTCTTACTTTGCACACAATTCTAATAAGCTTGGTTGTCTGGTCTTCAAGCCCACAGCTTTATTTCAGAGGTGTGATAATTCCAGATGTTGACAAAGTCCAGGGTGTAGGGCTGATATAGACTTGCATGCAGACAGCAATGTGATAGAACAACTGACAATAAGGAAGAAAACAGAAAGGGAGGAGACAGAAATAGTATAAAAAAGCAGACAAGAACTTAAAGGAAAACAAGACAGCAGTCTGGGGCCATTGACTGAAGGAGCAAAGAGCTTAACACACTTCAGTAACTTCAGAGGATATTTTGATACTGCACAGAACAATAGTGGATGCGTCCAAGATGAGCACGAGTCACGTTCATTATCTGTCCCTTATCCCTCATGGACTCAACTGAAACCTGACTTTCTAGAAACTCCTCAAATACATCCCACGTACCTCAGGAAGGGCAGGTGGGATGGGTGTTCTCAGCTGCTGGGGAAATTCATAGATACAGGGCCGCTATCAAGTCATCCTCAGTAACCTCAAGTTGTCCATGTCCTCAAGCTTTCCCTGGTCAGCTCTCTCCACAGCAGCTGTTGCAAACATCCTCTATTCTCCCTCAACCTCCCCCTACCTACTTTCTCCTCGCTCGTGGCAAACGACAAGACAGTATGTCTACATCACAAAGGAAATAAAGAAGCCATTTCAGAAGCAAACTGTGCATCACCACCATCGTACCACACACTTACCTGCATCCAGACTCTTGCTTCCTGTCCCTACAGTCCAAAGCCCAATCCTCCTCCATCCTGGACTCTGCTCATTCCACCTTCCCAGGGACTCTGAGGCCTCAATCACTCTCTATCTTCGACTTCCCCCTCTCTGACTTGCTAATTCCCATCACCGTTTAATCACCTTTAAATATACACTTACTCTCAACTCCTTATCATCCTTCAGAACTGAAGCGTTCTCTCTTCTTTCCCTTCTTCCATTGGAAACTTCTTGAAATCGCTGCCTAATTCCTCATTTCAGAATTACTGCCACCTGACTTCCACTGCACAGGTCCCCAATGACTGCCTCAAGGTTAAAACAAATGGTACTGAGGGTCTTTACCTCTCACAAACTCCATGACATCTGGTACAGATGATTATTTCATTTTTTCTAGAAACATTCTTACTTCCTGGTTCCTGCGACATCACCCTCTTCTGATTTTCCTTCTACCACTCTGGCTGTGCTTGCTCAGTTTCCCTTCCTTTTCCCTTTTGAATATTCCATCCATGCTCAGAACTTCAACTGCCATCTCCATGTTGACGACTCTCAAAAGTCCCCAGGTCCATTCCAGACTCCTCCAAGCTCGAGATCTCTGCATCTACCTGATGGAGCTGTGTGTCCCACATAAACATACGCAGCTGTCCCTGCAGCCCCAGTCCGACAACGGCTACCACGTTCACAGGATTGCTCAGGCCAGACCCACTGCCATGCCCTGTGAATTCTAGTTCCTAAATACCTCTCAAATCCGTCCACATTTTCCCATCCCGCTGCCACTGACTTATCCTAGTCATCACTTGTCTGAGTGTTTGTAATGGTCTCCTAACTGGTTTGTTTTTACCCAAACTGTGCACACAGAGAGGCCAAAGGATCCTTTTAAAATGCAAATCTGATCAACTACTACTCAGCTGAAAATCCCGAGGTTCTCAGATACTTTTCATGGCTTCCCCAAGGTCCTCTGAAACTGCTGCCAGCCTATCATTCCAGCCTCAACTCAGACCTTTCTCTCATTCTTCTAAACTCTGAGAAGAATGACCTGCAATGAAATTTTCTTTCAGTTGCTCAACTTACTATGCCTTTTCCGATCTGAAAAAAGCTGCCTAGAACATTTTTTGCATAACTCCGCTTTATGTGGCTAAACCTTTTCATCTTTTAGGTCTCACGTGAAGTATGACTTAGACATCTTCTGAAAGAGAGATTGCAGACTGAAGCAAAGTGAAAGTGTTTACTTTGCACATTGATACTAATACTTTATTTAAAAGTGTTATGAATTCACAAAAACATAAATCAGTGATATCAGATATTTAATGTCTCAAATACAAAAATTTAGAAGCATTTAAAACAAAAAATATAAATTTATAAAATATAAATATTAAACACAATCATTTTAGTATTGCTGGTAGTAAAATAAAAATAGTATTAAGAATAAACCCTACATAAAATAAACTAAAATTAAAGACTAAAATAAAGAATAACTTGTTAATAATAAAAACTGGAAAATTAATGATTTAAACTTTTTTTTTGGTGTCATCATCAAAATCTGACTATATTTTTATGTAAATGCTCCCAGCTGCTAAAGAAACATATTTCTGAGTTGGGGGAATGGTGATGGGATAATTATAAACTAACTTCAAATACTTTCTTCAGACTCTATCTTCAAAATAAACCCACCTCTGGTTTGATAATGCTGGAAAGCTTTTTGAATTTATGTGTGTGTTTATGGAGAAACATCAAGTTTTTTTTAATTGAAAAAGAGCTCTAGCTATTAGTTCCAAAACAGCTTTTCCAGCCAGTTCTCATTGCTTCAGTTCCACTGGTATAGATGGAGATTCTGGTCCAGTTTCCTGCATTAAATTCACTAGTATCATGATCAAACTCTTTGTGTTCAACAAGTCTTTCAATTGGAACAAAAATTTTTTATAATAAAGGCCTTGTTTTGGTCTATTGTCAATTTTTTCACTCCTGAGGATTATGGAGACAGAGAAAGAAAATTCTTTCTACATGAACACAAGTTTATCAACTCAAAATCCTAATGTAGTATATAACCGTCCAGTAGAGAAGAGTTTGGTTCAGCAAGTCACCTTAAATTTTTGAGTTCTTCAACTTTGATCTCAAGACAAATGATTCAGTTTTTTTTTAAAAAAAAAAAACTAAAATAACAGCCTTTTAGGGATATTCTTCAACTTTAGGGTTGCTTAGGGTCCTTCTGGCCACTCCTGGCTCTACCTGTCCTTCACCTTCACTGGGCTGCACTACCTTTCTTCCTCTCAGACCCCAGCCCCAGGGCACTTCTAGACTTGCTCCTTGATGCAGCATTTAACATTTTTTTCCTACCAGCCATCTACCTTCATTCTTTGCTGGTGAGGATACTCACTAATTGTAAGGAGTTCTCCCAGCCAGATCCACAAGTCTTTCTTTTAGGGTAGAAAAATGGGGGTAGGAGGGACAAGGGTGGGGGAGTTACAGATGAGGAGGGTTGAAGAAAAGCAAGAAACGCTTTGATGAAGAAATGCATATGAGGAAAGTAAGAGGAAGAAAGGGGGAAGGGAAGGGAAGAGGAACCGGAAACTCAAGCAGGGTGCATAAAGTTGCAGATGGATGAATTGAAAGACAGGTATTTCACTAAAAATACTATTTTAGAGCCAGCATACTGGAATGCCAAATGCCAACATGGTAATCACCATATTAGAATGATATAATGCAGCCAAACAAAGCACTTTGCCAAACACTCTAATATTTATATTAACCATGAAAATATAGGTATTTCCTTCTTTTTCACAGATGTGGCAACTATGATTTAGAGAGGATAAGTCACTTAGCCACAAGTAGTATGTAGCAGTACCAGATTCAAACACATTATTTTAACTACTGATTTCAAAGCTCATTTTCTTAGCCATTATCTACGTTATGTTCCCACAAGTTTCTAAAATTTTATTATGAATAAAAAATAAATAAAATTTGGTTCCTAACTGGATAAACTATTCATCTAGTCAGATCACACATAATGCTTTATTCCTTGATATGCTAGATAGCCAAGATGTTACTGTGTTGAAAGGAGAGAGATTAATGTTATATCCACATATGGTGTGATCTCTTCCCACTTCCATTCCTCATATTTAACACCTGAACAAATGTTTAGCCTGAAGTTTTCTTACTAGTTCTGGTTCTTCAGTTTTAACAAGGATGGCACAAAGAGTAGCTCTGCTCTCATTCGAACATTCCAGATGAATGCCCACATTTTTGGTTGATCTAGTCATAATAATAATTATAACAAAAATTTCACATTCTTAGAGAGGAGAAATAGTAAATAGTTCAAAGCTCCAAGTGATTAAATCAGGTACAGTCCAATCTCCTGGTGATAAGTTGGGCATGAACACACAACTAAAAAAGTT
Source organism: Lemur catta (assembly GCF_020740605.2). Taxonomy (NCBI): domain Eukaryota; kingdom Metazoa; phylum Chordata; class Mammalia; order Primates; family Lemuridae; genus Lemur; species Lemur catta. Next base: position 27,961,479 of record NC_059128.1, read on the forward strand.
AAGCCTAGCATTTTAATTGTAAAAGAGAAAAGAAAAATCCAATTTACAAGAGTTACAGGGTTTCAACCAGCAATTTTTGGATTGCCCGTAGTGGCTACGGTGACCATCTGTGGGCTATATATTAATACTTCAGTTGTACATTTCCCTAGGACAGCAGCATGATCTGGACCGAATGTAATTATGAACAGTAAAAACACATTTTTATTTTTTATAAATAATTTGTAAAGTTATAAGTTATGGCTTAAAAGATCTGTTTGCAATTGTTAATTGAAAATTTTAAACAGGTAAAACAGACATCATAAACGCAAATCAAAGACATACAAAGCAAATAGAACTTAGCTCCTCTCTCATGCCTAACACAATTAGAAACAACATTTCTGAAATGAAAAACTGGCCATTGGTATAGATGTAATACATTCATACACCGCTGGCGGCACTGTGGATCAGTACCAACTATTTTAGAAAGCAATATGGTAATATATGTTAAAGTCACAAAAATGTTCACATTCTAATCTTAGAATTACCCTAATTGATTACACAGAAGGAAAAATGAAAACTCTTCTATTTTGTCTAGAAAAGACATCATAAGTTGATGTATAAAGGGTATGTTAAACACACAAGTTATAAGCAGATAACTTGGACTTCATTATGTAACAGCAGACCAAAGAGTGGAACAGTAACAACCTTAATATCATAGTTTGAATTAAAATTTTTTCACCATTTTTAATATTTTAAACTATTTTTTCTTGAAATAGTCTACTTGGTTGGTTACAAGTATGCCACCGTCAGCACAGTTGACAACATGAACTTTGACTCAATGTCGTTAGTTTAACATTTTCATCAGACAACAGAATTTGGATAAAAGTAGGAAGACCACTCACTATGGCACGTTTCTATAACATTGCATATCTCTGCTATTGAGTTCAAACCGTTCAGATTTTTTGTTTTTGTGCAACTTACTACATCTTAATATGACTAATAACTAGGTTAGCAAGAGGACAGAACTAAAAGATAGGAGAATTACAGTTAAAAATATATATATATTCTGCTTTTAAAATGAACATAGGCTTGCCCAAGTGGAGGTAATAAGAGGCTGTCTTTCTGGGAAGTGTACCACTTGGAGATTCTCAGTCTCTGGGTCCCCAAAGGGCTCATCCTAATTAAAAGGGTGGAGGTTCTATGAGAACTAAATAGCCTAAGACTCTGCACCATAATCAAAAGCAGCAGAGTAATGGATGGGGACATTTACACAGGACTGGCCACATGCCAGAATTCTGTCCCTAAGCTTATAATTATTGTTGCATAAGACTAATTGCCCATATTTACAAAGTGCAACAGTACTCTGAGGTCCCAATTCTTCTTTCCATAGGTAACTCTTAAAAAATAGGGTGTTCTACTTGCCAAAATTGCACGGAGTTTTGCCATTTAAAACAGCATCTGGCCGGGCGCAGTGGCTCACGCCTGTAATCCTAGCCCTCTGGGAGGCCGAGGCGGGTGGATCGCTCGAGGTCAGGAGTTCGAGACCAGCCTGAGCGAGACCCCGTCTCTACTAAAAATAGAAATAAATTATCTGGACAACTAAAAATATATATAGAAAAAATTAGCCGGGCATGGTGGCGCATGCCTGTAGTCCCAGCTACTCGGGAGGCTGAGGCAGTAGGATCGCTTAAGCCCAGGAGTTTGAGGTTGCTGTGAGCTAGGCTGACGCCACGGCACTCACTCTAGTCTGGGCAACAAAGTGAGACAGTCTGAAAAAAAAATAAATAAATAAAAATAAATAAATAAGACAGCATCTGACTAAGCATACCCTATTGGGCCCCTAACTTTTCGATAATAGGTAAACTTTATTATGAAGTTATGTTAATATTACTATATTGCATCAAAATGATTAAAGAAAAAATACAAAGAAAATCCTATTTGAAATAAAGGGAAGATAAAGAGTCACAGAATCATGAGAGATTTTTTTTATTGGCTATCAGTCTATGACAAATGGCCAACAATTATATTCTTAAAAATTCAATCTCAAAGAAACGAAACATCTTTTCTTGGCCTATAACGAATGTTCCAAAATAAAAATTGTAAACATTTAAATTAGTCAAGAGAATGGTAAACTACACAGTCTTAAACATAATGGTGGACCTCTCTGTTCTAAGCTTTCTTAGAGCAACTCAGCAATAAAAATCAAGGCTCCTATAAAGTCCACACTTCATTTATAGTGCTCCAGCCTTATGGAAATAAATAGATATGTGGGGAGAATTTACATACCATGGCTGTTCATATAAGACCAGGGTTTGTTTCTTTTTTAACATGTCTATGAATAGAAATTAGAGGGTTCATGAACTTAAAAGAAAAAAATTTATCTTTATTTTCAGTAACTTCTAACTGAAATTTAGCATTTCCATCAATTATAAATATAGGCAACAAACTATAGCAATATTAACTGTACGTGTGACTTTGACACCAATAGAAATCATAGATAATTTATCACATTACAGTTGTTGCGGACATATCTGAATATTAATTACATTTATCACTACTTTAAAATTATGGTAGTTAACAGGGTCTTTTTGTTATGAAATAAGAAAGTAGCACACATATTACTGGGCCATAAAAAGTTTTGCAACTGTATTTCAATATGCTTGGTTTGCTTTGTTATTTTTATTTTATGCGCTTAAAAATATTCTAAGGAGAGTTTCTAGGCTTCACCAAACTGCCATAGGGGTCAATGAGGGGAAAACAAACAAAAAAACCAAGAACATCTGATGTTAAGCATTATTTATAATAACAATGAATGAGAAAAACTGAATTTGCAGCAGCTGAAAAACTTTTAAGTAAATGATGGTATAGCCAATTATGGGACCATAAAAAACATAAAACTGCATTTAAAAATCGTTATTTAAAAATGAATATGCCTATATTAAAACAGATGAGACAGAAATAAAATCACTAGTACTCCCACACAGTTAATTTTCTTCTAAATTATTTTCTGTAGTTCTAATATTTCTATTATGAACATACACAACTTTTATAATTGGAAGATTTTTAAAAGTATAAAAATACATTTGGTTTGCAAATGGTCAATGACTATAAAGAACATGTTAAAAAGTAGCATATTAATGCAACTCTATTTTTAACATCATTTAATACCAATTCAAATGCCAGCTTAGCAAAAAAAAAAGAGTACTTAACATCCAAATGAAAGAAATTACCTGTCTCTAACTAAATTTCTTTATATTTAAAACATCCTTTGTACCTCCTTACCAGGGATACTGCAGCAAGATGTCTTCCTATGTGAAATGATTCTGAAAGGTTTCAGGAGAAAGTCCCTAAGAGGTAGCCAGAAATTCAGTTAAGACAGAAGTCACTGCTGCTCATAAGAGCAGGGACCACGCTGTGTGTCCCAAACACTCAGCACAACCCACATATTTGTTGACTAATTATCCGTATGAGTCCTAGAAGTCATCTCTGCTCATGCTTCTCCCTGACTTGCATACAATCAGGAAAGTGTCTCTTCTCGCTGTCTTGATGTGCAAATCAATGGCCTCCCCAAAGAGAGGAGGGAGTTCCATGAGAAGATGGGAAAAGAAATTGCTAGAATAAAGTAAATATTATTTTGTGAGCACCTAATTTCAGTGCTCAGGATAAGGGGCTCACTGGTGCCTGAAGTTATAATGAAGTATGTATTGGGCAATAGGTGGCAGGCTTTATTACACGTGTCATCAACATGTACTGAAATAATAGATCTAAAAGGCCCTTAGCTTTCAGAATGCAAAACAAAGAGTATAGAAACTCTCTGGAGCGTGGCCATCAGTAATCATGGTAGTCGTTTCGATGTATCCGCCACAGGAAAATGGGTAAGTCTTGTCATTTGGTTTTCGTGTGGATACTGCTGGGACACAGAGAACGATACCCCCAATTATGGTGCTCTGGTATGCTGGGCACCCTTGAGTGACGGAAATGAGAAGGCCTTTAGAAGCTGCTTCAGAACCAAGCACTTCCTAACCTTCTCTTATTCTCCCCCACAAGCAGAAGGAGGAGCTCTCTCTGAACTTTCCTTATGTGACTAAGTAAACTTCTTTCCAGAAGAAATGCAATTGTCTTAAGACCGCCTCCCTAGGAATCTCATCAATTAACCAGAAAGGTTAACCACCTGAAAAGAGAAACGACTAACAGCCACCACACCCGGAGAGAATTTTCATCTATGTTTCTGAGGGCAGCTCCCAGAGATTACCTGAGAGACTCTGCACATTAAAATCACCTTTGTTCACTGTGAAGTTCTGCCCCTCACCTTCCCACCACCTCCCCCAGAGCTCAGGAGAACTTTGTCCCAGGCCATCATCTATTCTTTGGGCTCATTCATTTCCCAGGAACATCATTTACTACCCCTCACAATTGCCCACATCCCCTAAGTCCCTCTACTCCATAAAGAGGGTGCTATTCAAGCTTCACCCAGCCAGCCCTTCTTTGAGTCTCATATTTTGTATGGCCCCTGTGTCTATCCATGTCAGTAAACATGTATGCCTTTTCTCCCGTTAATCTATTGTTCAGGAGTGTTGAAGCTTTCAAGCAGCGGTCCCCAACCTTTTTGGTACCAGGGACCAGTTTCATAGAAGACAATTTTTCCACGGACCAGGGGTGGTGGAATGGGGTGTCATGGGTTGGGGGGGGTGTGGTATGGAGCCCAGGTGGTGATGCGCAGCTGGTTTCCTAACATGACATGGACCCGTACCGGGCCACAGCCCAGGGGTTGGGGACCACAGCTTTAGAGGGTGAGGAAAATGTTCTTCAGTCCTATGATGGTTTTATGTGTTAACTGTGATTACTGATTGCATCTGAAGGTTTTCATTTGTTTTTTACTTTTTATCTGGGCTACTTTTTGACTTAGAGCAAAGCTGCAAAAACAGTACAGGGAATTTCCATATATTGCCCACCCAACCTCCCCCAGTGTTAAATATCTTATATAACTAAATACTGTACAATCATCATTATCAAAGCCAGGAAATTAACATTGGTACAATACCATTAACTAAAGATCCTACTCAAATTTCATCAGTTTTTCCACTACATCTTTTTTTTTTTTTTGCTTCAAAATCCCATTCAGGATCTCAGGTTGCATTTAGCTGTCATTCCTCTTTAGTCCTCTGCAGATTCTTAGAGTTCCTCAGTCTACTTGTCTTTCGTGACCTTGATACCTTTGAGGAGTCTTTATCTCTCAATTTGGGTTTGCCTGGTGGTTTCAGATGACTGAACCAAGGCTGTGCATTTTAGGCAAGAGAACTACAAAAACAACGTGTCCTCAGTGCATCATTCCATGGGGCTCATGACACCGGCCTTGATTCTTGCAGGTAAGGCTGGGTCTGCCAGGTCTCCAGTGTGAAGTTACTATCTTTCCTCTTGTACTTTACAGATGCCTTAAGGGAGATACTTTGAGGTTATGCTTCTCCTCCTGTCTTTTCTCAAACGGTCACCCACTGACTTTAGCATCCCTCAGCTGTGAATACTAAAGTTTACAATAGTAAGAATCAGTCTCAGTAATGGCATTTTGTGCCTGTGGGGATCAACTGGTGGTCTTGGTTAATTTCCTCAAAACCACTATGACCACCCACAGACTTGTTTGCGGTCTCATTTCCTCAAAAGAGGGGAAAAGGAACTGCAACAGATCATTTAGTGTTTTGAGTATACAACAAGGCCATATACACAGAGGGAACCCTCCCCTTACTTTCTTTACCTGATGCTATAAATACAAGATACACTAGCTGCTCAACTCCATACATCTGATGCTTCATATCAGCACCAAACATTCACTCATTTTGTAAAACATTTACTGAACTCTCTCATCTGTGGTCCTTGCCTTCCAGGCACGCTTAGACTGACTGTGAACTAATGCATCACAGAAAGGATCCTGCAGAAACAAGAGGTGCCAGGGTGAGTCGGATCAGTGGTGGGAGGGCACACACCTTGGAGGAAGAGGGGAGTTCAAAAGGCTTCAACCCTGAGGACAAGCAGGAACTTGTCAGGCGTGTAACCCATTGCAATGCATGCACTGTGGCAGGGAAGGAAACGCAGCTCCACCAGGAGTGGAACATGACGAAGCCCTCCCCACTTCCACAAACATGTGTTTCTACCCTGCACCCTGCTCACTGCTCTCTCACTCCACAGGAACACCTCCCAATAGAGAGGTCACACTACCTTTCCAGCTCCAGCCCTCAGCCCCCCATGTAAGTAGAGGCCAGATGGGGAGGTACAGGGGGACCCAAGCCACTTACACTAAGCCTCTTTGACCTTTATTCATCAATGTGACAAAGATCACTAGACAACTAATAGCATGAAGGAGAAAAAACAAGAAGCAAAATATACAACTGGGAAGATACAGATGATTTAAGGAAAAGAACTTAAAAACATTTTTTAATTAATACCAACAGAGAAATGGAGAGTTTATACAGTAAAGAGAAGCTATTATGGAAAATACTATATAAAGGCTGGGTGCAGTGGCTCACCCCTGTAATCCCAGCACTTTGGGAGGCTGAGACAAGAGGATCCCTTGAGCCCAAGATCAGTCCAGGCAACATAATGAGAACCTACCTCTACAAAAAATTTAAAAATTAGCCAGGCGTAGTGGTGCACATCTGTAGCCCCAGCTACTTGGGAGGCTGAGGTGGAAAGATCACTTGAGTCCAGAAACCAGAGGTTTCAGGAGGAGGAGAAGGATTTTAAGGATATTAAGATGAACGAGAAGCTATTGAACATTATTTTTTTTCTGATTAGAAGTAATTTTTAAAAAATCTACAATCTCTTTGCCCTCTCTGTCTGGAACTCTGTTTTGATGGATGGTGGAACCCCTGAGTTTGTTCTCCATTTTTTCCTTTTGTAATTTCAGGTTCTTTGTTTTATACTCATCAACTTCATCTTCTGAACAAAGAGTTGGTATGTAGCTCTGTATGTTCTATTATTCAGTCTTTTCACTGAATTTTATTTTTAATCCTTAAGAACTCATTTGTTTTTCTACAGTCATCCTCCTCCTCCTTCCTCCTTCTCCTCCACCACCACTACCACAAAGCAGATGCTAAATATTATTTGAATGACTGAATAAATGAGTGAATGAATGCAGTTATCATAATTTTTAAGTCTGCTTTTTAAAAGTATGATGGGCACTCTTGTCAATAGCAAAGTAGATAATAAATTTTCATGTGTTTAACGAAAGATATAGAAAGATACAAGTGAAATTACTGGAATTAGGGGAGAGCTTTCTGTACCTCTGTATTACTAATTTTTGTAATAAGCCCCTATATTCGTGTGTCTGATTTATTGTTTATTGTCTGTTTCCCTCAACTAGAAGGCAAGCTCCACAGGCGTGGTCTATTCTGTTACCACTGCAGGGTCCGTCCACACCAGGCCCACTGTGGCACTTGTGCACGCGTGGCAGCAGCGGAGGTGCAACACTGTCTCCCTTCCAGGAAGAACCTGCAACCAGCTCAGCCACAAGAAAGGCCATCAGCTAAGTCTCTGGATGCAGCACCTTGACATCTGCTGCAATTTCGAGCTGGGCCACGTTCCCCCGGGGCAGCCCCTCTTCAGGCGCTGAGCATGCTGGGGTTAGGGCATGGCCATTACTCCCCAACGAGGGACTTCCCTGAGGCTCATTTTTGTTCCTTTGTGTTGGCTGAGCCCTTCAGATCTGCACTGTGGTCTGAGATGCTCCCACCCAATCCTGCTTCCTCCCCCTTCCTTTTCACAGTATCAGATCTGCATTACGGACTGAAGGCTTCCTCCACCAAATTATCGTTCCCAGGCATGAGTTACCGCCAAGCCCCTAGACAACCTCTCGCAGGCCTATGCTGTCTCGGCATCTGCGTCTCAGATGACTCAACTGACACACGTCTGTTACGTGATTAAAGAAAGGACTGCATCTGGCAAAGGCAAGAGGCAACGAGGATCTAAAGTGAGATACAGAATTGAGAATGGGACAGGAAGAACAGAAGTTAGCTGCAATTCGAATGTAGACTCAAGACTGGAGGTTGAGAATGATGAAGAGGAAGATGTCACTGTTTCACATCGAAGCGACTGATAATAACTATGGCATTTACAGAAGGAGAGCAATGAGGAGGAAGGGAGAAAAATGGTGAACTCCAAGTTTTTGCACATGTGTTTGAGATGCCAGCTAGTCAGCTATGCAGGTGGGGGCAGACACCAGCTGGTGAGAACTGCAGCTAGATCTGAGGAAAAAGCCTGGAAGCAGAGGTATTTTATTTGATTATAAATGCATACTGATCATCTTTTTCCAAAAACAATTGAAGTCATTAATTATCAAGGACATATATAAATCATGCTAATGGAACAGAATAGGAAAATAAAAAATGAAAGTGGAAGCAGATGTGTTAATAATGAAGGTTGTAGAGCTGAGCATCAAATTTGGTTCTGGGAGTTGAGGCAAAATAGAAGATACAGTGAAACAAAACACACACCGAAAATACCTATCATCAGAAAGGCAGGCATTTGGTAGCTACCAGAAAACAATGTCTGGCATCAAATTCCAAAATAAACTCACATGGAACTTTCTAAAGGGGCTGATGAATGACATAATAGTAACATCTTCATTACCAGTTTTACAGCAAAACAAACTCCATTTTTACATGACTGGATCCTAAAAAGATGACCTTGAATAAAGTCAAACTTTTGAGTTAGTGTGGCGTTATAACAGTCTTTATTTATTTTTATTTATTTTTTTGGAGACAGGATCTCGTTCTGTCACCCAGGCTGGAGCGCAGTGGCCCAATCATAGCTCATTGTACCCTTGAACTCCCAGGCTCAAGTGATCCTCCTGCCTCAGCTTCCCAAGTAGCTAGGACCACAGGCATGCACCACCACTGCCTGGTTAATTTATGTATTTTTTGTAGAGATGGGGTCTTGCTATACTGCCCACCCTTGCCTAAGGAGAATGTGGCTGTATCACTTGGACTTCTACCACAGTGACAGGATCCCCCTGGGGTCCTGTGAGCATTAGGTGAGGAAGTCTACACAAAGCACAAAGTAGTAGCACAATAAATATCAGCTATGCTATTACTGTCATTTAATCCTGGGTGAGTCTCAACATAACCACACCCCCCCCCAGGAAAATGGCAAAGAGAGGTGGGCAGGAGACAGGATGGGGAGGAAGAGCACCAATGGCATGCAGCTTATTTTAGTAAGTGCAAACAAAGGGATTTATCCACTGGTCCAGCATCTTTCCAGCAATGGACTTGGCTTTTATGTTGGAGTCAAATATCCTCTAAAGTCTAAATCTGCAAAATGATTTTTTTTAAAAATAGTGTAAAAAATGTAATTAAAAAATAATTGCAGCTTCCTTGGCCAAATATGATTAAATTTTACAAATGATGTCAACTGTAGAATGCGCTTCAGTAAAATACAATTCCCCCCCGCCCCCAGAGACTTGGCTATAATGAAGTCAGGAATGCATGCAACAGCAGAACAGAAACTATCTGATGCTAAAAAGGTTGAGGTGACAGCCAGGCAGTAGTGTCACACCTTGGTGCTGGAGGACCAGTTACCTCTGACATTGATATGCTCCTTCAACAAGAGGATTTGCTTTAAGGTTCTGATCAGGAAAAATGAGTTCGCGTACTAATTGCAGTGAATCAAAGTTGTCTATTAAAATTTATAAGATATAATTGTTTATATTTTGTACGGTAATAAAAAAGTATTATAGACAACATATAAATCATTTAATGTACAGTTTATACTTTAGGGGCCTTAATTTCTGCTTCAAATGATGTTAGCCAGAGGCATTAGTTGTGGTATATTACCATACTGTAACAAATGACCTGCTTGACTTGAAAATTCTAAGTTGTGTGGCCCAAGAAAAGCTATTACAGCAGGCGCACCCTGTACCTGACTTCCGCTGGACAACTTCCTGGATTAAGCACTGCTCACCATCCCTCTGTAAACCAATGGCACTGGCCTAGCGGTCAATCTCTAGTGCCACACACATTTTCTGCTCCTATCAGCTGGACTTCATGCTGACAAAGACTCTACTGTGTCTTCCCAAACCTGTTTAAGCCCACTGACTTATTTTAATTATGAAATTTAATTAATTATTATGCAAGCTGATAAAATATAAGTACAAAAGATAAATGCTGTTTCTATAAAAACTAAGTTGAAGGATTTGTTAAGAGTAAAGGCAAGTCACTAAAAAGAAAGCTGTTGGATTAGATGTGGGCAAGACAGCTATAAAAAATGAGAAAAAAAATTACGAAACCTAGGATGCTACACTCAGATTGCTTTGCTAGTGTCTATGCTTTTGCTCTTGTGGTTTATACTATTAATACAATGTAGAATTCAACAAAGTAGAATCATTGTCAAAGAAAAGATCCTGGCCTCACAAGAATTTGGCAAATATAATTTTATATGTTTTAATGAAAATAAAATATTTCAGATATGCACATTTTTTAACAATTTCCTGCTTTAACTGATATTTTCAATTAACCAGTTCCAATTATGTTGGGGTAAGAGTATTTTCCATCCTTCAAATTAGTAACTACTGGATTAGTGGCTTTTAAATTTATGAGGCATTATGAATAAGCAGGATTACTCTGGAATCTAGGTGTTCAAATTTTTATTCCATACTTTTGAAAGATAAAATACTTGAAATAACATTCCCCCCTTCCCTTTAGTCTAACATAGCAGAGATCAGAGAACAGTGATTAAGAACATGACTGTGCCCAGACAGCCTGGCTCCAACATTTACTGGCTCCATGAGAGCATCTCTCTTAAGCACTTAAGCTCCATTTTTCTCATCTGGAAAATGGGATTAACAAAAGTACCTACCTGATAGATATCAAGAAGTTGAAATGAGAAAATGTGTCATAGCAAATGCTTAGCACCGTGCCTGATACATAATAAGTGCTGAAAAATATTCATTATTATTATATTGTCTTAATAGGGAAAAAGTATCCATTGCTACTTAAATGAGATTATAACTAATATGTTCAACTCAATGTCAGTGTTAGTTACAGGTGGAAGCAAGATGGCCTTCACCTATAGACAACTCAGAAACACCTGTAGAAAATGTCCCCAGGTACAGTAAAGCTGGCATTCTCAGTTAGGGGCAATTTTAAGGGACATCTGGCAGTGCCTGGAGACATTTTAGGCTGTCATAACTGGGGGGATGGGGAGAACCTACTGGCACCTAGGGTGCAGAGGCCAGGGATGCTGCTAAACATACTACAATGCACAGGACAACCCTCCATCCCACCCCAACAAAGAATTATCTGGCCCCAAATGCCCTGCTGGCGAGAATAAGAAATCTCCCTAAAGGACAGTGTAACAGAGATGTGATTTCTAAAACCTGAACTCCAGAAAATTATTCCGAGATAAATATTGTTTAAACATGAAAATTGGGATTTTTATTATCATATTGATTCCAGGATCTAAGCCATAGATTAAGGATGAGACATGAATATTTAGTAATAAATAAGATTCTTTCAGTCACTAAGCCTTCTTGAATGGTCCATCATGTAATAATCTGCAGATAAATTTTATTCTAAAGTGAACAGTGTTATAAAGCTATAATGAGCACTCGATAGGAAACCAAACTTCATTCAGATGAATAAATCTAAATAACATTCAAAACCCTAAACAGTGGAAATCAAAACACTGCTGGAGTAGTTTGCAGACAGGGAGCCTCTCACCACAGGCCTCTTTACCTGGCTGCAAAGGTTACCTATCTAGCTAATGGACCACAGGTGTATCCTTCCTTGGTGATCACCCTGTTTCCCAGGTTGGGTACCTGGATGACAAACTCATCCTTTCATTAATAATGCTGCTCAAAAACATTATTAGAAAGTTCCCAAGAGTTCATTTATACTCCTTACTTTTGAATAAATCAAAGCGCCTTTTGTAAAAGTATGAGGAAAAAAACTGCGTACAAAGTATAATTTCAACTACATACATATACCAAAAGGAAGTGGCCAACATGTATGTTAAGGATAATTCTGTCTTCAGTGCTTTTTTTATTCAAATCAAAGACCTAGACTTGAGACTTACTGGCTCTGTGACTTTTGTCAAATAATGTAATTTATTTCCACAAAAGTTCAGGTGAAATGGATAGGAATATATTATAATTCCCATCTACTGATGAGAATGTTGACATAGCAAAGAAATGGTCCTGTGTTTACAGCAGAAGTTATTAAAAAATGAAAGGTAGCATTAAAATTTTTGCAATCCTTAAAAAAACTGTATTTAAAATATTTTCAATTGTATACGTCTAACCCTAAAGGTGACAGCAAGTCTTGTACACAACAAAGGCTATAACTACATCCACAAAATCAAAGGAGTTTTTTATTTTAAAAAGTAATATTTAATATACAAGACATTTGTATATCTGAAAGGAGAAAGTAACCAAAAAAAAAAAAAACCCACAAAAATAAATAAATTGCAGCAAATAGCTTAACTATTTTACCATCAGGAAAGATAAGGAATTCATGCAAATCATGTCACACTGCTATAAAACTTTATAGTACTCTACTTTTTTTCACAAAGTACAGCAAAAGAAAATTTAAAGATGGGGGAGAGGCGGGGAGGAACGACAAAAACCTACCTAACAGGTACAATGAACACTATCTGGGTGATGGGCACTCCTGTAGCGACTCAAGCATTACAAAAGTGATCCATGTAACCTAAAACATTTGTACCCCTTTAATATTTTGAAATGAAAAAAAAATGGCACAATCACAGTGGTCTCTGCATTTTGAGGCTCACTCTCCAGTACTAGTAAAAGAAAGTTGAGCATGGATAATTAATGTATGCCTAACTATTTAATAAATATATATCCAAATAAAAAAATTAAAAAAAAATAAAGGACCTGTACTCACCCTTCTGGTAGAAAAATTTCCTGTAATAGTAGGCGCCAAGATCCACGTGTTCCACAATGTATCTTTTCACTCTGTCTAGGTGCAACACCAAATTTTCCTTGGGCACTTCAAGTACTGCCACTCCAGCGTTTGTGCAATGGGAGCTAAGGGTAGACTCAAAGGAGGCACTTTCACATCCACTAAAGGAGCCAGAATTCGATTTGGAAAGGCTGATTTTCCTTTCACCTTCTCCACCTATCTCATTCCGAAAATACGGACAGCTCATTACAAGTTCGTTGCTTTTATCATCTCCCTGGTCCATGCTGAGGCTTCCTTTGGAATTCAGGTCCTCGGTGCTGCCCATCGGGGAGCTGAAGCTGGCGGAATGGGACAAAGGTCCGGAGACCAGGGACGCCACGGCGGCTGCCGACGCTCCCGTGGTGGTGTTTCTCCTCTTAATAACATTGTGTCTGTTCATAATTGCCTCGTTCAAATCAAACAATATACTCTGGACATCGTAGTGGGCAAAGCACTTTGGACACGTCCAGGGCCTGACGGAGTCTTCCGACCGGTTGTCCTCGAGATCCGATGACTTCCCAAGCTCTTCACCTTTGGCATTGCGCAATTTACGAAAAATGGAGGAGTCGCCGGTTTCAGACTTGGAACGTCGCTTGAGTGGTTTTTCCCTTTCCTTAAAAAGCCTGAGGTTCTCTCTCTGCGAGATGGGCCCGTCTATGACATCCAAAGAGAAACCAGAACCCTTGCCCCCACCGGCGATGAGAAAGTCACTGAGCTTGGTTGGAGTCGGGCCTCGGTCGGCTTTGTCGTCCTTGTAGCCCTTTAACAAATCGAAGAAGCTTTCTCCGGACGTCCCCTGCTTGTCAATCGAGGACGTGCTGCCATACTCCCTGTGCAGGGACGGTCCCGTCTTGTACGTGGGCGAGATGCACTCATCGAAGCTGTCCACGTCCAGCTCGCTGATGGTGATGTCGCTGTTGCTCCGCTGCCGTATTCTGCGCAGCGCCTTGCGCGGGGAGCTGGGGTAGGCCTCGGGCATGAGGAACCGCGAGTCCATGCTCTCCGCCGGCCGCGCCTTGCTCTTGAGCGTGTTCTGGATGCTCTTCAGCATGGCCGAGTCGCTGGAGTTGAGGCTCACAGAACTGCCCTGACTCACGGGACTGCTTTTGGAGGACAGGCTCTCAAGGCAACTGGAGGTTTCCATTTCCTGGCTTGAGCGGCTGGATTCCTTGATGTTTTCCTTTCGCGGGGGCCAATCTGCAATCCTTGCCCTAACCCCCATCTTGGGGACTCCGGGGGTCGAGGTGATGTGGTGCGAGCCTTCACTTCGCGGGGGTCCCACCGGAGCCATGACGGAGGATCCTAAGCTGCCGTTTTGGGACCTGAAGCGTCGCATGTAGAAGTCATCCGTGTGGACTTTGGGGGCGCCATCTGTGCCGACCACGGAGGCCCTGTCAGTGGCAACAGGCCTTTCTGTCTGCGACCGTTTCAAGCTGGTCATGATGTGAAAGCGCGCAGACTTAAATCCCCGCAGAAAGGACCATCATATCTGTGTTTTAAATGTGCACTTCCCTTTTGGAGAATGGCTTCCAGAAAACAAAACAGTCGCATGAGATCTTAATCTTTTTCATTTAAAAGGTAAAATGACGCTCGACTTCAAGCCACTGAAAATCCAGAACTTCAAAGCATTATAATTCACCACAGCTCCTTTGCTTCACTTTAACAGACGGCTTTCTTTCAGAAAAAGCTGAACGGAACTTGTATTACTGAGACTCTGTGATTGCCATAATCCCATGCTTTCTCTGCAAGAAAGAAGGACAATTTGAATTAGCATTTGATAACTACATCTAAAAATAAATATTCAATCGCCAAAACCAGATACATGAAAATAAAACTCAATAACAGACTGTGATTCCCAGTTCCACAATCCATATTTTCAGTAAAGCAGGTTTGAAAGAAAGGAAGTAAAACCATTTCATGAAATCCATCATGTATGTTCTAAAAAAAAAAAAAAAGACTATTAAGACTTAATTGAGCTGTTTCAATTCGATGACTGGGAGGAGAGGGAGGGGTACATCTTGTTCTAGGATCTCAAGGCTGCTTCAAGCATAGACTTTTGCTCCAATGACCTCTAATAATGTAGGACGTCAGGAGCCATTGCAATGCCCAGAAGTTTGAGATGTAACCAACTGAATCAGATAATTAGAGCAACACATAGTTTTTTTGACATAAGTAAAAACTGAAAAATGATTTTACGGAATATGCTACAGCATTCACTTTTTAACTCCTTCTATATTTCAAAATCAATTCTTGTTATTTGTTTCTTTACAAACGGTTAACACAGTTGGCAAGAGCAAATGCAGCAGGGAGAAAATAAACGGGTTTTCCCGGAGCCATTATATCCATTAGCATCTTCTGTATTTCCCTCTACTTTATTACTTACCCAGAGGAGGAGTTTTTCAGCATGAATCCGGCATTCACCACCTCTTCCCAGCTCTCCTTAGTTTCGTCTACTCTTAAAGCTTATAAGTATTTCACTAATGACCAAAATGCCTGCATTTCCTTACGCAGTGCAACCTCCTCCACCCCGTCACCGCTAATTTATGAAGACCGCAGAAACAAAATGCTGCTCTGGGTGGCCCTCTCCATATCCTCCAACAGACTACAGAGAACAGTTAGCATCCTTCCAGGTGACGGGCACGAAAATGAACTTGCTCATGAGCACGTCAGGCAGGCAGCAGGAGGCAGAGATTCTGAGTACAACATTCTGCATGGTTGCGTACATCCTGAAAAGAAAGGCAGAGGATCCTTTTCCAAGACTCCACAAATTACACAAGAGGTGGCCTTTAAATTCTTGCCAAATACATGTTTGGAAAGATGCTGCTGAACCAGCACTGAGCTGACAGGGCGGCATTGTCTACAAATCACGGCTCTGACACCCGAGGACGACCCGCGCTTGCTGCACTCTCCACTCAATAGTAACAAGCACTTACTTCCACGATAATTAAGCATCTCCCTAGTCGGCTTCCTGCCTCCAAGGCAGCCGCTTTCATTTCTCTTGCAGCACACAGCATCATTTTAGAAGACTTGCTGCTATTTAAAGGCTGGAACATTTAGGGGTGTTTCAAAAAAAAAAAAAAAAATGCATGCTGCCTGCAGAATGCAGGGCCAGGCAAGCTCCGCTGGGCTTGCGCTGGCTGGGTTTGTGCAGCCAGTCAGATAAATGCCAATTGTTCTCACTAGCACTCCTCTTCACCATCTTTTGTAAAAGGGATAATGGTTTTGCACTGCTACCTAATTAAACCTGGCTTTTGAGCTTTCTAGATACTTCTACCGTAAGACTGCTATGATTTCCTTTACATTCCAGAACTTTACATGCTCTTCTTGCAACTGTAAGCCTGCAAGCGGCATAACTTGCTAACTGTTGCTTCCAACAGCAGCAAGGGATAGCACACGTGGGCACAGTTAAGGTCCAAGTGATCCTCATAAAACGGAAGGCAAGCCAACCAGCTGAACCAAAATGCAAACACCTGTCCATCTGAAAGAAACCCTATTGCAATCAAGTATCTTTCAAAGAAAGAATATACTAGCATAAAGAATAATTCTAAGTAGATTCTCATAAAAATCAGATGCTTTCAACATTTCTCTGCAACCTCATGGAAATCCAAATAAATTATCTTTCATTCCCAGAACATTCATTCTCTAAAAGGTCAACACACCAACTCCTGCATGATAAAAACTCATTCTTACCACATTTCATTTGCCTTAGGAAATGGTTTATTACAGAACTGTCTTCCTTAGGATATGTGAACTTATATCCATTGTAGGAGGAAACTAAAAGCTGGCACGAAAACACAATAAATAAAACTGACTTGCAAATGCCCAATCTTTGCCATCAGTATTTTTCTTCCAAACCATCACATACACTTCCTATATTTTTAATGGGTTTATAACATCTTATTTTTCAATATAAATATTTCTAATTCAAAAGAAATGGCAAGACTCCTATTTCATTTTGAATATAGCAACCACCCAATGTTTTCTTTTTGTTTCAAAATATAGATGGGCACATGGGCGAGAAAGAAGTCACGGTATAATACTGAAGAGGTCTGAGATGGATGGTTAAGTCAAATAAAAATTTTTTTTCAGTCATGAGGACCTTCCTTATATATTTTTTTTCTGTCACTCCTTTTCCCTCTCCCTCCCTCCTTCCTTCCCTCTCTTTCCCATCCTTATTTATACCGTCTAACCCCTCTGAGGTACAGTATCAACTTTGGGCACTGACTAGCATAGGTAGGAAATACGTATGGTTTGCACTTATAAAACTACCAGTCAAAAATAAAGTTGTCCATCCATGTGTGTCATATGATGACAGATCAATAACACCTGAAAACTAACTCCTCGTGGTTGACTGAAATAGCAAACATATGTTGACGATTATTAGCACGTCCCTTAAATAACGGCAAACTTGCCTAAGCATCATTAAATACGGTTAAAAAAAAACAATAGAATTAAACAGAAGAGCAATACTAATTTATAGCGTGTCACCTCTATCTGTTTAAAGAGCAGGCTATATAAAAGAAATTCCTCATAAGATGTTTAATTTTGCAGCTCTAGATGCTATTTAAGTCTGTGGTAGAGCCATGTAGCTAGAATACTAATCCCACCTAGAGGGCCTGCAGTTTATTCATTGAGTTCAGTTCTATTAGTTGACATTCTTTTCATCACTCAATGCCTATCACAACCTAATGCACCACCCTTTGGTGATAACGCCATTCTTCCGGAAGAATTGCTTCTTCCTCTCTTCTAAACCATCCCTGGCATTTCTGCAGTCTCTTCTGAGGACAGACCACACAGCCAGTGCTAGGAATGTTTGAGGAAACAGTCCCTCCCTTCAGAGGAGGCTCCCCGTGCGGTGGGGACACTCAGGAAGGTACAAAAATGACGGGGATAAGAAGGAGGCTGTCAGGCTGTCTCCCTGTACGCATCCGGTTCTGACAGTAAGCTCGTTAGTAATTGGAACTATCTGCTGGTGGGACTAGTTGTAGCATGGCAGGCCAGCCATTCAGAATATCAAGTCCCCAGAAGTGCTCAAAGTAGAGAGAACCTCTAGGGATCTCCTAATTGCTCAAAACAGCCCTTGTCATTCTGGCTGTGTGTGGCATCTGCACTCTTGCTTCCTCCCTCCTTCCTGAAACTCTCTTCTCTTGACCTCTGTGACAACCATGCGCTTCTTCGTTTTTTTCTTCCCTCTCTTTTTGCCCACCACTCAGTATCATTAATAGGCTCCATTTAAAAGCTAGTGATCCTAGGGTGGGTATCCTTGGTTTACTTCTCATGCCAATTTTTCAGATTCATAATACCCATATATAAAGGGTATTACTATCAGGATGCACGTCAGCATTGGGTGCATTGGGATGAGACAGCAGGCATGAGTACACTCAAGGGAAACTATGGAAAGGAGGGTGTTCATTTGGTTGGATCACAGTTGTCTGTGCAACTGAATGACAGAATAATGCAATTATTAGGTGGAAATTGCACGGTAAGCAGCACTATCTGGCAATATAACAGGTGCCTGCAGCTTTAAATATCATCTCTATGCTGTTACCTCCAAAGCTCTGGTCATGGCCCTCTCTGCTAAACTCCAGATAAAATATGGAAGTGCTCATTTAACATCTTCCTTATTTATCTGTTTTATATAATGAATTAACATGCAGAAAAATGAAAAAATCAATTTTTAAAGAAATGAATGAGTGGTAAGGAAGTGAGCACAATAAATAATTCAAGGAACTGAATGAAAGGAACAACATAGGAAACTTTCTTTGTGCCAAGGGCAGACAGAGCAGTTTAAAGGTTACACAAGAAGATGTGGGAAGTGGGTGGGGCTGGGGGAACACTACAGTTCCTGTTTTGAAACGATTACAATGCAATATGGTAGATTCACCAAAAAAGACATAGTGTTCCTCATTAAATACTTCCACATTCCAAAATGAGACGCTGTCAGATTCTTTAACTGGCATAGCCTCAAATACAGGGCTAGTTCTCAAGGTTTCAGGGTGACAGAAAGAATTCTGCTGATGAATATTCAAATGCCCCAATAATTCAGGGATAAACACTATACAAGCATGTAAATAATTTTTGGAGTTGTTTGCATAGATTTAGAAAGCCTGTAAATAGTCCTACTTCAGAATGTAATAGGACACTTTATTTTAAAACAAACATCACAGTACTTGAATATTAGATTAGCTGAGATAATCAAATAAGGCAAACCATTTTCTTTCCAGCCCTTCTTGGCTTTCCTGAATTTCACTCACATTCCATAAAAGTAACATCTCAGACAGAAGGGAAGTCTCACTCTTTCAAGTTAGCGTGAAAGACATACGAATATCTCAGTGCAATGTTATGGATAATTTAAGATTTATGAATCAGCACATCACTTTTTAAGGCTGGAATTTCCCCCTTCTTTAGTTTCCATTCTCTCTCTCCAACAAAAAGCAGGAAGGATTGGGAAAAACAGAATTGATAAATCTAGTTCCTGCTCTCCGAACTGTTCACTATCTGAAAAGGGCTGATGGCAACCAAGTAGATTCAAAACACTTGTGCTGAAATTAACAAAGTAAATAAGGAAGTTACGGCTACAAAACATGTAACAGGATAAAGTTACATTTAACTTTAGAGATAAGAAAGCAATTTAAAATGTGCCTGTTTGGCCAGAGTAAGGATCAAAAGGGAGAGAACCACCCTCCTAACTAAACAAGTTCAATGAAGAAGGTTACATTTCCACCGGCTTAGTAAAGCTTGAATATACTTTGTACAGCTGTGGGTGAGGGAAAGAATATGAAAATGGGCGGGGGCGCGGTGGCTCACGCCTGTAATCCTAGCGCTCTGGGAGGCCGAGGCAGGCGGATCCTTTGAGCTCAGGAGTTCGAGACCAGCCTGAGCAAGAGTGAGGACCACCCCCCCCACCCCCACCCCCACCCCCACCCCCTGTCTCTACCAAAAAAATAAAGAAATTAGCTGGACAACTAAAAATATATATAAAAAATTAGCAGGGCATGGTGGTGCATGCCTGTAGTCCCAGCTACTCGGGAGGCTGAGGCAGGAGGATCGCTTGAGCCCAAGGTTGCTGTGAGCTAGGCTGACACCATGGCACTCTAGCCCGGGCACCAGAGTGAGACTCTGTCTCCAAAAAAAAAAAAAAAAACATGAAAATTTGGCAGAAAGCTTGATGGCTTGATGGGGGGGCGGGAATGATGAATGAAGAAGGTACGTAGCAAGTTACCTGGTGAAATTACTGGCGAGTAGGAAACTGAATCACTAAATGGCAAAATAAAGAATAGAAATACATGTGAATATTTACCTCTTACATTTAAATATGACTAAAGCTGTGTAATAAGAAATTAATAAAATGCCAAAGACCTAGGTTTGAGGAGCTTAAAGTAGGACAGGCAAAGGTTAGAAAGAGTAAAAGGTAGCAAGTAGAAAGGTAAAAGTGAATCAGAATTATTAGAGGAAAATACTAAGCATTTGAGGTGCAATAAATTAACACCAGAGCTCACCAACTCATCAGGGACACTGAGAGTTTCCACGCCTAACACGAGGGCATCAAGAGACCAGACTAGACCAATGAAGCAAATGGATGTTTTTAATTGTACTAATTTGTACACTAATATTCATTTAAAATATATTTAAAAACTTATTCACTGTAAACTGTGATCAACACTGTAAACTGTGATCTAGAACCAAAACACTGATTATCAAATATGATCTTGTATCAAACGACTTATCATAAAATATAATCTGGGGAAAGGGGAGCATGAGAAATGGATGCCAGAAAGACAACCAGTAACTATCCAGAATACAGGGGGAGATGCTTGTCAATTTTTCCCAAACCGTGTTCAAATCCTCCAAGTTTTACTAATCCACAAAAAAGGTTTCCATAATTAAATAAGACAAGGACATACTTTATATCACCTTTCTTAGGACATCATGATACATGTTAGTATCATATATTAAAGCTCCCATGCAATCTTCAGTTTGAGCCAGGCATGGTGGCTCACACCTGTAATCCTAGCACTTTGGGAGGCCAGGGTGGGAGGATCGCTTGAGCCCAGGAGTTCAAAACCAGCCTGAGCAACACAGCAAGACCCTATCTCTACCAAAAAAAAAAAAAAAATTAGCCAGGCGTGGTGGTACAAGCCTGTAGTCCCAGTTACTTGGGAGGCTGTGTGAGGTGAGAGGATGGCTTGAGCCCATGAGTTTGAGGTTGTAGTGAGCTATGATGATGCCGCTGTACTCTAGCCCAGGCAACAAAATGAGACACTGTCTCAAAAAAAAAAAAAAAAGAAATCAGTAGTTTGATTTATAATGTTTGCATAGTTGGATTCTGAATAATTTCTGGTTGGAGAGGGTTTTTTTGTCTATATTTTTTATTTTCTAAAATGAGCATGCGTTACCTTCATAATCAGAAACAAAACTTAAGAGAAAAGAAAACCCCATCATTCTAGTTGCTAAAAAAATAAAATATCATTTGGGAATGTAGAATGATGAACATACCCTTGAATACTAATTATAAAATACTGTACTATGTTAAATCTCCAACCAAATCACTAAGTCAAAATTCAACAGATGTCAGGTCCTTACAGTGAGATGTTCTTGTGCTAAATCCCCTAATTAAAATGAAATCAAAGATGGCTACATAAAGTAGGGAGCAGTAAAGATTATAAGATTAGCAGTATTTGTAGGATTTGAATAATTATTTCATATAGATGATTAACACAATGACTTGTGTTTCCTCATCAAATGATGCTTTCTTTATATTGAATATTGACATATAAGCCTAACCATACCCACTTTGTCTCAACCTCATAAGTTTGTAGTGACCTAGGAAAATCAGGTGAGTCTGCCCAAAGCACAGGTTGCTATCACTGATTCCCCTTTCATGGGATGCATCTACTTTCTGTACTTTTCACAGTCCCCCTTCTGCAGAGATTTCAGCTGAATTTGAGGAATGTCACTATGTGGACTCACAGACCAACACTGCAGAGAGCATGACTGAAGGGCTGTGAGGCGTCCACGGCTCAGGGAACTGAAGCTGCCTATTTAACTCGGAGTAGTCTGGTAATACCGATTTTCCTCTTTGAGGGCAGAAGGGAAAGTGATGGTCTGAACTGTATGAAGTCAGATTTACATTTAGATAAGCTGTGAAACTTGCCTTTGATCCACATATAATGAACTCTCAAAATCACAGCAGAGAATCTGCATCGCTAAGAAAGATTTTTCAGGCGGCCAACATAGGCTGCTTAAGCTAGTCACTGTCAGTGACACAGAGGGAATATTTCCACCCTCAAGTCCCTATAATCTACCTGGGAAAAGAAGAGAGACGTGTGGGAAACTAGAGGGCTCTGTAAGACAGAACGTCAGAAATGGCTTTATCAAGGATATCATGGTTTTCTCATTTGAATTTCTATGTCCCAAAAAGAATTTGAGAAAGTGCACTTGGAAAGGCACCTTTAAATGTAGCTTAGAAAAAGAGTAGCAAGTAACATCAATAAGAACAATGGGTGAACATAAAGTTCCTTCTATGCACAACTCTATTATCCAAATCATTATCAATCGTAACCACATTTCACTTAGTGGATTTCAAAATACTACCCAAGGACCAAGAACTTAAAAGAAAAAAACAGAACCACTCTACATTGCCTTAGCATCTCCTTAAATACAGATTGCAGATGGTTCACGTTTCTGCTTCACTGCACCCATATTTCGGAGCATGAACTGTCTCCCTCGAGGGCTTCCAGAAAGTGGGACTCTGTCATCCATCTCACTCTCTCACATATGCTCATTCCTTCAGTCCTCACAAGCACCCCAGGAGCTAAGTACAGTCGGCCCTTGAACAACATGGGTGTGAACTACACAGGTGCGCTGACATGCTCATTTTTTCCAATAAATATATTGGAAAATATTTTGGAGATTTGTGACAGTTTGTAAAAACTCACAAATTGCGTAGCCTAGAAAATACTGAAAAAATTAAGAAAAAGAAATGTCATGAATGCATAAAGTATATGTAGATACTAGTCTATTTTATCATTTTATACCATAAAATATACACACATCTTTTACAAAAAGTTAAAATTCATCAAAACTTACACACACAATGCAGACCATACATGGCACCATGTATAATGAGAGAGATGCAAAGAAATATAAAAATGCAGTATCAAGTCATAACTGAATAAAATTAACTGTAGTACATCCTGTCCTACTGTAATAATTTTGTAGCCACCTCCTCTTGCCATTGCAGTGAGCTCAAGTGTTGCAAGTCTCCAATTAAAATGTCTTGTGATACTAATCATCTCTATGTGAGCAGTTCCTCTCTCCAGTAAATCATGTGTCACAGAATAAAGCAATTTCTCAGCAGTCCCTGTGCATTTTTCATCACGTTTAGTAAAATATCATAAACTTTGAATAACACCATGGAACCAAAGTGCCACTAGAGATGCTAGCTAGAAGTGTTCCCAAGCAGCAGAGACAAGTCATGACATTACAAGAAAAAGCTGAATCGCTGGGTATGTACTGTAGTTTGAGGTCCGCAGCTGTGGTCGCCTGCCATTTCAGATAGACACTCACATTGTAAACAGATGATGTAAACTAATGGTATCGACAAATATAGCACAGTAAGGTAAATGTATTTTCCTTATGATTTTCTTAATAACATTGTATTTTCTCTAGCTTATTTTTTTGTAAGAACACAGTATATATTAATAATACATATAACAAACACAATATGTGTTATTCAATTATTTATGTTATCGGCAAGGTTTCTGGTCAACAGAAGACTTTAATAGTTAAGTTTTGGGGCAATCAAAAGTTATATGTGGACTTTCAATTGTGTGAGGGCGTCAGCACCCCTAACACCCATGTTGTTCGAGGGACAATTCTATTTCCATTGTATGAAGAAACGGTACGCAGAAGTAAATGGTATGCTCAAAGTCACAGAGTAAAGTAGATCGCATATGACACAAAGTGTCATAGTGCTCACTACGAAGTGGGCTTTCTCTCAATAATACTGGGCTGGTAGTTACAAAATTTATGGCAGAAAACTACTTTGAAAATACATTATAAAAGAAAAAAGGCCTCCCTTTACAGCCCGAGTATCACTTCTGAAGTCCAGCCCAGGCATGAATCTCTGTATCTAGCAGAAATGCATCCAGAGGGATAAAAAATATTAACGGATACTCAACTTTTTAAAAATGCTACAGTGGTCATGTCACTCTGGGAACCTTCAGCGGCTCCTTAACTGCCTCCCTATGATTCTGTGACTTAGGCCTGCAATTCAAGACTCACTGGCACCTCCCACCAACTGCCCAAGACAAATGACTGCACACTTTTCATAAAGTTCTGCCAGACAACTGAGCCTGAATCCAGAATTCAACAGTCATTGTAAACTGTGATTAAGATAAGGAACACTTTGTCTGAACCCATCATTTTCCACATGTGGTCTCAGGGCCAGAAACTGTAAGTCCCCCAAAGGTTAAACCGCTAGGGGCAGAGCCCACATTTAAAGCCAGATTTCCTCATTCGCTGACTCTTACCCTGTCTGTTACACCATGTGGCCCTTCCAGAACATGCTTTTTCAATACTCTGCTATCAGTTGTTAACCACAGTTAGGCACCAGGCACTGTGCACTATCTCATTTACTCCCTGCCCCAATCTGTCGAAAGGCAGTATCTGCCACAGTTTGCACATGAAGACCCTGCAGCTCAGAAGAGACTGGGTCACTGCTCTAGGGGTTTGATCCTGGCCTGAGCCACGCTCCTGGCATCAGGGCACCCTCCTTTCTAAAAATGCCTGCCCTTCTGCTACTCACTGAAATGTCAGGATTTATTAGACATGTGGTTGACCCTTTTCTCCCCAGTTTAGACTTTTAGGTTCTTGAGGGCGTAGATCTGTCCAATCCTTACCCCAAAAGCACCCAAGCTCAGTACCCTTGAAATGTTATCATTAGAAATAAAAGTCACATACTCTCAGCCAAAATAGAATAGAAATTAACCAATAAATTAACAGAATGTGTACTGTAATCAAAATTATAATTACGGTTATCTCCTACAAATCTGTGTTGAAGGAGACAGGCCAAAAACAAGTCAACAAAATAGTTTAACAGATTTCAGCTGCATCTTTCTCTCTGAAAAAGCCTTCACAACAGCAGTGAATGAAAAATAATGGCAGTTTGACCTTCTCCCCTCCTATTCACTCATCAAAAAGCGTGAAAAACAGGCATAAAAGCAAGCAAATCTCTTAAAAGATCACCAACAAGTGACACAGTTAGAACTGGATAAGACACTGTCACAATGAAATAACTAAAAGGTAAACTAATGCACAATAGAACCAGCCATTAAAAATTCTAGCAAAGTATTAATAAACAAACACATTCTCACAGGACAACGGAAGGCAGGGTGATTAATATGGGACGCGTGGGAGAGACGACAGAAACCAGAAATTTAAAACAATTACCATAAAATTATTTATGGCCGAAACAGAGACAGGGTCTCGCTACATATTGCCCAGGCTGGAATGCAGTGGCACCACCATAGTTCACTCCAGCCTCCAACTCCTGGGCTCAAGCCATCCTCCTGCCTCAGCCTCTCAAGTAGCTGGGACTACAAGCACACGCTACCATGCCTCGCTAACTTTTTAAATATTTTTGTAGAGATAAGGTCTTGCTACGTTGCTTAGGCTGGTCTCAAACTCCTGGGCTCAAGTGACCCTCCTGCCTTGGCCTCCCAAAGTCTTGGGACTAAAGGCATGAGCCACCATGCCAGCCAATTTTTATCTTTTACCCTCAAATAACTTTTCCTCCTATACAAAAGTCTCTCCTTTGTTGTCCCCTTTTTCAAAATTGTTTTTTAAATCAATGCTTCTTATTGAAATTTTTAAAAACTGAAATAGTACAGAAGTGAAAAGTACATATCTCCTCCAAACTGTCCCAATCCTAACCCCAATGGTTCCCCTCCTAACAGCATGTGTACTCTTAAAGACATTACACGTGGGCTGGGTGCAGACAGTAAGAAGGGGGACAGAGAGGATCACAGAACAGCTCACTTCTGAAGAGACTTAAGAACTTACAGAAAGAAAGGCAAAGAGGTGGATGACAAAGACAAAAAATCTGCTTCTGTTCAGGAGAGGCAGAGGACCTCCCCATCCAAAGCCGACATAAAATACTTGATGAAATACAACTTCACATCTCACACATTTTGAATCCTTTTTATAGATCCTGATTCTCAAAATAGGAGCCCTATACAAATAACTCTGGCAACTTGTCAAAAAAAATTAAGACAGGTGCAAATATAATGTCTTCCTCTTTAACGCACACCATGTCCCTCCAGGTTTTTTTAAGATTAATTATGCACCTATACAGATATGCATACACATTATGCATAACCTTCATATAAAATGATTTTTAATCCATTCCCCTAAACTTAAAAATCTTAGATTTCTGAATGAGGCTTTCCTCACAAAGTTTATTAACTTGATCATTTAAACTTTCATTTACAAACTAAAAAAAAAAAAAAAAGGTAGACAAAATGCAAACCAACCAAGTATTCAAAGATAAAAGGTTGTGGCAGGAAGTCTTTTGCTTTTTGGCCACACTTTTCATTTTTGTGGCAAAGTGAAATAAATCCTCTAACTAACGGTAATTTTGATCTTAAAATGTAGCCTTGTGTGTTTGCAATAGTGCTCACTTTAAAAACGGATCACTTTGTCTATTCGGTAATGTTTATATGGTGCATGCAAACACAACTCTCTTACTTAAGACTTCACAGTAACTTCCCTGTTTTCAAGGTAAAAATCAGAATTTCCCCAATGCAAGATAAATTCCCCTAATTAATAGTCCAATCTTTCCATGCTTTCCCCACCATGCTCTCTGACCCTTGACCTCAAAGGGAAAGGAAATCATTTGCAATTCCTTGAATTCACCAGGTTCTCATGACACTTCATGAGAAACCAAGTGGTAACTTCTGCTTGAACACGACCCCATACCATTCTCTTTCCTCCTACTCTTGTTTCTTTCTTACCTAACCCTTTGCCTCCTCTTTAACTCTTAATCCTCCTTCACGATTACAGTGGGTATGTTGTCCTTCAGGAAGCTTTCCACTCCTTCCCCACCCCACCCCCCGATGTGACCCTTTTCACAGCATCCCTGGGGATTAATATTACTTGGGAATTTATGATGATGAAAAAAAAATCAAGATTTTTACTTTAGAAATCAAAATTTCCACTTCCAGGAAATCATGATTTCACTGTGTGTTATTACCTTCTAACACCAGATCTACTGCCAAGAAAAAGTGAGGAACTGTCTTTTTGAAGTTTTATGGCAAAACTGCAGTTAAAATAAGTTTAAAGAAAGAGTATGATGGAGTAAGAAAAATTCTTTGACAGAGCACAAGTGCAAGAAAAGGCCATCTAGTGTTCTAACAATCATGGGTATAATAAGCATAAAAGATATACAAATCAAAACAACAATGCATTATTTATACCTATTAGAAAATATTTTCAGAATGTTAGTACTGACTGTTAACAGTTAAAATAGACATCTTTATGTTGCTAGAGACAACAGAATTTGGTAGAACCCTTTCAAGGAAAAAGAAAACTTACTGGTGGGTACACCAGAAAATAGTCATATTGTTGAGCTCTGTAATATCTCTTCTAACATCTGGAATGAACTGTTGCCCAAAAACACGAGGGATTTTCCTCCGTACCAGCTCTCAGGGATCTCAGCAGGTCCCAGGAGCTCTGTTGGCTTTCCCTTTCCTTGTGTAGCTGTGGATATCCACTCTTTCTCCCGACATCCCCAACACTCTTCCACATCCTAGGTTCCCCAAAAAACAATCATAGGACACATCTTGATTTTCCAAAGTCGTCTGATGCACCACCCTCTGAGCCGTAAGTGCTCAGGCCAGGGACTGTGCCTTATTTGGTTTCAGGATACTCAGCCCTTAGCGGAGGCTTAATCATAAATGTCAACCACATTTGAATAGGAAAACAGGTGGTTCAATAAACACTGAGAAGTAATTTCACAGTCTGTAAGAAGGAAAGCCTATCGTACAAAGATGCTCACTGCAATGCTATTTATTTAGGTTTTAATTCATTTATGTTTTCATCAAAGTAATGCATACAGTAGTTAAAGGCAAATAGTGTCACAGCCACATAAGGGAAAAAAAAAAAAGAATACACCTTCCCTCCATCTTCTCACTCCTAGTAACTGCCACTTTCAACTCGTAGCACTGCTTCCTCCAGTATTTCCATATTCCTAATTAGCATGCTCAGACTGCTATTTCTTGATGTACCAGTCTTAGCTATGATCTGCTGAAGTCCTGTTGTGGACTTTCCTTGTCCCATTCTATGTACATATGTATGTATACATGTGTGTGTGCGTATATTACAGTTATATCACATAGGCATACATATCAGGATTTGTATTATTATGGCTATATTTGGTCAGTTGTTTACTTTCTTTTTCATGAATTTAATAACTGCTTCATTTCTTTCCCATTTGCTTAGTTTCTATACACCTACTCTTAATTCTTCCTAAACTCTATTAAGAGAAGCAAAAAATTCTTCTTATTATTATTTTCCACATGGCCAAAAACAACAGGTTCCCTGTCAATTCCATCTCTCTTCCCTGAAGACCCCTCTCCTCGAGCTCTTCTCCAGCCCCCAGTCCAGCCAGGATCTCTGGGTCTACTGCACAGGCCTTCCTGGGACCAGCCCACCGATCCCTCCCCAACAGTCCTTTCCCTTCTCTCCCGATCTCATTTCTTCTTCCTTAGTTTACTCTCCCATTTGGAGAGACCATTATCTTCACTCAGCAACTGCCTAAGAAGGGTACATGGGTGGTGAAAGTTTTGATTCTTGGCATGTCTACCCTTAAACAGACTGCTGGTTAGCTGGGCACAGAACTACAACTAGTAAAACTTTTACCATTAGAATTTTTAAAGGGCACTACGGTTTGAATATTTGTCCCTTTCAAAACTCATGTTGACATTTAATCCCTGAGGTGGCGGTATTGAGAGATGTGGCCTTCAACAGGTGAATGGATATGGAGGGCTCTGCCCTCCTGAATGGACTGATCCATCCATGGATTAATGCATCATCATGGGAGGAGAACTGGTGGGTTTTATAAGAAAGAAAGAGACCTGAGCTAGCACGTTAGCTCGCTCAGCCCCCTCGCCATGTGACAGGACACCCTGCACCCTCGCAGGACTCTTCAGAGACACCCCCCACCTCGGCACGAAGACGCTTACCAGATGCAGCCCCTCAACCTGGGCTTCTTGGCCTCTGTAACTGTAAGAGATTTCTTCTCTTTTTAAATTACCCAATTTAGGGTATTCTGTTATAAGCAACAGAAAACAGACTAATACGAAGATACTACTTCTTTATCTTCTAGCTCTTAACTGTTGGAATTGAGCAGTCCAATAATATTCCAACTCTTGCTCTTCTATATGTAATATGTTCTATTTCTGGAATTTTTTAGGATCATCTCTTTAATACTGGAATGCCTTTGTGCTGGTCTTTTTATAGTCCTTGTGTTGGACACCCAGTGGGTCTCTTCAATATAAAAACTTATCTCTTTCACTTGAGTGAAATTTATTTCATTATTTTAATTTTCCTTCCCATTCTTTGTTCTTTCCTTCTGTAAATGTTCTATTTGTTGGATACTATACTTCCGGAATAGTTTCTTATCTTTTCTCCCCAACCCTCTGTTTCTTTTTCTTTCTTTTAGGTATTTGGGAGAATGTTTTGGACTTCCCTTTCCAACCAGAATATTTAATCTTTCACATTGACTCTTGGGCTCAGTTTTGAAGAAATTTTGTGTTCTGTTTCTTCCATAAATAAAAAAAAAAACAACATCATTTTATTCTTGCTTCATGAATGCAACATTTTCTCTTATCCTTTTAATAAACCATTTTTTTATGTTTTCTTTTTTTCTTTGGTATCCATATTTTCCCCAAATTTACTTTTCTTCTGCTTTCTTTTGATTACTATCCTTCACGTAGAAGGTTTTGCCCATGTGTCTGCTATCACTGACTGTCCTTTTATATTCAAAATTGAGGCATTAAAATAGCAGACTGAAGCTCTGCGCGGAGGCAGGGCTTGCTGACCACCACACAGACTTTATGGAAGTAGACTAGGTAGGGGCCTAGTTGGTTTACTTGGAGAAACTGGACAGAGGGGGAAATATTATGACTTCTTAGCATCTGCTTAGCCTCTGAACTTTGTATCTATGCCCAGAGAACTTCCTTGCCTTAAACACATTCTGCCTTCCATGATAGAAGCTAAAAATGCCATATCGTCACTTAACCCAGCCATTCACACAGCTAGGGTGCAGGAATGCAACCTGCCCCTCAGCCGATGAGATGTGCACATCCTGGCTCTGAACTGAGAAGCAGTGCATGGAGAAAGCAGGAAGGAGGTGAATCCATTACATGGAAGTTGGTGGCAGCAGCAGTGACAATGGTGCACAGAGGCACCTCAGTAAAGTGCTCACGGTGGCGACATGAAGCTAGACAGCCAGCACCACCCCGGCTTTCTTGCGGGACAGAGTGTTGTCTTAGCCACCTGGCCTGCCTTGTTCTTGCCCATCTGCCAGACCCAGTTCTGCAGCCTTTCTGGTGATTCTGCAAGCCACTAACTATTGTTTCCATAAATTCTCTTCCGCCCTAAATCAGAGGGGTTTTCCCTTCTAACCGGGGACTCACGAATGCCAGTATTTGTAGCTCATTTCTGTGATACACTTCAGTCTCCCTGGAGAACAATGGTCCCATTTCCTGCCTGGCTGCCAAGATTCTGGGAACCAAGCTCAGCAAAAAATGTTTCAAATAATTCCTCCCTGTTTCCAGAGCCTCTGTAATTACACTGTGGCTAGGAAAGGACCCAAGTGTCTACCTAAAACCAATCCACCCCTCAGTCCGATCTTCCCAGCTACTGGAGACCTCCAGTCCTGGAGCTGTATGGGGTCAGCTTTTTCTGGAATCGCTCAGTGAAGCCATTCAGGTGCTACTCTTTGCACAGCACTAAATTAGTTATAATCCATCTCTCTCTCTCTGGCAATGAAAACTGTGTTGCTAATTCTAATCTGCTCCTGTATCTTTTCCTCTTATTTGTCCTTGTATATCTGTATCTTTTTATATTCCTTGAATAACACTGACACAGGGCTCGAGGAACAAAAGGAAATAACTACATGTGTTTAACTGGAGATTGCCACGCTATTAGTTTAGACTGAAAACTTCTAATTATGAAATATTTGAAACATGCAAGAACATAGATACCCATCATCCAGATTTAATAAACGTTAGTCTTCTGCCAAATTTGCTGAAATAAAACAGAAATAAAACATTACAAATACAGCTATCCTTTTGCAACTTTCTGTTTTCACAAGAAACTGTTATCAAGATTCCTCCATGTCACTACAAAACATATACAGATCCTTTATAATAGCTTATGTATGTTTTTCCATTCTTTGTATACACTAGAATTTGCTGATGGATGTGTAGATTATTTCCCACGTTTTGCTATTACAAACAGTGACAGAATGAACCTTCTTTTCACATCTTCTTTGGGAACACATGTGCAAGCCTCTCTAGAGGACTCTAGAATGGGAACTGCTAAAAGCTTAAGTTGGAGCATCTTTCATCATTAGAAATGTCAAACTGTTTTTCTAAAGTTGTAACAATTTCACAACCCAACAGCAATATATAGGGCACCTCTTGCTGCCACAACTTTGCCTTTAAGTTATTACCAATATGAAGATATAAAATTTACCTTGTTGTTTTCACTGGCATTTCCCTGTTAGAAATTTTTAGCTTATTAGTCTTATCTACTTAGGTTTTGTCCATTTTTCTGATAGGTCTTTGTCTTCTTTGTTATTGATTTGTAGAATTCCTTTATATACTATGGATACTAATCCTTTCTTGGCCATGCATGCCTGAACTGTAGCTTCTCTTTACCTTTGGTTAAGGTGTATTTTCTCTTATACTTGCATTTGACAATTTTAACGTGGTCAAACTTATACTATGAGCTTTTTGTGTTTTGCTCAAAAGGGTCTCCCGATCTCCAATATCATACAGGTGTTTTTCTATATTTTCTTCTAAAAGTTTGAAGGTTTCCCTTTGAAATGTACGTCTTTAATTCATCTAGAATTTATAGAAATATAATTTTATTTTTGTCATACTGTCCCATCATTACTTCTCAAATAGCCACCAATACTTTTGAATTATTGCCTTGTATACAATGATAATACAAGTTCTCACACATGTGGCGGTCTCTTTTTGTGGGCTCTCTTCTGGTCTGACAGTCTGTTTGTCTACCTGTGTGTCAATGCCACCTCAATTCAAATACTACAGCACTATAACAAATCCTGCTGACCTTAGTAATTCAACTTCAATTAATTTAGGATCAATCTGTCAAGTTTCATGTCAAACACTCTTTGTTTCATTTTGTTTTTGA
Organism: Lemur catta; assembly: GCF_020740605.2. Lineage (NCBI taxonomy): Eukaryota > Metazoa > Chordata > Mammalia > Primates > Lemuridae > Lemur > Lemur catta. Next base: position 27,993,848 of record NC_059128.1, read on the forward strand.
ACTGCATCAAATTTATAAATTAATTTAGGTAACTTTAAAATTATTTTTAATATTGAGAGTTCCCATACAGTGACATATATAATATAGCTCCTATTTATTTAGATCTGCTTTAAGATAAAAATTTTAGTTCATAAAGCCACTGAATATCTTTTGTTAGATTTATTATGAGGCACATATATTATTGTGACTAAGATCTCACATGTAACTGCATTTTCTAAGACACTGTTGCTAGTGTACTACAAAGCTATTGATTTGTTTACTTCATAGCCAATAATCTTATGAGAATGAATATTTTCAATTCTTATTAGTTAATATTTTGATGATTATCTAAGTTTTCTAGTTAGATACTCATATCATTTTCAAAATAATAATTTTTTCCTTTGGTTGCCTTATTGAGTTGCCCAGGAGTTAACAAGGCCTAACTTTAAGATACAATGTTAAATCAAGAAGTAGATATACTATATTCTACTCTATGAGCATATATTTACATATGCAAAAGCACAAGGACTTCGGAGGAACACGGGGAAATGAAAATAGTTAATTTTTTGGAAGGAAGAATTTTCCTTTTTATAGATATTTGCCATACAGTGGTTTTCCAAAAAATATAATTACTTTGGAAGTAATATGCAGGAAATTACATACACTCCATAATTTTTATTAAAAGTAAATAGAGATCAGTAAGAAAGTGATAAAAACATACCAAAATATTTAAAGGAGGAATAAATCTTACCATATATGGGTATCTATTTGTGCAGTGATAAAGGATTTGTCAGCTAGCAAACCAAATGACTACCGCGTACACTTCACCACCTTCACTAAAGCAAATAGCAAGGATTTCATTATACAGTATATTATTATATTTCTACTGTATGACTTTAGTATGAAAAAGAGATGGATTACACTTTCAAAATGCTATTAATTTTGGCTTGATTACAAAATTAAAGAAAGATGGAACCTTCAGTAAAATCACTAGGCAGGCCTACCCACACCCTTCCCAAAACCAAATTCAGGATCTCTGTAATTTAAAGCACATATAGAAAATGACTTCAAAAAGTATCCTGTAAGACTAGGTCTTCCAGGCCTAGCAAATTAATAAGAGGAAAACAGATAAATACAGCAGCCTGACCCATCTGAAAAGGTTGTGTAATGTAAGGAAGACAAAAATTGAGTGATACAGTGAAGGGAAAATTGTCAGAGAGATAAAGTGAATTAAAGGCATTAGGATAAACATAAAAATGAGACACTAAGATAAAAATGAAAATAGAGACTCCAAAAGAGAAAATATGAACAAATAGAAAGCATCAAAGTTCTTTAGGAGAGGGCTCATTTTTCCAAATTCTCACCAACAACTTTAAAAATTTGCCAATCTGATGGTGTGAAAACCAAGTACTCTTTTCTAGGGACAGAAATAGAAGACATGGTTCAGAGGATGAAAGGAAAAAACAAAAAAGGTATCTTTAATTGAGAAATTGAAGTATGGAAAAATACTGATAAAAACCTGTCAAAGTAAACAGTACTTATTTTAGAATTAAGTAAACAGCTACGCTGATTAGAGAAAGGGGTAAGGAAAAGGAAAGAAAATGCCAAGGACAAGCACTGATGACAACATCAAGGACAGGGAAGAAGACTGCTGATATTTCTAAGTGGAGTACCTGCTGGAACAAAAGCAGGCCTCCATGTATTTAATTTAAAGAAGAAAAAATGTATAAAAATTAATTCCTTTATTCACATTAGACCCAAGAAAAGTGGGTCTATAGTACAGAGAGCAAAAAAAGGGGTAACTACCTTGTAAGTTTTAAAAGAAAATAGTAACAAGGAAGAAGAAGAGAAGAAAAAACATAGATAGCTAATATTTACTGAGTACTTTCTGTGAGCAGGGACCATGGAAAGCACGTTGCATTATAAGAAGAAAATGACTAGAAATATACATATAGTGCAGTAAGAATACACAGGACTAATACCTAAAATTGCTGGAGAGTTAGGAAAGGCTTCATAGGGAAAACAGTAGAGCTGAAACTTGACGGTAAAGTAAGATACAGCCAGGGTGTGAAGCCTGGTAACAGAAGTTCAATGAAGAGGAGTGTGTGCTGTAGCAGAAAGGAACAAATCACATCACACTGCATGGGAAGGTAATAGAGGAAAAGAACAAGATTGGGAATGTGGATGCAATGACAGAAACAGGTCCTGAGAAATGCTTTAGTTCAGAGATTACACTCCAAATCCTAAGAAGACAGAAAACGAAGCAGATCATGGTCAATAAATCAACAGGCACTGATTTTAATTCCGAAGGATTCATAGCTCTAAAAAAATATCTCAGAAGTACGAAAACAAAAGCAAACCACTTCAACTTATTGAAAGAACCTCAGTTTGTATTAAAACAAACAAGAAAACAAAATCCAAGATGTATAAACCAATGAAGACAGAGAAAATTTGAAAGGAGATAGTTAACAAAATCATATTAAAAAAAAAAAACAACAACAAACCAGGAGGCAGTATTATTGGGTGTCAAATTTAAAAGTATCAAAGCTACGTGTTATGATAAAAGAAACGTTTGTACTAAAACATGACATTTTGTGTCAAGGAGTAACAAATGAAATCAAGGCAAAAGCTGAGACATAAAAGCAGAAATCAACTGAAACTAATGATGTTGTTACTAACTATATTATTAATGGAAAAATATTTATTGTGTGTGTATTCCATGCCAGGTATTATTCTTAGTACTCAGGCTATAGCACAGAATGAAAGTGACAAAAGTCCCTGCCTACCTTCCATGGAGTTACAGTCTAGGGAAGGAGACAGACAACAAATAAATAAAAGTGTGTATTTTGATATGTTGAGAAGAACAATAAAGCAAGACAGCAGAGAATGTAGTGCCAGGAATCTCAGTTCTAAAAAGTGGTCAGGAAGACATAAACTGAGAAGTGGATGTTTTGCAAAGACTAGGAGGTAAGGCAGCCGCAATCACAGCATCAAGGAGCCCCAGGCACCAGATAGTAAAAGAAAGGATGAGATTAATTACACTGACCTCTGCACCCTAAAAATAGGATCCACATTCTAGTCAATTGTCTATAGTACGTATATGAAAACAGTAAAAACATTAAGTAATTTTAAGAAGCTAAAATTTAATTGTTTTTAAAGACTTAGTTTATATTGTATTATCAAAGAGTAATTTTTAGAAGTGTCCAACAAAAAACAAAATAACAACTAGATGTGAGAGCAAACTGAAACACAAGAGATTAAGAATTCTTGAAAACTAAAAAGCAAAATTTCTAAACTATTGGATTAAGCCAAAATCATGCACTGAGATAAACTTATAACTTTTAATGTAAATGATAAACTGAACATTTAACTCAAAACCACAGAAAAGTACAGGAAGATGTAAACATAATAAAGAAAAAAGCAAAATTTAGTAAACTGTAACAAACAAAATTTTAAAATAAGTAAATATATCTAAAACAGAAATCTCTGATTAAAAACAATAAATTTTTATATTTCTAGAAAGCATACTGAGAAACCCAAATTGGAGATCAGAATATATGTAGACTAGTGAATAATTTTTAAAATATGAAAATGAATGTGTAAACAAGGACATAGATGATCTCCTACTAAAAACACAATCACATTATGTAGAATATCAGAAAAGATCAATAAAACTAAAGAAGCAAAAAATTATTAATAAAATATTCCCAAATACAAGAGATATAGAAATTGCTAGTAATTCTTTCCAACTTCAAGAAATTTTAATTTCTCAGTTAAATCAAGAAGTCAAACATTATATATGTATCATACAAATAGGAAAGAGTACACACAACAAATAAAACAAAAACTAGCAGCTTATCTAACCAAATCTGAGTTAAACAGGGTTCTAATCCCAACACTCAAGGTATTAGAGAAAACTATTCTATTAGTTGAGAATTTACTATGTGCCAAGCACTGTAATAACAACTTTGCATGTATTATTGATGTAGACAAATGAATTTTAGGCAATATTATTAAATCTGCTAATAATATATATAAATAAAACAAGAAAGTAAAAAATCATTTAATAGACACAAAGTAGGCATTTAATATTAAATAATAAAACTTTACATAAAGTTTGATAAAAATGGGCTCTATTTTTGATAAGCATACTTATTTTGAACAACAAAAAATGATTAATTATTATTATTGAAGACTGGAGGCCGGGCACGGTGGCTCACCTCTGTAATCCTAGCACTCTGGGAGGCCGAGGCGGGAGGATTGTTTGAGCTCAGGAGTTCGAGATCAGCCTGAGCAAGAGTGAGACACCGTCTCTACTAAAAATAGAAAGAAATTATATGGACAGCTAAAAATATATATAGAAAAAATTAGCTGGGCATGGTGGTGCATGCCTGTAGTCCCAGCTACTCGGGAGGCTGAGGCAGTAGGATTGCTTGAGCCCAGGAGTTTGAGGTTGCTGTGAGCTAGGCTGACGCCAGGGCACTCTAGCCCAGACAACAGAGCAAGACTCTGTCTCAAAAAAAAAAAAAAAAAAAAAGACTGGAAAATTCACTATGTCCTAAAATGAAATAAAAAAAGTATTAGGAAAAATATACAAAATTACAACTTTTTTTCTGATGTTATAGACATGAGAGCTGTTACAATGATCATAATACCTATCCCCAGGGTCTAATACATTATTAGAAACATAGATTGAGACAAACGAATAGTATATATATTATCAATATAATATATAACTACTTAAAGAGTTTATACAAATTGCTCAGAAAAAATATTAATACAGTTCTTTGTAGGTGACAGCTATGGCTAGCCAATGTTCTATACTGAGAATGTATCATTTTATAATATGTTTTGTTACTTAAAAACATAACAAATTGAACAAGAACAAAAAAATACCATTTACAAGAGAAAATATATGACTAGAAAGTATTTAGCCTTACTAGTATAAAACAAAAATCAAAATAATTCTTCACAAAAAATTTTAATCAACAATAACCAATACTGGAGAAATTGACAGAAAAATTTGTATTTTTATATCTTGCTACCAGACACTGTGAATTAGTATAATGCTATTGGATTTCAATCAGCTAAATGCTTCAAAGGCCATTAAAATGTGAAGATTCTAAAGAAAATAATCCAGAATATTAAAAATTAACCTACATATAGATATAACTACAAGCATTATTAATAGTAGCACAAAATGGAACTAAATATATAACTGGAAAATGGCTAAGTATATTATGACACCAAAGCAAAAGTGATATACTGGCTGGATACGGTGGCTCATGCTTGTAATCCTAGCAGCTTGGAAGGCTGAGGCAGGAAGATCACTTAAGGCCAGGGGTTCAAGACCAGCCTGAGCAAGAGCAAGCAAGACCTCATCTCTACAAAAAATAGAAAAATTAGTTGGATGTGGTGCTGCGTGCTGGTAGTCACAGCTACTTGGGAGGCTGAGGCAGGAGGATCGCTTGAGCCCAGGAGCTTGAGGTTGCTATGAGCTATGATGATACCACTGCACTCAGCCCGGGCAACAGAGAGAAACCTTGTCTCAGGGGAAAAAAAAAAAAAAAAAAAGATATACTACAGGGGAAAAATTTTATGATATATAATGTTAAGCTTAAAAAGTAGACTATAAATTCATTTATATGATCACTGCTCATGTATTTTGAAAAATGAATCATCTTAAAGGCATTTTAATCACAAATAAAAGAAAATTAATCTTCTATTACAGATAGCTCTTTAAAAATTCCTTTTAAAAAATTCACCAGATTTCAAATTTCAATTTTAGAGTATTATTCATCAAAATCCTACTTCTTATCATGTAAAAAATATTAAGGAAGACTCTAAAACATAGTATTTGTTATCCTAATATCTAAGTCATCCAAAAAATGACAGGCTATGAATAGAGAAGCATATCTAAAGAATTTGAAAAAAATCCACAATTTATTCCAGGATATCAAGAATCAAGGGAATTCAAAATGCGTAGGACTCACAAACTGATCTAGTATATACTATATTCATTCCAGAAGGTGTAACCAACACTGTCCATTATCTACACCACATCCATCCTCCCAATTTTTCCCTAACAATAGATTCTCAATGAGTTCAGGCAGGTGTGGAACATACCTTGGCATGAATCCTCTACCCTAGCCCCAGTGGATAAATCAGGAATTCTCTAAATCACTTGTAGGCTCTTACGCCTCTTGGCCAGTGACTGGTCTAGGGATAACTACCTAATCTACCTAATCTGATCAATGAAAAGTAAGCAGAAGTCTGCAGCATGCAACTTCCTGGCAAACTTCAGCTTTCCTGATAAAAAAGAACAGTTTCAGCTAGTCTTTACCCACCACTTTCTTACTCCCCCATCTTCTCCCTGGAGTACAGGATGCCTAGAAGAACAACAGCCACCTTACATTCATCCAGCCAGCAGGAGGGAAGATGCCAATGGAATTAAAGAATAAGATCCAGGGTCCCTGTGGCATCACAGAGCACGTGTACCAGCCCTGGCGTGTTGATTTCTGGGGCCGCTTTTTATATGAGAAAATAAATTTCCATTTGCTAAATCCACTAGAGTGGTTTTCTAATGCTTGCAGTTGATTGCATTCCTAACTGATACAACAAATAAATCTGAATAGGTAAATGTGATTTTTACTCACAAGTACTTGCAATTTAATTTTTACCAAAAGTAGACAATATTTTGACTGAAGATGAAGTTTAAACAGGTTTGAAAGTAAAATGAACAAACAGCTGAATAAATAAATGGTAGATGACAATAGGATCTTTAAGATACAACTCTAAATTTAGTTCCTACAGTAATCAGAGTCCACTAAAAATAAGCAACTATCTTACACATGAAGCAAAACTTCATGTGTTAATGAAAAAGTCTCACTCTCTCAGCCTATATTTCAATAATTATCCAAGGAACAGTATTCCATATCAAATGTAGTTCAATAAAGTAAATCTTCATGCAAAAAAATAGGCCTACACAATTCTACTTTAAATGGAAGCAGACTTCTCTTTTCAATAGTTAGAAAACAAGCTTTTGGAAATTTAAAAATTAAATTTTACATTTGATAGGAAAAAATGCAGAAAAGTTTTTATTCTGTTTGTAACAAGGAACTGGGTTCAAAGTATTCTAGTGATAAATCAGAAACTAAGTCCAAATCTTCTGGTTTAAAAAAAAATTGTTCTCTTTATTATTCAATGCTTATTTATTACACAAATAAAAGAGTCACAGGATGTCACATGAACATCTCCATGAGATCATTACTTCCCTAAATGATAAAATCATGAATCCTTGACAACGTTTTAACATAATCCTAGAACAAAATTTTCCTAGGAGAGTTCAGTGTCACTGGGGGGGAAAAATCTATAAGCAGTACATATTATTAAGAAGAGCTGGAAAAAGACTTTTGTCTTTCTACGTCTTTCTCTACAAAGTGAAGCTGCAATTAAGATTGAGCAGAAAATGAATGTTGACATTTTCTGCCAGTTTGCATGAATTCAGAATGCTTCAGAAAATTAAGAAGTGAGGAGACTTAGATTATCTTGATTCACAGACAAAACATTCACAAGCAAATTACCTGCATGTGCATATATGCCAACTCTGTAGCAGCCACAGCTTTTGCCAGCCTTCCACACCATTCCTGATTAGTTCATTAAATGGATCACAGGGGTGCTTCACAGAGGCTCTTGATTACCTCCCAGAACAGAAAACTCCCTTAAAACATGTTGGAGCTCTCTGCATGTCCAGTTTCCTACCGTCTCCTACAATCCTACTGCTCTTAATCAATCCATAAAATTAACCAAAAAGGTAAAAATCAGATTCATCCTTAGAAAATTAATGCTATCTATATAGTTATAAGATCATTGAGTGTCTCATACAATGCCTGGTACACTCTGGGTACTCAAGCAAAAGTATTCTTTTTTCTAATGTTTTTTAGTCTATGCCTTGATATTCATTCAACAATTATCTACTATTCAACAAATATTTGAGGTACCATTCTACGTGAAGATACTGCCCAAAAATGTTTATATTTATTGGAAGAGACAGACAATAAACAAACAAACATATGATGTAAGAGCAACATAAAATACTTAGGTTTTGAATTTAATAAAATATTTTTTACCTATGCCACCTGGAATGCCACCAAGAATATTAACTCTACAAGTGGGTTTTTGGTTTAAAAATCATGAGACAACTGATTTATGTATCACAAATCAACACTTTTAATAATTATAAATGTAGGTTGGCAGTATTCATTTTCCAGAAAATTGGAAACATTTTCCTTTCAACTGATTTCCATGTTTCTAAAAAATTGAACTTGTACAAATTAGAAAATTAGCAGTTATCATCATAAAATATGCCAGAGTTAATATTTCATGTTCCATCTGGCAGTCAACTTGAGCTTCATGCTACAATCCATGACTATCACAAGAAAGTGAGGTAGGTTCCTTTATATCAGTTACCTTTCAAAAGAGTCAACTTTCATTTCTGGGCCTCTTAAAACAGTATAAACTCAAGTAGGAGTCAATCATAACTGGTTTAATTTTACTCTACTTTGTGCATTTTTTAAACTTTTATATTCAATAAAGTAATTTCACAAGGATCCAAGTTTATCAAAACCAAAGATATATGGAATTAAATAGGCATTAAGTATCAAGTGCCTTAGCAAAGCTAGAAGTTAACAGTTACACGTAAGTGGCCCCTTTGTGCAGAGAACTACAAAAATTCTTGTTCACAAATAGTAGACTTCCTTTTTTATGAAATTAGTGGTAAGGACTTAGTTAGACATTAATAAAATGTCAGGAAAAAATATAATATTGAATGGAGAAAGATTTTCTATGTGTAAAACTAATGAAAGAAATCACAAAAGAAAACGTTGACAGATGTGGTTACATAAAACTTTAGAACATCTGTATATGAAAAGGCAAACAAAAACTAGTTAAAAAAATACAACAAATACAACACAGGCTTAATACACTGAATATATGCCAAGAATTGTTATAAAACAAGATAAAACACTAAGACTCCAAAAGAAAAATGAGAAAAGAACTATTAAAGGGCATTTCACAAAAGAAAAAAAAATAAATAAATAATTGGCTAAATATTTGAAAAATGTTTCTGTTCAACAAATGAAATATACAGAAGCATATCTAGTGTTACTGTGCTTCGCTATATTGTGCCCTGCGGATAGTATGTTTTTTTTACAAATTGAAGGTCTGTAGCAACCCTGCATTGAGTAAGTGTATCGGCGTCATTTTTCCAATAGCACGTGCTCACTGCGTGTCTCTGTGTTACATTTTGGTAATTTTCCCAGTACTTCAAACTTTTAAATTATTATCATATCTGCTATTTTGATCTGTGATTAGTGATCTTTGATGTTACCACTGTAATAGTTTTGGGGTACCATGAATCACATTCATTATAAGATAGCAAACTTAATTGATCAATGCTGCTTGTGTTCTGACTGCTCTACTGGCTGTCCGTTCCCCCTTCTCTCTCCCTCTCTTTGAGCCTTCTATTCCCTGGACACAATAACACTGATTAGGCTAATTAATAGCCCTACAATAACCTCAAGTGAAACTTGAAAGTGAAAGGAAGAGTCATATATCTCTCATTTTAAATCAAAAGGTAGAAATGACTAAGCTTAGCAAGGAAGGAATGCTGACACAGGCTGAAAGCTAGGCCTCTTATGTCAATTAGCCAGGTTGTGAATGCAAAGGAAAACCTTCTGAAGTAAATGAAAAGTACTACTCCAGTGAACACACAGATGGTAAGAATGCTAAACAATCTCATTGCCGATATGGAGAAAGTTTTAGTGGTCTGGACAAAAGATAAATCAGTCACAGCATTCCCTTAAGCCAAAGCCTAATCCAGAGAAAGCCGCTAATTCTCTTCAATCCCATGAAGGCTGAGAGAGGTGAGCAAGATGCAGAAGAAAAGTCTGAAGCCAGAGAGGTTGGTTCATGAGGTTCAAGGAAAAAAGCCATCTCCATAACATAGAAGTGCAAGGTGAAGCAGCAAGTGCTGATGGAGAAGCTGCAGCAAGTTATCCAGAAGATCTAGCCAAGACCATTGATGAAGGTGGCTACACCAAAAACTGATTTTTCAGTGTAGACAAAAACAGGCTTCTATTAAAAGACGATGCCATCTAGGACTTTCACAGCTACAGAGAGAAGTCAATGCCTAGCTTCAAAGCTCCAAAGGACAGGCTGACTCTCTTGTTAGGGTTAACACAGCTGGTGACTTTAAGTTGAAGCCAGTATTCACATACCATTCTGAAAATCGTAGGGCCTAAGCTTAAGAATTATGCTAACTCTACTCTGCCTGTGTTTTAGAAATGGAAAACAAAGTCTGGATCTGTCTGCTGCAGGGTTTACTAAGTATTTTAAGCAGATAAGAGGAACAAGAAGGAAATATCCAAACACTCACCAAAAAAATTTTGTAAGAATAAAATCAGAGGATGTTGTAATTTGTGAACTGTTATGTTTTTCTTATCAATATACAAATGAACAAAGAAAATTCCTCACTAGCTCTTTATAGAGAAGGTCACCTGTGGGGAGTTTGACTCAAGAATGCCAAGAACATCTGAGGTTTCATAGTGGGGGATGATGGACAAGGAGGGGGAGACTTAAAGCAACCGAAAAAGACCATCTTTTCTCACCAGCCCACATCAGAAAAGCAGATACATTTTTAAACTTTCTTTTTTTTTTAATCTTTATATTTTTTATTTTTAAGTCTCTGGTGTTTAAATTACATGGTTTTCTTTAAGGTCAGCCATTTTTAAATTCAATATCATGTCTTCATGCATGCAAAGAAAACAGCAATATTGTTTAAAAAGAAACGAGGCATCTAAACTTCCTGAAATTAATGTCTGAAGGTTTGAAAACAAGGGTGGATTGATAATTGATATCAAGACATTAATTTTTTTCTCCAAACTTCCTTTGCTGAACAGAAATAACATATTAGTACATATTCCTACAAACTAACAGAATAAGCCACAGTTCACGATATTAGGGAAGAAAACTTTTTTCTCCAATTTTCGGTATATTTGAAGGGACTGAACAGAATATTCCATTTAGATAGGCCAGAGCTCAAAGTCTATAATTGGAGGAGGCTATGAATTTCCAACAAAAACCCTACCCTGAAAAATAGAAAAGACAACCAAAGCCATCTTTTGCATTCCTGATTGATGTTAAGTGATGGTTCAAGCATGCTACATCTGGCAGCCTCCAACATTCCCACTACTAACTAAGGAGATTAGATGCGCAAATTCTTTAATTAATAAGACAGTCTCTGATTACTTATTACTTTATACACAATACTGTGCAAAGGTCTCAGTTTAAGAAAGCTGATAAACATTGCATTTATTCAATGAATCAATCAGTTCTACACTAAAAATGAACTTTACATACATTTTGATATTTGCTTTGTATGTGAAAAAAAATTTATGTGATGTAGCGGAGTCCTAAGCAATGCAATGTGATCTCTGGAGCATACAGATCTATAAAATGGGTGCAGGCCAAGGTAAAAGGCTCCTCCCTATACATTTCTGGTATATTTTTCCTCATTGCAGAATATTAATTCATGGGTCTGCTCAAATTATACTGTTAGCATTTTCCAGGAAAAAAAAAATGCTCTGAGAAACACTCCTTTCCTATCCCAATTTTAAACATTCAAACTAATACAGCATTTGGTCCACTGAGGGGTAAGGGGGAACAGAAGAGAATGAACGAATGAACACAGAAGAAAAATGGGTTTTTTTCCCCCTTTTCTGTCATCACTGTTTTTAACCTAACATGTCTCAAAGTGTTTAGCTCCATGGTGATGGGAGCAGGCGAAAAATATAGAAACACTGAAAGAACAAATTCCCTTGGAATATTTTAGGGTTTCTCACGCAAAGCTTACCGTCGAATTATAGAAACATACAAGTTGAAAATAGACTCTTATAACTGAGTAATGGTGTAAGATGAACAATCTTTCCTTATAAAAGCTTTTTAAAATCTGCTATGTTCCCCCCACCAGAAAAAAGAAAAGAGAAGAAAAAAAACCAACCAGATTTCTACTTGGTTTTTTCAAGATTATTTCCCAATGTAAAGAAAATAGAAGAAAACATATTCATTCTTTAGAAGAGTGAATTTAAATGAAGGGTATTTTGTCCTCCGCGGGAACATTCACCAGTATCTGGAGGTATCTGTGGTCTGAACTGAGGGGGCACGACTGGTATCTCATGGGTAGAGGCCAGGGATACTGCCGAACACCCTATAATGCACACCCTTCCACAGCAAAGAACTGTCTGGCTCCAAATGCCAGAATCCTCAGATTGAGATCCTGGTTTAGAAGTACCTTCAACACTGAAATACAAAGTTTTATAATCACCCAAGTTTCAAAACATAATCCCTTAGATCAAAATAAGGAAGGCTCCAAGGCTGTCTGTACTTCCCACAGACTCATGTATGGCTCTACTCTCACACTCGGGGTACAGTCTCAAAACTCCTGCAGGAGAATTCACCACTGAATAACTTATAAGCTTAAAAGAAACAGAGGGTATGGGAATATACATTTATGAATAAACCTGAAAAGTTTTCTTTTTTTTTAATTTTAGCTAACATCAAATATGTATGATAACCTATTAAATTAAGATAATATTGGGCTGGGCGCGGTGGTTCATGCCTGTAATCCCAACACTCTGGGAGGCTGAGGTGAGAGGATCACTTGAGCCCAGGAGTTCAAGAACAGCCTAGGCAACACAGTGAGACTAGTGAGTCTCTCTACAAAAGATAAGAAAAATTAGCTGGGCATGGTGGCATGTGTCTGTAGTTCCAGCTATTTGGGAAACTGAGGCAGGAGGATCGTTTGAGCCTGGGAGTTCACGGCTGCAGTGAGCTGTGATTGCAACACTGCATCCTAGCCTAGGAAACAGAGCAAGACCTTATCCTTTAAAAAAAAAAAAAAAAAAAGAAGAAGAAGATAATATCAATGGTATTCTATTCATTTTGTAGCAGTAATAACAGGTATGGCACAACTAATTTCCACTTATTTATTCTTACTTGCTAAAATTCTTTCAAGATCTCCTTTTCCTCAGAGCTTTTTTTTTTTTTTTTTTTTTTTTTTTTTGAGACAGAGTCTCACTCTGTTGCCCAGGCTAGAGTGACATGGCATCAGCCTAGCTCACAGCAACCTCAAACTCCTGGGCTTAAGTGATCCTCCTGCCTCAGCCTCCCGAGTAGCTGGGACTACAGGCATGCCCCACCATGCCCGGCTACTTTTTCTATATATATTTTTAGCCGTCCATATAATTTCTTTCTATTTTTAGTAGAGACGGGGTCTCACTCTTGCTCAGGCTGGTCTCAAACTCCTGAGCTCAAACAATCCTCCCACCTCAGCCTCCCAGAGTGCTAGGATTACAGGTGTGAGCCACCATGCCCAGCCTCCTCAGAGCTTTAATTAGATGCTTTGAGACAATTAAATTTATTCCTTACTTCAATTAATAATATTTCCTGGATGCCTAGTCTGCGAACTGTCCCAAAGCCTGGGGAACACTGGTAAACACAGCAGTGAAGGCCATCACTCTTGAGGAGCTTATGTGCTAGTAGCGAACTGGAACAAGCAATCAATAAACAATATAAAGGTCAGATCGTGGGAAGCTCCATTCAGAAATTAAAATACAATAATATGGTCAACAGTGGCTGGCCGGCTAGTTTCAACTGATTTGGCCAAGGAAGGTCTCAATGTGCAGAAGTCATTTAAAATAAGGTCACGGAGGAATCAGCTGTACAAGGAAAGGACATGCTACGCAGAGGGAAGAGCAAGTAGAAAGACCTCAAGACAGGAACAAACTTAGCATGTCCAAGTAAGGAGAACCAGTGTGGCTGGAGGGGGAGGGGAAGTGACCTGGGGAAGGAGAGACAGAAAGTGTCAGGCTGTGAGGACGCTTGGAGGCCCTGGTCACGGGGTTGGACTTTAAGAGCAACACGAAGCAGTTGCAGGGTTCCACGTCCTTGTCTCATGACATGACCCACCTCAAGATGTAAACAGCTTACATTAAGATGGGATCTGCGGAGAGGGAGAGAAGCGGACAGAGCTGGGAATTTTTGGAGGAAGAAACAACAAGGCACGCTGACAGATTAGATGTGGTTTAGACACATGACATACTGATGGGTTTAGAAGGAGAAGAATCAAAGATAACTCCTGAATGCTTATCTTGAGCAACTGGGTAAATGATTCTCCCAAGGAATTCCAAGTAAGAGAAGCAGCTTTAAGGACTATAGATAGAGTGACCAGCCATCCTGGTTTGCCGGGACTGCAGTTTCCTAGAATGTGGGACTTGGCGTGTTAAACTCATGAAAGTTCCAAGGAACCAGGATGAGCTGATTACCCTATACACACAGCAAGAGTTCTTTGTCGACCATGTTAAATGAATCATGTTTCTTGAACATCAACGTGGAGATATCGGGAAGGCAGTAGGAAACACAAGTCTGAAGAAACTCTGAGCTGGAGATAGAAATCAAGGCATACAGATGATACTTAAAATTGTGGAGTAGATGATATCACCTCGGGAGGGAACAGAAGACAGCCTTGAGCAGAGCTGGCATTTCTCTTTCACAGATAATACACTGAAAGACATCTGCCTCAGTCTGATTCTCCATCTACATAGCCATTGCCCACCAGATTTAAGATTCCGTGTTTTGACTCTTACTTTGCAGACGTTTTGAGTGACCTAACTTAAGCTACTTTGCTTAAAACTTCACCTCTGACTACTCCATATCATATGGTTTCTGAGTCCCTCTCCCAAGAGTCACAGAGGAGCCCCGTGGCATGGGACAGGCTAATTGTCCATCATTTCCTTTTGTCTTGCCCAAAACTCCATTGCAAAGAAATCCCACTATTCCTACGGCCAAATATCTGACCTCATTTTTCCTATTTCCAATCCCACTTTCCTCCTTTTCTAATTATTTTCAACAAGCATGACCTCAACTTTCACAATCAAAAAATAAAACTCTCACAACTGAGGAATAGGAATACAAAAGAAAAAGAGTCAACAAAAACTCTCTGCGGGCAAGTTCCAGTTGAGGGGGGCCACTGTTCAACATACTAGTCTCTTTGAAAAGATTCCTGACACCCTTGGCTGCAACTTAACTGTGTACACTGGAATCCACAAAAAGGAACAATTACCAGAGTGACTCAACAGATGGCCTATTAAACTATGAGATTCACACAATGTGTCTCGTGACCTACTTCAAGTAACTATTATAGATAGAAACCTCCCCCCTGGCCAATCTGTGATTGGAAAACATCAAATGTTTGCAGCTGACCTTCAAATCTAATTCTGTCCAGCCTATCTTCGCAGAGATAATAAAAGAATAAATAAATCATCAAAAATAATCAAAAGAGGTCTTGGGCCTTAGAATGGCTGTCAGCAGAATTACCAGGCTCACCTGTGTGGGGGGCAGCTCCTTCTCTGGGAGGGCTATGGAGAACAAGAAGTCTTAGGACATTAAAAAATAAAAATTGAAAAATCTCTCCCATGAAAGATGAGCCAGGGGTGGTGGCTCATGCCTGTAATCCGAGCTACTCAGAGGTTGAGGCACGAGGATCATTTGAGCCCAAGAATTTGAGACCAACTTGGGCAATATAGAGAGACTCAGTTTACCAGAAAAAAAAAGTAGAATTTCAGAGAGAAGCAATTAATGGGAATAAATTACACCAAGTAAGTCCCAATCTATTGATAAATGGACCTGTCATTGTGGGACCTTCTGGAAGGCCAAGGGAGCCACGGAGGTCACTCGTGAAAAAGTCACTCGAGAGCTTCTCCAGCACTTAAAAACACTCAACTGCTGAATCACTTTGAACTCTTACTAAGTTTAATAAAAGTGAAGCATTTTTAATCATATGTAAGGAAAAAAGAAAAAGCAGACTTGGGTTTAAAAAAAGAAACAATAACAATAACCTCTTAGTGATAAGGCTCAATTGCTCCTGGTCAATAAAATTTAGGCAATATCCTATTTTATAAGCATGTCTTTTCATTTCACTTTTATACTAAAGACCGAATTCATTTCTTTCTACTTAAGAATATTAGAAATGTAAACATCCTAGTGTAAATTACACTTAAAACATTGATTCTCCTGTTGATTCAATGTTAAAAACAGCATTTTTAAGGCACATAGAACATATTCAATATGCATTATTTTTATCTGACATATAAATACTTTCTATGATCATCACATCACGTTCCTCACCATAAAAATATACATAAAAAATCCACTGCTAATAGGAGATAATTTACCTTTCAAAGTTATTTCAAATTTTGTAAATGAGCCAGGCACGGTAGCTCACGCCTGTAATCCCAGCACTCTGGAAGGCTGAGGTGGGAAGATCGCTCGAGGTCAGGAGTTCGAGACCAGCCTGAGCAAGAGCGAGACCCTGTCTCTACTAAAAAAAATAGAAAGAAATGATCTGGACAGCTAAAAATACATACAGAAAAAAATTAGCCAGGCATGGTGGCACATGCCTGTAGCCCCAGCTACTTGGGAGGCTGAGGCAGGAGGATTGTTTGTTTGAGCCCTCGAGTTTGAGATTGCTGTGAGCTAGGCTGATGCCACGGCACTCTAGCCCAGGCAACAGAGTGAGACTCCGTCTCAAAAAAAAAAAAAAAAAAAAAAAATTTTTTTTGTAAATGATAGAAATTTAGCAAATAAAATGCTGAAAGCAGACTTTTCATTACTTAATTGGGTTTACAGACTTCTAACCTTACTCTTAACCACAGTAAAGCCATATGGATGGCCACATTTAATAGATTCTAAGTGGTATATTTTTGCCTGAAGCAGGATATACATAATTCAATTTGTGTATTTTTAAAATGCCTTTAATTGTTTCACCTTCATTCCAATTAAATCACTAAACAATGCCTCACACAGCCATTACATTTCCAGTAAGACACTGTTTGTAGTTTCCAAATTTAACTATCTGAAAGCGATCCTTAGTTGGTACTTCTTTAAAAAAGTGTGTTCTGTGATGTCATTATGGCTCTACAAGAATAAGCAGAGCTATCTAATAAGAGAGGCAATCTGGCGAACAAAGATGAAGCAACAGACATTGTTTGGGTGAAGAAATGGAATGAAAAACCCAAGGCAGGAATCTTGAAGTGCAGCTCACCAGCATTTATTATCCAAGGAAAGACAGTCTACTCTGTGTACAGCAACAAGTCAGAAAGACATCTCAGTGGCTGGGAGGTAAAGAAGCCCCCAAAGGAATATTTCAACAAAAAATTATTCTGGAAAATTAATGCAATTCAAAATTATTTTCATAATCAACAAAAAAAATCTATCCAGTAATGAAATATAAAACACATAAACAAAAACAAAAACTTTTTAATGAGTTCATTCATTCAGAAACTTTTTTTTGACTTTCAAATGCATATAAATTTCTATAGAGTTTCTAAAGATAAAGACAAACAAGTTACTATCATCAAGAGCTAAAGGGCTATTAAGGGTAATCTTCACACAGCAATCATACAGGGCACAAAGCAACGAGCACCACAGTATAATTATGACAACTACATTTCTGGATGGACTTGGAAACTGTGCCCAGAGAGATGACACAAAAACAATTTGAGAACAGGTATAATCACATGTAAGGAAAACAGGAGAGCCAATCCCTGTTCTTGGGTACATGGGGAGGAAAGAGAAGAGGTACAATCATGTCCCTTACTAGGCGTCTCCTCTGACCCCCACAGGATCAGGTGAGATGTCTGTTCCTTCCAGGGAAGCCCCAGGAACCATCCATTCTTTCCAAGCACTTTCCATGCTTTATAGTGAGCTCTTCTGAGACAGAAGAGCTGGGACCGGGTCCCATCAACCTGTGTAGCTTCAGACACTAACACTGTTAGTCACATAGTACCAGCTCAATCAATATTTGATAACGGCGGTAATGTAATAATATCACAAGTAAACGAAAGCCCAGGAATATGTAGAGTGAGCATTTGGACTTGAAAATTAGATCACAGAATTATACAGCTTTAACAGCAGAAGCCACAGCATAAGAAATTTAAGTATGAGACTTAATGGTGAAACACTGAATACTTTTTTCCTAAGATTGGGAATAAGGCAAGGATGTCCACTTCTACCACTTTTAGTTAGCATTGTACTTAAAGTGGTAGCTTGCTCAATAAAGCCAGAAAAAGAAATTTTAAAAGGTATAAAGATGGGAAAGAAGTAAAACTATCATTATTCACAGACGTCAATCATGATTAGATGTCAATATTGCACAGATAAACAATTTTAGAACTAGCAATTGAATTTAGGAGGTATGCAGGGTATTAGGTCAACATACAAATACCAATTTTGTGTCTGTATATTAGCAAGTGAACAACAAAAAAAATTTTGAAAAACTATATGCCAGGAGCATTAAAAAACCCAATATATCTAACAAAAATCTAATATATCTAATGAAACATACACAAGGCCTCTAAATTACACAAAACATTGCTGACAGAAATTAAGTGGAGAGGTTCATGGATGGGAAGACTCAGTATCATTAAAATGTCTGTTCTCCACAAACTGAAAAACAGGTTTAGTCAAGTCCCAGTCAAAATCTAACAGGCTTTTATAAAAACAAAATGACAAGTGATTCTAAAATTTATATAAAAATGCAAAGGATCTATAATATACAAAGCAATTAAAATACAGGAATGAAGTTGGAGGACTTTATCTGATTTCAAGCCTTATTATGAAGCTACAGTACTCAAGACAGTGTATACTTGACATAAGAACAGACAAATAGAACAGTGGAACAGAAGAGACTCACACACTCATGGTCAATTGATTTTCCAATCAAGACACCAACTCAGCTCAATGAGAAAAGAACAGTCTTTTCAACAAATGGCACTAGATAGACATGTGAGAAAGAGCAAAAGTAAACGTCCACAGTTACCTCATTTTATACACAAAAAAATTAGAGATGGTTTATCAATCTAAATGTAAAACATAAAACCCTAAAGCTTCTTGATGCAAATATAGACAAGTATCTTCCCAATATTGGATAAGCAAAGATTTCTTAGACAACATACAGTAAAGCACTAACCATTTAAAAAATTTGATAAAATGGACTTAAAATTAAACTTTTCTCCTCTTCTTTTTTTTTTTTGAGACAGAGTCTTGCTCTGTCACTCTGGGTAAAGCACAACGGCATCATCATAGCTCACTACAACCTCCAATTCCTGGACTCAAACAATCCTCCTGCCTCAGCCTCCTGAGTAGCTGGGACTGCAGGCATGAGCCACTATACTTAGCCAATTTTTCTATTTTTGGTACAGATGGGGTCTCATTCTTGCTCAGGCTGGTCTTGAACTCCTGACCTCAAGTGATCCTCCCACCTCTGCCTCCCAGAGTGCTAGGATTACAGACATGAGCCAGCATGCTAGGCCAATTTTTTTTTTAACTGACAATATCAAATGATGGTAAGAAATATGGAGCAACTGGAACCCTCATGAATTGTTGCTGCAACTATAAAATGGCAGGACCACTTTGGAAAAACAGCTAAGCAGCTTCTTACAGAGCAAAACATACATCTACCCTATGACCCAACAATTCTATTCCTAGGTATTACCCAAGAGAAATGAAACTGTACGGACTTGAAAATTACGAGATCACAAAATTATAGGGCTTTAACAGCAGAAGCCACAGTGTAATTCTCCTTGCAAATTACATTTCCTCTAGTCTGGGTCGTACATCTCTCCAAGAGAAGAGTTTTTCATACCAATATGTGCAAACCAAAAAGCCTGAGGGCAAAAGCCCCGAGGGTATTTTGTGTATGTCCACAAAATGATTTGTATAAGAAGGTTTATAATAACTTTATTCATAACAGTCAGTAACCAGAAACAATCCAAATGTTAACAACACTTAAAATCTATGTTTTTTTAAAAAAATTTTTTAGAAATGGGGTCTCGCTTTGTGACCCAAGCTAGAGTACAACGGCACTATCACAGCTCACTGTAGCCTCAAACTCACGGTCTCAGGTGATTCTCCAACCTCAGCTTCCTGAGTAGCTGGGACTATAGGCGCACACCACCACACCTCACTAATTTTTTTTATTTTTATTTTTTTTGTAGAGACAGGATCTCACTATGTGACCCAGACTAGTCTCAAACTCCTGGCCTCAAGTGATCCTCTCACCTCAGCCTCCCAAAGTACTGGGATTACAGGCCTGAGCCACCCCACCCAGCCCAAGATCTATGCATTTTATTGGATGCATATTATAGCTAAGTTTAAAAAGAATTTTAAGAATAAAGAGTAAAGATGAAAGAGTGATGGAGTACTCTTCTCCCTCTTCCAGTTTTTGTTCTCCCTAAACTGGAAGCAAGAAGAGAGAGAGGGGGAAGGATCTGAGGGGGTGGGTCAGTGTGTGCTAGAGAACGAGAGACAGCCAGAGGACAGTGACAGACAAACAAAAAGCATGAAGAGATGGGGAGGGAGGAGGGAATGGAATGACATGACTAGAGAAGTCACATCCCAGAGAAGGCAGAGGGACTGGGGAAGACAGACGAAGAGCTCAGCTGTGGAAAGGAGGAGGACTTCGTGAAGGACGGGGAAAGTATGGAGTTAAGAATGGAGATGAGAAGAAATGAAGGCGTTGGGGTACTCTCCAGAAGTAGGTTTACTCCGTAACAGGTTGGATCCAGGGCTTGCCATAAAGCTGTCTTTGATTCCTTCCTCTCCCTTAACCCTACATTCAATCCGTCACCACTGATTCTTAGGTGATTTTCAATTCCTTTGAGCCATTCAGTGGGAAATGTGCTACACGAAGCCTTAGGTTACTACCGTGCAACGGCTATAATACTTGTCTAAAATAATAACGGAACAACTGGCAAAGGACTAGAATCTTTCTTTTGAATGATGTATGCATTGTGTCAACGTCGATTAACTTTTACAGAAAGGAACATGCACCAGCCCATCTGTTTCCTTTGCTCTTTAAATGACTTGTTTTGCTGCTTTTAACAAATAACTATGCATTTGAACCTTTATTTACTTATCCTTAAAATGAAGCCCTCATAGACATAATAAACAGTAGAATCCTAAATATGAAATGTGTTGTCTAGGTTGATTTACTCATCTATTGTCAGAACTTAATGTTTAATAAATGATTCAATAAAGGAGCTAACTCACCTCACATGGAGTAGCCAGTTATTCTTACCAGAGGTAGGGAGAAAAAATTATCTTCCATGTCACATGAAAAAGTTCTGATTGTAGTGTTGGAACTTAGAGTTTCTTTCCCCTGTATATTTGAGTGCTCTTTTTGAACACTACATGATTTCATCCTAATTTCAAATAATTTAATGCCTAAATAACCATGTCTGTTGAAGGAGGAGAATTTGTTATAACAGTTAGAATGTTTCCATCAGGGTGAATCAAGTATTTCCCTTGCTACTGTAGACTTGTTTTTCTCATTCAGCAAAGATACCACTTCCAAGATAACTGACATAACCTTTTTCTGTTAGCCCTAACGTTAACACTGTGCTTTTTAAAATTCCAAAGTTCCTGAAAACAAATTCTATGAATCAGTTTTATCAGCCTTTCCTAGTATTCGGATTTCAATATATATTGGAAAGGAAAGAAGAGACAATGTGAGCTCAGAAATGTTCGTGTCATCAGGCAGTCCTACAAAACACGCAGTAATCAGCCCAGCTCGGCCCCTCGGCAGAAGAAGCTGCTGACGGCAAGCGATTAGTGCCCTGAAACAATTCCAAGAGGCTTGTCAATGCAAACTGCCGGCCAGCTACGAGGAATGTCAAATCTCTATGATACGGTATTTTTAGAGCTCCCCATCAGAGTCAACACAGGTTTACTATAAAATGCAAGAAAGCATTTCTGACGAGGGGCTGCTGCCAGTGCAGAAGCGTATTAGGCCTGCTTCCAAGCGTGAGATGGCATCAACCCACTGAATGAGACACTCGTTCAGATAATATCTTGCAGCAGAAGCAGCATCTCCTCACCCATAGGGTGTTGCTAACGATACAGACAACAGTTCCACTTTCTAGCTATAGTGATAGATTTAATTCCTCGCTTACTCTGGGAGAGGGGAAGGAAATGCTCTCCTCCCTTAATTCTCCCTGCAAATTGTATTTCCTCTAGTCTGGGTCATACATCTCTACAAGAGAAGAGCTTCTCATATCAATATGTGCAAACTGAAAAGCCTGAGGGCAGAGAGTCAGATCACGAAACAAAAATCAGTATTCTACATAAAAGCTCAACAAAGATACAAGTTCATCTGCCAGAGAAATAGTCCTCTCTCCAAATAAGCAGTTAGACTGAGACTCTCTGAGATTACCCTCTAATTACAAAAGCCAGTTAGTTTTCATGTGGCCAAGAACTTCCGATAGAAACCTACTGCCATATATAAAAGGCAGAAGTAACTCTTCCATTTGTAAATATTATGAAATACCAACAACTCATTTTAATGCAATATATGCCATATTTGTTCAATGTGCAAATATTCTAGATTTCCTTTGCAAAAGGTCCAAGCAGGTAAGAGCCGGCCTAATGAAAAAATAGCTATTCCCTGGAAACAGTACTGTCAAAAGCAGTGGGTTCTCAAATGGAGGTCACAGACTGAACAGAGAATATTTACATTAGGCCACTCAGGCAGAGAATAATAGTAATGACAATGCCTTCTCCCATTTAGACACTTTACAGCTCTTGAGAGAGTAGCTTTGTATTCATTATCTGGTTTGGGAAAACGGACCAAGGATAAGGAAGCACTGCGGAGACCTTGAACAGCATGTGCACTGAAGTCCCCAAACAGACCACATGGCCTTACAAAGATCACAGGAAAAACAATGTGGCTCTCTCATCTTGGAGGAAAAAAGTAACAAAACTGAAATGATTGCATCTTCTCTTGTGCTGAAAACCAGCTGAGAAACAGTAACTAGGAGGCTATTTTGTAGACCACTGTGTTCTCCCAGATTTGAAAGCAACACTGCATGACTGCAGTTAGTGATAAGCACACTCAGTAAACAGGACTAAAAAAAAAGTCTGAAAAACGAAGATCATAACTACTAAAGAAGCCAGATTTTCTTTCTTTCTTCTTTTTGGTCATTTGTAAAGCATTGAAACTTACAGAAATGGGCCTATTTCGCCCTTTTGTATCCAGAAATATGAGAAAACACACACACAAACTCCAAAAAGCACTATGACCCCGACTCTATCCTAAAATTAGGCAGAAAGTAAGCTTGATAATGAAGCTTAGAGACCTGGCAATAAGGACAGAAAGATGTGAAGTAGCAAACCAGAGAAATACTCGAGTCCAGATGCCATCCTGCCAGACTTCACAGATTTAACCACCTTCCTTGCAAAGGATGATGGCCCTATATACCAATTAAAAGGATTACTGCTAAAGCAATTATTCCAAGCTGTGTTTCAATACCACCTCTAGAGGATTCCAAGAATCCAAGAATGTGGCAAAATTTCAGAACAAAATTTTAACTCATCTAGTTTATGCAGGACTGGAAAAATGTAAGAATAGTTGAAAATCAATTCACTGGGAACTAGACAACTCATCAACTTAAAACCTGAAGAGAAAATAACTTCTCACTCCTCTTGAGAAAAAGGGAGATCTTAATGTATAATAGTTGAGAAGAAGAGTCGATTAAAAATAAAGTGTTCAGCTTATTTCATAGCCTCCTCACAGAATTAATGAAGAAGGAATTCATCTGGTAGAAAATTAGAAAGGCTATTTTAAGGAGAGAGTGAGCCTTCCCCGCCCCCCTGCAGTTAACAAGTTAGCAAGTCAGTCAAACTTTCTATTAACTGATTATCTACTAAAAACAAACACTGACAAGTTAGCTATTGCTCAAACACCATGCTCAGACCTTGATCAGAAAATGGTAGTTACCTGGTGTGATTCACGACAACACAAAAACAGTTAAAGGAGCAATGGCAGATTTTTTTATCTTTTAGACTAAAAATTCCTTACCTGAACTCTTTTCTCTCAATTTTCTTCCCAGATCTGGTCCATCACTTCATTCTTTGCTTGAATTTGATTTTACTCCCATCTTCCATTTAAAAGAAAGTCAAACTTCTCTATCATCAAAAAAGAAGCAGCTAAGCATGGTGGCTCACGCCTGTAATCCTAGCACTTTGAGAGGCTGAGGCAGGAGGATCATTTGAGGCCACGAGTTGGAGACCAACCTGGGCAATAGCGAGATCCCTGTCTCTACAAAAAAAAAAAAGAAAAGAAAAATAGCCAGGTGTGGTGGTGCGTGTCTATAGTCCCAGCGACTCAAGAGGCTGAGGCAAGAGGATCGCTTGAGCCCAGGAGTTAGAGTGGAGGCTGCAGTGAGCTCTTGCCTGGGCAACAAAGCAAGACTCAATCTCAAAAAAAAAAAAAAAAAAAAAGGTGGGTTGGGAGGAAATGGAGGGGCGGGGGAAGCCCACGCTAAAGGAATAAGAATGAGGAATGGGAGACCAATTGAAAACACCTTATCTAAATCCTTTTTTAAAAGATTACACTACAATCTCATATAAAACAAAAACCTATCAATCTTTGCATAGAATCAGTAACCCTCTGATAAAGAGAGAACCTGTTGTAACGAGCTAAGAGTCCAAATAGCAAAGGAACACATAGGAAGGGTCTCTTATGTATGTCACTACCATTAGGGCTAAGAATAGTTAACTGAAATAAATCTAATGAGTGCTGTGCAAGGAAGCCAACAAACACACAATCCCAACAGTGTGGATAAAAAGATAAGTGTTCAGAACTATTGACTAAGATCATACAAAATCTAAATGTCCCATAAAGAAAAGCAAGCAGGAAAATACAATTACTACTTATTAATATTTTTTAAACAAAAATTTGTGTTCTTCAACCATTTAAATGCTGAAATCTCAATTTGATGCTTAAAACTAAGAACACATTGTAACATCAGTGAATCACAATTTGAGCATTTTCCAACAATATGTTATAAAATAATTTAAAATTTGGCAATATTTGCCTAATATAATGCATTTATTTCAAAAGATGGGGTCTCGCTATGCCACCTAGGCTGGTCTCAAACTCCTGGCCTTAAGTGATCCTCCCACTTCAGCCTCCCTAGTAGCTGGAACTACAGGCACAGGCCACAGCTGGCTTAATACAATTTAAATCAGTCTTTTGATGGAAGGGACTGCAAGAGTGAAATCCACCAAGCTGTTGTTGTATAACTAAAGAGTCTTCAAAAACCATACTCTGTTCTTGCTAACATTAACAGCTGCTGAAACACATTCTTTTAAAAATCACTTTCTTCCAGGGGTGGAGTTTCCCAAAGAATTCCAGGCTAAAATCTAAATGGACACAGCTCCAAAACTGAGTGCTACCACAAAATGCAGACTTCCTTTAAAACAACGTTTACACTCTTTACTTGGAAGAGAGGGCAGAGGACAAAGCTCTCATCATTGCTCTGTTTATACCACGATGGCTTCAGGACAAGAAACTGTGGGGATCGTTACTGGCCAACTGGCTGAAAGTGCATCATTGCTCATAGAGAATGCTTCTCTTAAGCACAGACACTTAAAAGAAGCCCAATGCAACCGAAGAGGGCTGTGGCAATCTAAGCTATTCTGAGCATCAGAGAAGGAAACCGGCAAACAAATGTTCAGAAACTATCAAAACAGCACAAAGGACAAATACTTTCGGGTCCAGGAAGATGTCTGTTGTTTACATGAACCTTTGCAGTGTAATGATTTGAAAACCAGAAAATATTCCAAGTTACTGTAAATTGAAGGATGAGAGAATGCTAGTGGGAAAATCAGAGAGATCTGAGTTAGTGAAAGAATTGCAGAATTTCATAGCTTTGCAGTCTACTGTTAAGTTACACGAAGCTGTTCTAGAGACAGGGGGAGGAAGCAAAGAGGAGAAAAGGCACATCAATTAGAACATGGCAGGGGACAGATACAGTACATTAAAAGTAATTTTTAAAAACCCAGGAGGGGCCAGACATGGTGGCTGAGGCCTGTAATCCCAGCACTTTGGGAGGCTGAGGCAGGAGGATCGCTTAAGCCCAGGAGTCCAAGACTAGCCTGGGCAACACAGTGAAACTCTGTCTCTACAAAAAAACAAACAAAAAAAATTAGCAGGGTAAGGTGGCACACAGCTGTGGTCCCAGCTACTCAGAAGGCTGAGGCAGGAGGATTGCTTGAGCTCAGGAGTTTGAGGTTACAGTGAGCTGTAATGAGGCCGCTGCACAATAGCCAAGGTGATACAGTGAGACGCTGTCTCAAAAACAAATTCAGGAGGGACTCTGACATTTGGTTATCCCTTGCTAATTACCACATGCAGCCTTTGGTGACTTGACTTTTTTCTTCTATGCTTCTATCAGCAGAGCAGAAGGCATTTATTTTTTAAAAGTATGTTATTTTTCTACTCTTTCTATATAGCAGTTCATTTTATATGATCACTTCTCTTAAAAATCAAAAACAAAATTCATGCTCACAGAGAAAAACATGCCCTGCATGAGAAAACCTCTCCCTAAAATTCAATGGAAACAAAAGTTAACTAGAATAGGCCAGTGCCCAGCTTCTCCTTCACGTGGCTCTTTCCTTTAGCCTATGACAAAATGGCCACCACCAGTAGAGAAATAAACACTTGCAGTTTAGAAGTTATTAAGTTTAACACATACCATATATGGATAGTTAAGAGTGTCTGACTGCCATCACCTCCAACCAGTGCCTTATTCATCATTCATCAGTTGGGGTTTCCCTCCTCCTTTCGTGCTGTGCTGTGTTCTATGAGAACACATTAGCCAATGTCAATAATAGCCACTTCTGGGTGGTAAAATTATAGATGGTTTTCATTTTTGTCTTTATGTTTATCTATATTTCCTACATTTTTTCACAAGTATGTACTATTTTTGTAACAGTTATTTGCTGAGAACAGAGTGCTAAATAAGATTTTCTTGATGCTCTGAACATATACAACTGAATGGATGTTATTCCAAATGATCATCGAAATATAATTAAAGGAGCAAATTATAGTAATAATGAATGCTGAGCCCTGGCCTAAATCTTTACAACCAGCAGACTCCATACATGTGCAGAGTGGCTGGATGTATACTGGTTTCTCTGCCTTTAAATCGAGGCCACTAGGTAGTAATACAATGAGGATATCATCAAATCTTAGGGATGGGGCCAAATATTCAGACAGAAATAGAGACAGATGGTCTCTCTGCACATACTCTGTTTTGTAGAGCTTTCAGATTACAGAGGGGACCTAACTCCATAGACCAGACTAATTCTATTTAATTGGTTTGAGAAAGAAACTTTTTTTTTTTAAATGAGGGTGGGAAGCTTTCATCAGGGATTAGCATTCATTCAGAAAATTGAGAAGGCATCTGCTACTGGAGGGAATAAAATATAATCAAACATAAAACTCCTTTAGATATTTTTCCACCCATTAAGAACTCGGGAATTCTCGACTGAGGTCTTAGAGCACTGCACCCTCTAAGAGACATTCACTGCCATGGAAAAAATAATTTACCCAAAGTAATTTAGAAGCCAAAAAGTATTGTAAAATTCCTATTAAAGGTGAACTTTTAACACCCCTCTGTTTAGGTGTTGGCTAATAACCCAATTATTCACACAACATACAAAACCAAGGGTAACAAGGTTGGGTGATTTGTTTTTGGTACTGAAGCATCCTCTGGTCTCTTGGCTCCTAACTGCAAAAAGAAACTGAGTGAAAGGCTAACTGGGTACTAATCAAGTTCTTTGTTGGTGAACTGGTGCTCTTTATAAATAAACATAGCCTAAATCCCTAAAATGAAGGTCTTTGTGATTTATATTAGGGAAAAGACCTGAACTACCCACCTAATAAGGAACTTTTTAAAAAAGAGTATTCACAGATAAGAAATATTTTACTGATCAGTTTCTTAGAAATTCACTCTAAAATCTTTCAATTTAACTCAGCAGATATGCAAACGATAATTTTATAATTTGAATGTCTGATTTTCAACAACTCCAAAATGAAAGTGAAATGGTCTAACAAACAGCAATGCCCTAGGCTAACAAAAACAACCTAACTCACATGCATGTGTCTATACCCACAGACACAAAACAGCAGTTACGCCTACAAAACACAAAATTACAGTGAGCTGTGGCTTTCTTCCCCTTACTGCCAACAGATGCATTCCTCTGACATGCCCACTCACATGTACTCTAACATGAGAATAAAGATTTATCCAAATATTAAGAATCAACTCACATTACAAGGTGAAAATCTAGTCTTTTTGCTACTAAATGGATAAATCTGCTTGTCCTTTTCTCTTTAGAGCAGACACAGTAAGATGATGAGTGCTGGGAAAGACCCTTAATACACCATCAGAAAAAACAAAATGAAAAAACCAAATTTAAAGTTACTCTCTATCTAGGGAAAGTCCTTATTTTATCTCTATCTCTAAGTAACTTATACATGTCTTCACCTTTACAATATTATAATATTACTTTAAAGTTTTGATAGAAAATAAATTGAAACAAAGAAAACTTTTGATTTTTTAAATAGATTGAAACATCATCAACTTATTATTTTCCCCCCTCAACTCCATGTTCTGCCATTCACAACTCAGACCAGGCACAGGGCCCGGGCCCAGGCACACGTGGGGTGGGTTTACTCTGCCTCCTGCTCATAGCATCACAGCACAGCCTGTAGCGAGCACGAGGAAGCCAACTGATTATTGAGCAAACACAAAAAAATGACTTTGGCCTACTTCATTGGAAAGTGCCGAACAGGCCTTTGTAAGTTTGCTGACCCATCATTTTGAGAAAAGGGAGAAGAGGACACCAAATTTCCATTCCAAAGATGAGAGAAATTGACTTGTGGGACTAGAGAGAAGGAAGCAAAAGAGATACAATATAAGCTTCCAGGATTTCCCCCTGCCTCAGTTGTGCTGCGGGCAGGGGGAGCGGAGGCCCCAGGCAGCAAGACAGCCCCACATTGCCCTTCCTGAAGGGTCGGACGGGGCAAGGAGCGGGAGTTGGAAGACAGGCCACGGTTCCCACCTGCCCCATGAGGGAAAGGGTACAAAGCATGGAGGAAGCTCCTAAGACAGACCCGTGAAATCAGAACTGCTTTCAAATCTCAAATATTCCAGTGCTTTTCATTCTATCGGGAAGAAGTTTACTTTCACAGATGCATATTGACCCTCTGTAGTACTTTCAAAGAACAAGTCTCCTTTTCCAATTCCCTCAATCACAGAATAAAGAGTAGGCAACATTTAGTAGCATTCCAGATAATTTGTGCCAATTTAGATGATTCATGTATTGCTTCCCCAGACTAAATGGTCTATGGCCAGTGCTTTCAAGTCAACAAGGGTGCGGAGAGCAGGACCTAATTACAGATGTGACTCACTGTCTAGAAGCTCCCTCAGCCCGGGGGGCTAGACCCCACAAGGGCAGCATTCCATTTTGAGGTATAAAAACAACCCAAGTCTACAAGTCCTTTTATATATAACATAATAGTAACAAGAAGACGACACCATCCCACAAGACACAAAAATAAGAGTAATAGTTCACCAAACTGATTTTTCAAAAACTTAAGACTCAATTTCAACAAAAGATGTTACTGTTTTCTTTCCTGTAACATAAATGTAATATGTATGAATTAAGGGGAAAAAGATCTTTTGAGTCTACTTTTTACCCCAAATGCTAAACATTTAAGCAAAATTGACACCATGAAAAAAAAAAAACAACCCAGAAATTCTCTTCATTGTCATAAATCTTTCTCTGAGACTTTATCAGTAATCAGCTTCCCAAGTTGAAAGGATTAAGGATTTCTGAGTGGAACTGATGATTCAGTTTCATGGAGGCAACATTCCGAGCAAGAACAAAGGGTAATATGAATCCTCCAACAGTAAAAGAATGAGTTTTTTGAATGCAGAAGTTAAGACTTAAGATATAGTTGAGACAAGAAGAAAATACAGGGCCGGGAGCTGTAGCTCACGCCCATAATCCCAGCAGTTTGGGAGGCCAAGGCGGGAGGATCTCTTGAGCCTAGGAGTTCAAGACCAGCCTGAGCAACATAGTGAGACCTCGACTTTACAAAGAAATAGAAAAACTAGCGGAGCATTGTGGTGGGTGCCTGTAGTCTCGGCTACTCGGGCTGAGGCTTGAGCCCAGAAGTTTGAGGTTGCAGTGAGCTATGATCATCCCACTGCACTCTAGGCGACAGAACAAGACCCTGTATTAAAAAGAAAAAAAAAGAACAAGACACAAAATGGTTGCTGAGACCCATTGTTGGGTCCCAAAGGAAATAAGGGGAAATGAGGACACAGCGAAGATTTCCGAGGAGGCTCCCAAGTGACCAAGGTACAGCACAACTTCAAGGTACAACTTCAGGGTCAGCTCATGCGAGTGGTTATCTCTTCTATAGCTACTACCACCAGTACAAGTAACAAAGTGACAAACTGACAAATTTAGAAGGAACATAAGTAGATTTTGTAGGCATGATGGCTAATTGTCACAATGCAGAAAAATGCACAGACATACCTTAAGTTTGCCAAAAGCACGCAGTCTGACTACGGGATGACTGAAGCTATGGAACAGCAGCTAACATACTCTGAAAAGCTCACTGATGACCCAGGTGATCTAAAAGTATCCTGCACATTCCAAATCTGCACAGGAGTGCAGAAGCAGGCTCAGAAAACGAACTCAATGGTAGACCCAGTACCAGAGGAAAGTGCTTTGTATAACACCAGTAGATAAGATAAAAAGCTGACAACATATTCATTCAAACTCATCAACCATTTAAAAACTAACACATTTTATTACAGATCACTAGGATGCCTAATAATAGATTTTTTGACAAGTGTCTAAGAACAAATTTATAGCCTTTTTCAGTGGTCCTGACTTTACTCTCAACTCCTTTGTGATTTTAAACAATAAATGCACATAGCATCTACACTTACCTGAAATTCAAAAGCATATGAAAATCATACAATACATGTAGTAAAAGCACAGTAAATGCATGTGAATAACAAAGACAAAAAAAACAGGATTGTGGTTCCCTGAGGGCAGAAAAAGGGAAGTTTTAGGTCCAGAGCCGAGAGGGAGACACACGAAGCCTCAGACGTAGCAAAATGCCATTTATTTGAGCATCTGGGTGCAGAAGGGTGGAGGCCAAAGAAAGCATCCACCACGAGAGAGGGGAAAGCCTTGGGTTTTATACAGGGTTTTTCCGGGGGTAGTGAGCAACTGGGCCAGAACAGCCACTGTAATAAATTCTTTTTCAAACAACCAGTTTCTGGAACCCCTATGTTGGTCTCATCCTGCAGAGATAGGGGAGGGAGGTAGCTTCGTCCTTATGGGGGGACAAGAATACTGGCGACGCCGCTGCAAGTGTTTGTGGTCGGAGTTACGTTTATAACCTCTGTACTCTCCAGACTCCTGCAGCTTTTGTGTCACAGACTTTATGATCACTAGCTAGGTTTTCCATTAACCATGTTATGTCCTATACATACTTTTCGGGTTCCCACCCTAAGCCAACCTAACAAAGTGCCATTAGGGAGGATCACCTTGGGTTTTTACTGTGCAACGAATTGGTAAACATTCCATTTCACTTGTATGTTGTGGAAAGAGGTACATGTCGGTATTTGTCATGTTATGCCTTATATATTTTTCTATTTGAAACATTTCTATTAATATTTCAAAAATAAAAGCAAACAAGGAATTACAAGTGTGAGTATTGACTGTTCTGAGAACACACAAAGAACAAATCTGCACTGCCAAAGACACCTGTCACGAGGGGATGGTTTCAAGCCAGTAGCCCAAGACCCTTCTCAGTCCTCACAGTCCAAGTTGGTTGAGTAAAAGGCAAAATCCTTTGGGGAAAAAAAGAGAAAATCTGAAAGTGATCTATTTTATTCTCATGTCTTTGAATATTAAATTACTACCTGCTAACAGTTAAGAGTGAAGAGTATGCCAGTCAACACCAACACGCTCTGCCAGTTTAATTTAATGGTATTATTTTGCCTCACTTTGCAATTACTTGCACATTCCCCAGGGAGAAACTAATGGATTACTAAAAATAAAATGGAGATTAAGTGAATCACTTGGGATGTTTTGGCTCCCAACTCAAACTGGCTTAAACAAAAAGGAAATGTATTGGCTCAAAGACTTGGACATCAGAGAAGGGGCCAGCTTCAGGGCCGGTTTCCCTGGGATTCTGGACTCCGTCCTCCACCCACTGTGGCTTCTTGCGTGGTCTGGAAGCCAGAACACTGCAGCCACGCCAGACCTCACACCAGCACACAACAACAGCCAGAAGAAAAGAGGCAGTATCTTCCTGTTGCTGTGTCCTAAGTGTGAGAAGACTTCTGCCAGAAGTTCTAGGCAAGCAAACCTACACTGGAGTCACACTGGCTAGAACAGGATTATAGGACCATCCCTGAAACCAACTGCAGGCCAGGAAACACTCAACACTGGCTGATGGAGCCAGAGTTCAAGATTCAATCACCAACAAGGCAGGGATAGGACTGCCCCTAATCAGGGCCCAGGAGCTGCAGTCAGTTCCTCAACTCCGTAACCCGAGGAATAGATGGGATGTGATCCAACCTTCTCATCCACTCTGTTAGTATTTACAAGGAATAGCCTGAGCAATACCGGGTGTAACAGAACATGAAATAAACCCTATTGTGAATATGTGTATATAAAACTATAGACTCAAAAGGCAGATAACCAAATGAGTTGATCTCTTTGAGAAAAGTAGATTTAAAAAATTTTTCTGTCTTTATTTTCATTTCTCCAATCAGAAATTTAAACACAGAAATTCAACACTTTAGAAAGCAGGTAAGCCATAAGAAGTATGGCATAGTACTTACTATATTCCTGTGCCATGGCTACAGAAATTTAGACAACAGCATCCACACTAATAATGTATACCTGAAATAAAATAAGAAAAAAACTGTTAAAATACACAAGAAATTTCACTAAAATGTAATAGTTGCATAACTTCCACAAATGTCTTATCTTTATTCTTAAAGAGGCAAATCAGCCTCTCTAAGGTAAGCAGTTGCACTGAAATTATACATTACAGAGAATGTCTTCAGCATTAGAGTATCTCTAGTTTTTTTTTTGAGACAGGGTCTCTCTATGTTGCCCAGGCTGGTCTCAAACTCCTGGGCTCAGGAGACCCTCTTGCTTCAAGGCTCCTAAGTAGCTGGGACTACCGGCATGCACCACCATGCCCACCCAAATATTTTCAAAATCATCTGCCTCTATTGTAGATCTGACCATCAAAAAACAAAACATATTCAGGTACTACAAGGTGATAGAAAGAAAACTCCAACAAAATACATTTTTATCAAATAATATTGCCCTGGACTGCTGTTTATAAAACTGAAACAAAAAAGAGGGAAAAACAGAATTATTAAACATATCTCAAAAATCACAACACACAACTAACCTATTCAATCCAATGCAACTTGAAGCTAGATAAATCAATTTCAATTTCTAAATTCCTAAACTCAGAGATCTGAGGAAACAGTTCTCGGTGGGGCGGGGGACGCGGGGGAGTACATATCTGATTCAAATATTTGACACTGCATCATCTTGCTTAACAAAAATCATTGAATATTCAGCATACTATGCAATGCTCAACAAACCCTTAGAACTAGAGACTCTTAAGACCCTAAAATCGCTTTTAATATTGAAAAAAGTTAAGAACTTTGTCCTTGTCTAAACCCTAGGACAAACAACAATATAATGAGTCACACTCTCAATTAAAAGGGACTGAAAAACATAAAAATCTTACTGAGCTTCAAGAGACAGTGGTGTTTCCAGGTGGTGGTATGACAAGGCTGAGGATAACTCTGCACGTATCTACAAATACTGCGTCTCATTTCACTTTCCTTAGTGTATGTGAGATTTGCCCATGTTGTTGCATTAATTATGATTAGTAAAAATTAAATTTTTTTAAACCATTAAAAGAATAAAAGTGGAAGCCTCAAAACAGAATATCTGCAACACATACATTTACCAAAAGACTCATTCAGAATATATAAGATGCCTTACAAAACAGTAAGAAAGGCCAGGCACAATGGCTCACACCTGTAATCCCAGCACTTTAGGAGGCTGAGGTAGGAGGATCGCTTGAGGCCAGGAGTTTGAGACCAGCCTGAGCAATACAGAGAGACCTCGTCTCTCCAAAAAATAGAAAAATTTGCTGGATGTGGTGGTGCATGCCTTTAGTACAAGCTACTCCACAAGCTGAAACAGGAGGATCTCTTGAACCCAGGAGTTTGAGGTTGCAGAAGAGTTATGATCAGCCACTGTGCTCTGGCCCAAGCAACAGAGTGAGATCCTGTCTCAAAAGAAAAAAGAAAAAAAAAAGAAAATATGGGTTTGGCTGTGTTCCAATAACACTTTATTTACAAAAACAGCCAATGTGCAGGATAAGGTTTTGCCTGCTATACAGCAGTGAATATAAATGAACCATAACTAAGACAACAACACTGAGGAATCTAACATAATGCTGAGACAAAGAAGCCGGAATACACTGGATGATTCTGTTGTATAAAGTTCAGAA
The DNA here is from genome assembly GCF_020740605.2 of Lemur catta. Lineage (NCBI taxonomy): Eukaryota > Metazoa > Chordata > Mammalia > Primates > Lemuridae > Lemur > Lemur catta. The sequence goes on from NC_059128.1 coordinate 28,028,373, forward strand.
ATAGGTAAGACTATGTAAGTGAGAATAGTATAATAGTTACCTTGGAATGGGGGTGGGAGGACGCAGAGACTGAGAGAGGGCAGAAGAGGGATTTTTGGTGGGCTAGCAATATTGGATTCCCTGAGTTGGGCAGTTTCATGATTATATTCAATTTGGGAAAATTCATTAAGGTACACATTTATGATGTACTTTTTTTCATCTTGCATTAAAAAAAATTTTAAGTAATTTTTATAAATAAAGACTATGAGCCACATTACTAAGTGGATGCTTTCCCAGAGCTCGCTATCCCTGGATATCAAACACTGCCGCAATGGCAAGCTTTGTGCCCTCACAGAGCAGGTTCCTGAAGCCTCTCCTTCATTTACAGGATAATACCTGCATTGCAACTAACCCCCTCTTCCAAGTTTCATGCAGGATTTGAGAGAATGAGCTATGATTAGACAGCTCACACAGGAGGGCAGGAGGTGAATGCAACACAGAAGGAGAGAGGAAAGTAACAGATGGGAGAAGAGGCTGGGAGAAAGGAGGCCTTGCATTTTAACATAATCTGCTGAATAAGCCATACAGAATAGAAAGTAACATAAGCAGCTTAGAATCACAATTTGGAGGGTCACTGAACTTGCCTTTTGAACAAAAATAATGACAATTTTAAAGCTTACTAAGGCTCTTAAAAGACTGATGAAGGGTTTTATTTCCAGTATAAAAATTTCTTCCAATCTAACAGATGAACTGGGTAGAAGTTTCAGTTTTTCAAGTGAAGAAGCAAACATGACAGGTGACACAATCTTGACTTTCTAAACCTGCATGTTTTCAACAACTTCTATATCTTGATTTCATCCTATCACTAAACACAGTAAATTACATTTCACCATATTTATAATTTAATCAGATATTGTAATTTCCCAGGGATCACAGGAAGTCATTAAGTTGCCAAGGTGGTAGCCAAATACATTAGAAGAAACAGAGACTATGCAAAAGCCAGAGATGACAAGACCACGGGCATCACATTTCAAGGATTTGCATTTCATTAGCATGGCCTTATATCATGAGCGAAATGAAAAGAGGAGTAAAGAAAAAATAAGTGAAAAGAACTGAAATCTATTTACTGTCCTGCATAACTGGAAGGTACAAGGAACCCGATGTTCCTAGTTGCTGGAAATGCGAAGATAAAAGTCCCTGTCTTAGAGCTCACAGCATAGAGGAGCTGGCAAGCCTATGTATCAACGATTTAAATTAAATGTAATAAAAGTTATGAAACATGCACAAGTGCTATGGGAGCTACAATTTAATAGGACAGAATTATTAAATATAGGGGGAGTGAAATGCAAGCGGGAAGAGGATAAGAAAAGGAAGTCTTCCCATAGAGGTAAGAATGGAAATGGGTTTTGAAAAATTATAGATAAATAAGGTAAGCATGGGAATAGAAACATCATTCTAGGCAGAGGGAGAGAACGCGCAAAGGCAGGGAGGCATGAATGAGTCAGTCATATCTGAGGAATAACAAGAAATCAGAGGCAGCCAGAATATGATGTACTTGTCAATTACATAAGTTTGAATTTTATCTTACGAGCATTTTGGAGCCATTGGGGTGGGAATTAGGGGAATGAGAATGGAATAGAAGGCATAGAGGGGAAGTGGCAAGTCTCCAAATGCATCTTTTTGTATATTTTTGACATTTAGAATCATGGTAATGTTTCCCAAAATAAAAGAGCAAAGAATTAAAATAAACCAGTATGTGGGGGGAACCTAAAATGAAATACAAAAAGTAACAAATGAACTGCATTACAAATATATAACATAACCACCCTGAAGGGCAGGTAGAAGAAAAGAACATCACTTTGGGCACCAGGATCTTGACTATATACACGGAGACTAGAGACAAAGAAAGGGGAAAGGCTAGAATGAACTCTATGGCATTGGACTTGAATCAGAGGTATCACTATGAACTCATGGTTCATAATATGTATTTCAATAGAGAGACGGATGGACAGGAACAGATAGATGTAGAAATGTATGTGTGTGTGTGTGTGTGTGTGTGTGTATGTGTATGTGTGTATTTTGTTTGTTTGTTTTTTCCCCTAGCTCTGTGCTCTGAGATCACCTAGGAACAATGACACCCCGTAGCAATGAACACACTTAGCACCCAGATATTGGTTTCTAAACACTATCCTTCAATAAAAAGATCCAGAACTACTTGGAGAAATGTCTGGCTACAAAACTGGGGCAAGGAAAGTACCAAATGAGCCCAGAACATCTTTTGCTACCAAAAGGTAAGGAAGTACTTAAAAAAGAGAGGAACTTATTGAAAAAAAAGGTGGAACCAAACTGAAGGGGCCAAATCTTGGATAATTTGAATAATAAAATTAAAAATTATATTAATAGATTATAATGCATAGAATAAAACAAATATCTACAAGTCCAAACTGATAAAAATAAATAACTGAATATTTAAGCAAATCGAAGAGAAGGACAAGCTTTCTTATAGGAGAATTTCAATTGATAAATGTAGACAGAATGATAGAAATAGAAAAGCCACCATTTGACAAACACCACAGATTAAAAGACACAAAGGAGACATAACTAAATGCAATGTTTGATCCTAGATTAGATTACAGTCAAACAAAAGACATTACTGGAACAGCTGATAAAAATACAAATACAGTGTAGAGATCAGTAAATAGTATTGTATTGATGTTAATTTCCTGATTTCCATAATTTTACTATACATATATAAGATAATAACATTTGGGAAAGGTGGGTTAAGAGTGTATGGAAGCCATTTGACCTATTTTTACA